>NC_135234.1:83759574-84078741 GCF_051348905.1 Ranitomeya variabilis
GGACACCCTCCCAACAGCTCTATGAAGATCCACTAAAACCAGACCATAACATAACTTAACCCTCTCAGTACATAGCGTGCTGGGGGAAAATGATTCTGGTTTTACATCACTGAAGCGAACATGCGCAGTGACACATATCTCCCTTCATACACTGTGCCAGTGACCCGGTCACAGATGATTACACTACCGTGCTCCGAATATTGCAGTGATGGTGAGCGATGATCAGCAGCCTGGTATTGTACTACTTATGTCAGGCTGTAGAATACTGCTCGCTTGCTGCCGATGCTCACCTCATCCAGGATCTCCACTCCTCGCATCCCGGACCCTCCTGTCACTGCTCATGCTGATCACAGCATAGGCTACTTTCACATTTGCGTCGTTACTCGCCCGTCACAAAGCGTCGGTGCGACGTACCAACGGAAGTTTGTCCTTTCACATTTCCGTCTGTAGTCCCGGGGAGGAAAGAGAGTTAGTGCGAGATTTCCTGCTGGGCATGCGCAGTCAGAAACACTGGATACAACATACAGAAAAACGTTCCCTTGAACGTTTTTTGCAAAAGACGGGCCGTCGCATTTCGCAGGATCCAGTGCCCGGCGGACAAAACGTGAGTACATACGTCACTAATACAAGTCTATGGGAAAATGCAGGATCCTGCAAATTGTGTTCAAAAATCGATGTATTGCGACGGCAGAGGAAAGACGGAAATGTGAAAGTAGCCATAGCTGCAAGCTTAAAAAAAATGGCTCTCATCTCATCCCACAGCCCACGTCTTCTGCAGGGCCTGCTGTATTTGAGATGTATAAGTGCAGCCATCAGTGGCTATAGATTAAAAGGATAAATAAAATATTAAACCAGTTAAATTAATTTTGTATTCAAAATAATTGATTATACAGTCATGGCCAAAAGTGTTGGCTTCCTTAAAATTGTTTCAGAAAATGATTACAATTACAAATGTTTTGTTATACACATGTTTATTTCCTTTGTGTGTATTGGACCAAAAGCAGAGGAAAATGGGAAAATTGGAAATCATTTCACACAACACTCCAAAAATGGGCTGGGTGAAATTGTTGGCATCTCAACTTAATATTTGGTTGCATACCTTTTGGAATAAATAACTGCAATCATTTCCTATAACCATCAACAAGCGACTTACACCTCTCAACTGGCATTTTGGACCACTCTTCTTTTGCAAACTGCTCCAGGTCTCTCATATTTGAAGGCTGCCCTCTCCAAACAGCAATTTTAAGATCTCTCCACAGGTGTTCAATGGGATTTAGATCCATACCCATTTCCAGCCACTTCAGAACTCTCCAGCACTTTGTTTCCATCCATTTCTGGGTGCTTCTTGAAGTATATTTGAGGTCATTTTCCTGCAGGAAGACCCATTACCTAGGACACAAACCCAGCTTTCTCACACTGGGCACTACATTGCGACTCAAAATCCTTTGTTAATCTTCAGATTTCATAATGCCTTGCACACAGTCAAAGGCAGTAAAACAACCCCAAAACATCTTTGAACCTCCACCATATTTGACAGTAGGTACTGTGTTCTTTTCTTTGTAGGCCTCATTTCATTTTTGGTAAAAAGTAGAATATGCTTTAGAAAAAAGCTCTATCTTGGTCTTATTTGTCTACAAGACGCTTTCCTAGAAGGATTTTGGCTTGCGTGCATTTTGGCTTTTTATTATGTCTTTGTTTCATCAGTGGGGTCCTCCTGGGTCTCCTGCCATAGCTTTCATTTCATTCATATTTCACAGGATATAAGTCGTATTCTGAAAAGATTTTTACATAATCGGAATAGTATTATAAAAATTAGTGAACATGTATCCCTTTTAAAATTTATTTTATTTTATTTCAAAAATATTTAAAATACACCACCCAGTGTTTATGGCAGAATACACTGCCTAGATACAAAAAAAAAAAAAAAAAAAAAAAAAGACCAAGGTCTAGCACATATCCTACACTAGTCCTTATTGACCCCTGCCTAACTGTGGAGGTTGGCACCCTAATAACGATTTTTTGGCGCCCCCACTCAGCGTAGGCTGACCCTCTCTGCCCTCACTCACCCTGCAATGCAGGTGGGAAAACAATAACATAAGAACAGAGATGAAGAAAGAAAAAAAATTGGTCAACTCAATAAAAAAACCAAATATAACAAACTAAGCAAAAAATGAGAGAGGGAGTTTAGAGGGCAATTAATGGACACAGGATATCATTTCCATAAAAGGAATATTATAGCCATCTAATTGTTAGCAGATGCTATCGTGTAATGGGTATGTCACCAGATATGCCACATCAATGTTCAATTTAGGCAATGAGCCCCTTTTTTTTTTGACTAGCACCCATACCGTAGAATAAATATTTCAAAGACTGATATCAACTATACATTCTATATGATGTGATAGATAGCATATAGTTGACCATCAGCCATACTATTGACCAATACTCAGTAACTGTATACCAATCAATCACATACGTCTGAGCAATAGGCAAGATATATCAATGGTATCCACAGCTTTGCATAATGTCTTAGCGCAATACTCTGTGTCAACTCAACACTATTGCATGATACTTATCATGAGGCGCAGCACATTGCGATAAGTATCATGCAATAGTGTTGAGTTGACACAGAGTATTGCGCTAAGACATTATGCAAAGCTGTGGATACCATTGATATATCTTGCCTATTGCTCAGACGTATGTGATTGATTGGTATACAGTTACTGAGTATTGGTCAATAGTATGGCTGATGGTCAACTATATGCTATCTATCACATCATATAGAATGTATAGTTGATATCAGTCTTTGAAATATTTATTCTACAGTATGGGTGCTAGTCAAAAAAAAAGGGGCTCATTGCCTAAATTGAACATTGATGTGGCATATCTGGTGACATACCCATTACACGATAGCATCTGCTAACAATTAGATGGCTATAATATTCCTTTTATGGAAATGATATCCTGTGTCCATTAATTGCCCTCTAAACTCCCTCTCTCATTTTTTGCTTAGTTTGTTATATTTGGTTTTTTTATTGAGTTGACCAATTTTTTTTCTTTCTTCATCTCTGTTCTTATGTTATTGTTTTCCCACCTGCATTGCAGGGTGAGTGAGGGCAGAGAGGGTCAGCCTACGCTGAGTGGGGGCGCCAAAAAATCGTTATTAGGGTGCCAACCTCCACAGTTAGGCAGGGGTCAATAAGGACTAGTGTAGGATATGTGCTAGACCTTGGTCTTTTTTTTGTATCTAGGCAGTGTATTCTGCCATAAACACTGGGTGGTGTATTTTAAATATTTTTGAAATAAAATAAAATAAATTTTAAAAGGGATACATGTTCACTATTTCACAGGATAGTTTGCGTGGACACTGATGCTCCCTGAGCATGCAGGACAGCTTGAATTTCTTTGGAACTTCTTTGAAGTTTCTTGTCCACCATAAATTTTTCAATGCCATCCACATCCAGGGAGATTAGCTACAGTGCCATGGGTTGTAAACTTCTTAATTATGTTGTTCACCGTGGATAAAGGAACCTCAAGATCTCTAGAGATGGACTTGTAACTTGGATATTGTTGATATTTTTCAACAATTTTGGTTCTCAAGTCCTCAGAATGTTCTCTTCTCTTACTGTTCTCCATGCTTAGTGTAGCACACTCAGACACATAATGCAAAGATTCAGTCAACTTCTCCCCTTTTTATCTGGTTTCAGGTGTGATTTTCATACTGCCCACACCTGTTACTTGCCACAGGTGACTTTGAACTAGCATCACATGCTTGAAACAAAGTTGTTTTCCTAGAATTTTGGAAAGGTGACACCAATTTTGTCCAGCCCATTTTTGGGGTTTTGTGAGAAATGTTGTCCAATTTGCCTTTTTTTTTGTGAAGTACAACTCGTCCCGCAAAAAATAAGCCCTCACATGGCCAAATTGACGGAAAAATAAAAAAGTTATGGCTCTGGGAAGGAGGGGAGAGAAAAAACGAACACAGAAAAATGGAAAATCCCAAGGTCATGAAGGGGTTAATCCTATTGAAAATTGATGGGAAAAGCTGAAGAGGCAAGGTGCGAGCAAGGCAACCTACAAACCTGGATCAGTTACACCAATTTTGTCAGGAGGAATGGGCCCAAATTCCGACCAACTATTGTGAGAAGCTTGTGGAAGGAGATCCCAAACATTTGACCCAAGTTATTCAGTTTAATGGCAATGGTGACAAATACTAATGAAATGTATGTAAACTTTTGACTTTGTAGTAAGTAATAAAAATGTCTTAAAACATTCTCTCATTATTCTGGCATTTTGCAAATATTAATAATTATGGTAATCCTAATTGACCTAAAATGGGAAAGGTTTATTCTGATTTCATTTCAGATATTGAGAAAAACATGCATGTGTGTCTTTTATATAGTGAATGTAAACTTCTGGTTTCAACTGTAAGTATTTTATATACTGACGATTTTGCAAGTTTTCCCACCTACAAAGAATGGAGAGGTCTGTAGTTTTTATTGTAGTTACACTTCAACTGTGAGAGACAGAATAAAAAAAATCCAGAAAATCCCATTGTATGATTTTCACATAATGAATTACTATTTTATTGCGTGAAATAAGTATTTGATACAATAGAAAACCAGAACTTAATATCTGGTATAGAAACCGTTATTTGCAATTACAGAGGTCAGATGTTTCCTGTAGTTCTTGACCAAGTTTGCACACACTGCAGCAGGGATTTTGGCCCACTCCTCCATACAGATCTTCTCCAGATCTTTCAGGTAAGATTAGTCATTTCTCGATTCTTTGTTCTTTGTGGTTGTATTTTTATATCGGATTGCACTTTGCATTAAAGTTCTTTAACTTTTTGTGTAAATTTTCTTGGACTTCTCATAATCCAAGATGTCAAAGCACGAGCACGTGTTACTCCACTTTTGCACCAAATCATATCTACTGCTTTTTTGCTGGACTGGAAATTGACCAGAACAGTCTTGAGTTTCTGTGAATGAGCCTGTGTGTACATAAGACTCCGCTAATATGCGGTAATTCTTTGTTGAATCGGATACAACATCTTGGACACACAAAACTGCTGGCTCCAAGTGATGACATCTAATGCAACTGAGAAAAGATTTTTTTTTATATGTTCCACACCTATGCATGCCTTCAGATATGTCTCTAAAGAGAAAATTACCAACGTGCAAATGAAATAATGTTAGTTTGGATTTTATCATGAAAATTCAGCTGCTTCTACAGAGTGCGATCACTAGGCATACTGCTTGTTTTGATACTCAGATTCAGTTTATCTCTTAGAACTGTGTGTACTTTAGTTGCTTGGAAATTCCTGGCAAGGAAAAAGGAAAATGAGAGGGCATATTGTTTATTACAATGCTGAACAAGGGTTAATATTTGAAAGAACCTAAATCTTTCCATTGTTTTTGACGTTTGACCTGTGTCATTGACATCCGCTGATTTTCCTATACTCATTGTCCCATCATCTAGACTTGAGCTTCAGCAAAACCCTGGAGAAATTGTAATTTTGCTTACAAATCAGATTTTATTTTAAAACTGAAATTTTTTTTTACATGTCAGCAAATGTTGCTGGTAAAGAAGTCAAATTTTATGTCAATTTGTATAGAATGTAGAATATACAGAATACAATAAAGTGGCTGACTAAATTATATTTTCAGATTTCTGTGAAATTTTGTCATCTGCTATGGTCTCAGTAAATCTCAGGAAGGCCGGTTTCACACGTCTGTTTATTTCTGGTACCGGAAAAAAACGGTACCGGAGATGTCCATGTGTGTACTATGTGTGCCACCTGTGTGCCACATCAGTACTACACGGACAGCTGCCGGGGAAGAAGCGCTACAGTAAGCGCTGTTCCCCGATGGCAGGTGCTGAAGCCGACTCTCATCATTCTCCCCTGCTCTGCCAGCAAGCAGAGGAGAATGATGCGCATTATAATAAAGTTCGAACAACAGCAGGTGGAGGCTTTTGGGACTCTTACCCCCATCATTCGAAACCTGCTGCTGCTAATAACAGTGACAGTAGGTGCAGATGATCAGGGTATTCCACAGCCGCGCGCTGCGATCTAAGGAAATAAATGAATGAAAAACCTGACGTGGGTTCCCCCCTATTTTCTTTAGCCAACCAGAAAAACTCACAGCTGGGGGCTACAACCCTCAGCTGTCAGCTTCAGCAAGGTTGGTTATCAAGAATAGAGGGGTCCCCACGCTGTTTTTTAATTATTTAAATAAATAATTAAAAAACCGGCTTGGGGTCCCCTACATTTTTGACAACCAGGCTTGCTAAAGCTCACAGCTGGGGGCTGCTATTCTCAGACTGGTAAGGGGCCATTGATATAGACCCTCCCAGCCTAAAAACAGCAGCCCGCAGCTGCCCAGAAAAGGTTCATCTATAGGAAGCACCTATTCTGGCTCTTTGCCTGGCTCTTCCCACTTGCCCTGCAGCGGTGGCAAGTGTGGTAATATTTGTGGGGTTGATGTCACCTTTCAGGTGACATCAAGCAAACAGTTTAGTAATGGAGAGGTGTCTATAAGACACCTCTCCATTACTAATCCTATAGTTATATGTTAAATAAAGTCACAGCCAGAATAAAATCCTTTATTTGAAAAAAATTACACAGACTCCTTTAACCCCTTCCCGACATTTGACGTACTATCCCGTCGAGGTGGGGTGGGCCCGTATGACCGCCGACGGGATAGTACGTCATAGCCGATCGGCCGCGCTCACGGGGGGAGCGCGGCCGATCGCGGCCGGGTGTCGGCTGCATATCGCAGCTGACATCCGGCACTATGTGCCAGGAGCGGTCACGGACCGCACCCGGCACATTAACCCCCGGCACACCGTGATCAAACATGATCGCGATGTGCCGGCGATGCAGGGAAGCATCGCGCAGGGAGAGGGCTCCCTGCGGGCTTCCCTGAGCCCCCCGCAGCAACGCGATGTGATCGCGTTGCTGCGAGGGTCTTACCTCCCTCCCTGCCTGCTCCAGACCCGGATCCAAGATGGCCGCGGATCCGGGTCCTGCAGGGAGGGAGGTGGCTTCACAGACGCCTGCTCAGAGCAGGCACTGTGAAGCAGCCTGCACTTCAATCAGATCGGTGATCTGTCAGAGTGCTATGCAAACTGACAGATCACCGATCTGTATTGTCCCCCCCTGGGGCAAAGTAAAAAAGTAAAAAAAAAAATTTCCAAATGTGTAAAAAAAAATAAAAAAAAATATTCCAAAATAATGAAAAAAAAAAAAAAATATTATTCCCATAAATACATTTCTTTATCTAAATTAAAAAAAAAAAACAATAAAAGTACACATATTTAGTATCGCCACGTCCGTAACGACCCAACCTATAAAACTGCCACACTAGTTAACCCCTTCAGTAAACACCGTAAGAAAAAAAAAAAAAAAACGAGGCAAAAAACAACGCTTTATTACCATACCGCTGAACAAAAAGTGGAATAACACGCGATCAAAAAGACTGATATAAATATCCATGGTACCGCTGAAAACGTCATCTTGTCCCGCAAAAAACAAGCCGCCATACAGCATCATTAGCAAAAAAATAAAAAAGTTATAGTCCTGAGAATAAAGCGATACCAAAATAATTATTTTTTCTATAAAATAGTTTTTATCGTATAAAAGCGCCAAAACATAAAAAAAATGATATAAATGAGATATCGCTGTAATCGTACTGACCCGACGAATAAAACTGCTTTATCAATTTTACCAAACCCGGAACGGTATAAACGCCTCTCCCAAAAGAAATTCATGAATAGCAGGTTTTTGGTCATTCTGCCTCACAAAAATCGGAATAAAAAGCGATCAAAAACGGTCACGTGTCCGAAAATGTTACCAATAAAAACGTCAACTCGTCCCGCAAAAAACAAGACCTCACATGACTCTGTGGAGCAAATGTGGAAAAATTATAGGTCTCAAAATGTGGAGACGCAAAAACTTTTTTGCTATAAAAAGCGTCGCTGGTTTCACACTTCCGTTTTTGTCTGCAGCGTTTTTTGCACAAAAAAACGCATGCGTTTTTTCCCTATATTTAACATTGAAAACGCATGCGGTTTTTTTGTACGCGTTTGGTCGCGTTTTCAAACGCATGCGGTTTTTTTCTGCATGCGTTCATTTTCAGAAATACAACCTGCAGTATTTTCTTGCGTTTTTAAGCACATGCGTTTGTTTGCGTTAAAAACGCATGCATTTTTATCGAAAAAAACAGAAAACACACTGAAAAGCCACCCACCACCATCAAGGTGATAAAGGGATCCAAACCCTAACCCTAACTCTACCCCTAACCTCACCCCTAACCGTTTAATGAACATTTTCTGACAGTCATAGTGCCACGTATTTCAGTGCCACGTATTTCAGTGCCACGTATTTCAGTGCCACGTATTTCAGTGCCATGTATTTCAGTGCCACGTATCACGTATTTCAGTGGCACGTGTTTCAGTGCCACGTATTTCAGTGCCACGTATCACGTATTTCAGTGCCACATATTTTAGTACCACGTATTTCAGTTGCACGTATTTCAGTGCCACGTATTTCAGTGCCACGTATTTCAGTGCCACGTATCACGTATTTCAGTGCCACGTGTTTCAGTGCCACGTATTTAAGTGCCACGTATCACATATTTCAGTGCCACGTATTTCAGTGCCACGTATTTCAGTGCCACGTATTTCAGTGCCACGTATTTCAGTGCCACGTATTTAAGTGCCACATATCACATATTTCAGTGCCACTTATTTAAGTGCCACGTATTTCAGTACCACGTATTTCAGTGCCACGTATTTCAGTGCCACGTATTTCAGTGCCACGTGTTTCAGTGCCACGTATTTAAGTGCCACGTATCACGTATTTCAGTGCCACGTATTTCAGTGCCACGTATTTCAGTGCCACGTATTTCAGTGCCACGTATTTCAGTGCCACGTATTTCAGTGCCACGTATTTCAGTCACGTTTAGGGTTAGGGTTAGGGGTAGGGTTAGGGTTAGGGCTAGGGTTGGAGGTAAAGTTAGGGTTGGGGCTAAAGTTAGGGTTGGGGCTAAAGTTAGGGTTAGGGTTTGGATTACATTTACGTTTGGATTAGGGTTGGGATTAGAATTATGGGTGTGTCAGGGCTAGGGGTGTGGTTAGGGTTACCGTTGGGATTAGGGTTAGGGGTGTGTTTGGGTTAGGGTTTCAGGTAGAATTGGGGGGTTTCCACTGTCCAGGCACATCAGGGGCTCTCCAAGCGCGACATGGCATCCAATCTCAATTCCAGCCAATTCTGCGTTGAAAAAGTAAAACAGTGCTCCTTCCCTTCCGAGCTCTCCCGTGCGCCCAAAAAGGGGTTTACCCCAACATATGTGTTATCAGCGTACTCGGGACAAATTGAACAACAACTTCTGGGGTCCAAGTTCTCTTGTTATCCTTAGGAAAATAAAAATTTGGGGGGCTAAAAATCATTTTTGTGGGAAAAAAAAGATGTTTTATTTTCACGGCTCTGCATTATAAACTGTAGTAAAACACTTGGGGGTTCAAAGTTCTCACAACACATCTAGATAAGTTCCTTGGGAGGTCTAGTTTCCAATATGGGGTCACTTGTGGGGGGTTTGTACTGTTTGGGTACATCAGGGGCTCTGCAAATGCAATGTGACGCCTGCAGACCAATCCATTTAAGGCTGCATTCCAAATGGCGCTCCTTCCCTTCCGAGCTCTGTCATGCGCCCAAACAGTGGTTCCCCCCGACATATGGGGTATCAGCGTACTCAGGACAAATTGGACAACAACTTTTGGGGTCTAATTTATCCTGTTACCCTTGTGAAAATACAAAACTGGGGGCTAAAAAATCATTTTTGTGAAAAAAAAAAAAGAATTTTTATTTTCACGGCTTTGCGCTATAAACTTTAGTGAAACACTTGGGGGTTCAAAGTTCTCAAAACACATCTAGATAAGTTCCTTGGGAGGTCTAGTTTCCAATATGGGGTCACTTGTGGGGGGTTTGTACTGTTTGGGTACATCAGGGGCTCTGCAAATGCAACGTGACGGCTGCTGACCAATCCATTTAAGTCTGCATTCCAAATGGCGCTCCTTCCCTTCCGAGCTCTGTCATGCGCCCAAACAGTGGTTCCCCCCCATATATGGGGTATCAGCGTACTCAGGACAAATTGGAAAACAAATTTTGGGGTCCAATTTATTCTGTTACCCTTGTAAAAATACAAAGCTGGGGGCTAAAAAATCATTTTTGAGAAAAAAAAAAAAAATTATTTTCACGGCTCTGCGTTATAATCTGTAGTGAAACACTTGGGGGTTCAAAGCTCTCAAAACACATCTAGATAAGTTCCTTAGGGGGTCTACTTTCCAAAATGGTGTCACTTGTAGGGAGTTTCAATGTTTAGGCACATCAGGGGCTCTCCAAACGCAACATGGCGTCCCATCTCAATTCCAGTCAATTTTGCATTGAAAAGTCAAATGGCGCTCCTTCCCTTCCAAGCTCTGCCATGCGCCCAAACAATGGTTTACACCCACATATGGGGTATCAGCGTACTCAGGACAAATTGCACAACATTTTTTGGGGTCCAATTTCTTCTCTTACCCTTGGGAAAATAAAAAATTGGGGGCAAAAAGATCATTTTTGTGAAAAAAATATGATTTTTTATTTTTACGGCTCTGCATTATAAACTTCTGTGAAGCACTTGGTGGGTCAAAGTGCTCACCACACATCTAGATAAGTTCCTTAGGGGGTCTACTTTCCAAAATGGTGTCACTTGTAGGGAGTTTCAATGTTTAGGCACATCAGGGGCTCTCCAAACGCAACATGGCGTCCCATCTCAATTCCAGTCAATTTTGCATTGAAAAGTCAAATGGCGCTCCTTCCCTTCCAAGCTCTGCCATGCGCCCAAACAATGGTTTACACCCACATATGGGGTATCAGCGTACTCAGGACAAATTGCACAACATTTTTTGGGGTCCAATTTCTTCTCTTACCCTTGGGAAAATAAAAAATTGGGGGCTAAAAGATCATTTTTGTGAAAAAATATGATTTTTTATTTTTACGGCTCTGCATTATAAACTTCTGTGAAGCACTTGGTGGGTCAAAGTGCTCACCACACGTCTAGATAAGTTCCTTAGGGGGTCTACTTTCCAAAATGGTGTCACTTGTAGGGAGTTTCAATGTTTAGGCACATCAGGGGCTCTCCAAACGCAACATGGCGTCCCATCTCAATTCCAGTCAATTTTGCATTGAAAAGTCAAATGGCGCTCCTTCCCTTCCAAGCTCTGCCATGCGCCCAAACAATGGTTTACACCCACATATGGGGTATCAGCGTACTCAGGACAAATTGCACAACATTTTTTGGGGTCCAATTTCTTCTCTTACCCTTGGGAAAATAAAAAATTGGGGGCGAAAAGATCATTTTTGTGAAAAAATATGATTTTTTATTTTTACGGCTCTGCATTATAAACTTCTGTGAAGCACTTGGTGGGTCAAAGTGCTCACCACACATCTAGATAAGTTCCTTAGGGGGTCTACTTTCCAAAATGGTGTCACTTGTAGGGAGTTTCAATGTTTAGGCACATCAGGGGCTCTCCAAACGCAACATGGCGTCCCATCTCAATTCCAGTCAATTTTGCATTGAAAAGTCAAATGGCGCTCCTTCCCTTCCAAGCTCTGCCATGCGCCTAAACAATGGTTTACACCCACATATGGGGTATCATCGTACTCAGGACAAATTGTACAACAACTTTGGGGGTCCATTTTCTCCTGTTACCCTTGGTAAAATAAAACAAATTGGAGCTGAAATAAATTTTGTGTGAAAAAAAGTTAAATGTTCATTTTTATTTAAACATTCCAAAAATTCCTGTGAAACACCTGAAGGGTTAATAAACTTCTTGAATGTGGTTTTGAGCACCTTGAGGGGTGCAGTTTTTAGAATGGTGTCACACTTGAGTATTTTCTATCATATAGACCCCTCAAAATGACTTCAAATGAGATGTGGTCCCTAAAAAAAAATGGTGTTGTAAAAATGAGAAATTGCTGGTCAACTTTTAACCCTTATAACTCCGTCACAAAAAAAAATTTTGGTTCCAAAATTGTACTGATGTAAAGTAGACATGTGGGAAATGTTACTTATTAAGTATTTTGCGTGACATATGTCTGTGATTTAAGGGCACAAAAATTCAAAGTTGGAAAATTGCAAAATTTTCAAAATTTTCGCCAAATTTCCATTTTTTTCACAAATAAACGCAAGTTATATCGAATAAATTTTACCTTTAACATGAAGTACAATATGTCACGAGAAAACAATGTCAGAATCGCCAAGATCCGTCAAAGCGTTCCAGAGTTATAGCCTCATAAAGGGACAGTGGTCAGAATTGTAAAAATTGGCCCGGTCATTAACGTGCAAACCACCCTTGGGGGTGAAGGGGTTAATGTTCTAAATTAAACCATACTTACTGCAACACCTAATTCCTCGACATCCTCGATCTCCTGTAATAAAAGAAAAACAAAAAAACCAACAATATACCATACCTGTTCGTCATTGTGTCCCACACTGTAATCCATGTCTGGGGGCTAAATAGTTTTCAACCAGGACGGTGCCAAGGTGCGACCATCCCGACTGAAAATCACTGGTGAATGAGATGCTGAGAGCACAGCATCATTCACCAGCGGTGACATCATCACCTGCTTTTTCCCACAGTCCTGAGGTCACTGCAGTTTAGCCCGGCCTCGATGAGGTCTCCGCTGGTGAAAGATGCCATTTAGCCCTCAGATATGGATTACAGCATGGAACACAACGGCGGACAGGTATGGTATATTGTTGGCTTCTTATTTTACTTTTATTACAAGAGATCGAGGGCATCAGGGAATTAGGTGTTGCCGTAAGTATGGTTTAATTTAGAACATTAAAGGAGTCTGTGTATTTTTTTCAAATAAATGATTTTATACTTGCTGTGTCTTTATTTACAAACAATGCAGCTATAGGATTAATAATAGATGGATGTCTTATAGACGCCTCTCCATTACTAAGCAGTGGGCTTGATGTCACCTAAAAGGTGACATCAACCCCACAAATATTACCCCACTTGCCACCACTACAGGGCAAGTGGAAAGAGCCAGGTAAAGCACCAGAAAAGGTGCATCTAATAGATGCGCCTTTTCTGGGCAGCTGCGGGCTGCTGGTTTTAGGCTGTGGGGGCCTATATCAATGGCCCCTTACCAGCCTGAATATACCAGCCCCCAGCTGTGAGCTTTAGCAAGGCTGGTTGTCAAAAATGGGGGGGACCACACGCCATTTTTTTAAAACTATTTATTTAAATAATTAAAAAAACAGCATGGGGACCTCTCTATTCTTGATAACTAACCTTGCCGAAGCTGACAGGTGATGGATGCAGCCCCCAACTGTGAGATTTGTCTGGTTGATTAAAGAAAATAGGGGGGAAACCACGTCAGGTTTTTCATTAATTTATACCTTTAGATCGCAGCCGGCGGCTGTGGAATACCTCGATCATCTGCACCTACTGTCACTGTTATTAGCAGCAGCAGGTGTTGGATGATGGGGGTAAGAGTCCCAAAAGCCTCCACCTACTGTTGTTCAGACTTTAATATAATGCAAATCATTCTCCTCTGCTCTCCAGCAGAGCATGGGACAATGATGAGTGCCAGCTTCAACACCTGCCTCCGGGGAACAGCGCTTACTGTAGCGCTTCTTCCCCGGTGCTGATGCGTGTCACATGGAGGACACCAATGTGTGTTTTCCATGTGCACGTTTGCGTGATGTTTTGACGTCCGTGCTGACGGTAAAAAACAGACATGTCAGCGTGTTTTGCGTACGTACACACGGTCTGTGGAAACACACTGACATGTGCATAGACCCATTCATTTGAATGGGTCTACCTGTGTACGTGTCTCCGGTACGTGTGAAAACTGTCACCACATGACACGGATGTGTGAAAGGGGCCTAAGCCACAGACCCCCAATAACAGTGATAGGTAGTAGGAGTTACAGCCACAAGCCCCTGGTCAGAGTCATAATATTCCCAGTGATTATGTAAAAATATCTCGTAAGTAGACAATATAGTTTACATCTGATTTTTGTGTTAAATGTACTGAACACTTTTTTTAAAAAATAATAATTAGACTATGTGTTTTTTCATATCACAATTTTTATTAAAAATATAAATGTTCAATTTTGCAATTTTTACTCTGGCCACTAGCACTATTTTAGACACTAACTTCTTGTCGTTTCAGTTAATCCACAAGAACAGACCCTGACACTATCTTTTGTTTTGAAGCTACTAATGCGGGTGTGTAAAAATCATTGTGAAGGGAGGGGGAGCAGGGTCAGTTCTGACCACGCCTGTTTTGACTGGTGGATCTTTTCTTAGCTGTATATAGAGGTGTTACATGTAATCCTGCCTCTGATGATAAGGAAGCTGCTGTAAACTCTTCCTCAAATGATAGAGCGTTTGTGTCTAAATAACCCCCCAGTGACAAGTGTGAAAAGTGCAAGATTACTAATTATTAATAATTGTTTTTGTAATAAAGTGAAACATTTTCAGAGCTCATATCTTCATTGTTATTCATCTTGTTAAAAAATTATGATATTGCTTATTATTGAACTTTGGCTTGAATATTCATTCCCAGAATTAATGGAAGAAAATCTTATCATTTGATACAGTGTCACAACATCATGTGCTGCACATTTTATTATTCTTACTTTTCAAGTACAAAAGGCACTTTAATTTTTTTTTTAATGAAACGATGAAAAAATTGAAATTTTCAGAGCTTTTTTTTTTTCAGAAGAACATTTATTTTTCATTTTTGCAGTTGGTACGATTAATAAATAATTTTCCCAACCTGCATTCACAGTACATTAAAAGTTTTCTGTATCCTCTATATTAGCAATAAAAGAGATTGGTAGCACCACAGAAAGCCTGTGAACGTCGACCGCTCGCAAACAAAGGCAAGGGTAAGTGACAGGAGAGCTTTGGCTCTTTACTGCTGGATGCGTCGGATAGACTGGATCTGGGAGGTTTGGGCATGAGAACCCCATTCTCTCCAGTGCTTGTATTCACCTCCATGGTGGTCGCATTCCAAAATGTACTGGTAACCACGATAGCCAGGATATTGATAGCACACCCAACTGCAATCGAAAGGCAGATCAAGGTCAAAAGTCAATTAAAGTTCTTTCCTTCAATTTATTTATATTGTGTCTTGTATCCATGCACTTACGCGCCACATCGAACTCTCATGGCTCCAACTTCATTGTTGCCCCAGCCCATCGCCTGCAAAGATGGATAGTCATCGCACATCTCCCACTGGCGTCCAATGAAGTTCTCTTTCTCAAAGATGACCAGTTTGGATTCCTTATGGTTCTGCAATTCAAACTGTAGATGTAAAGTGCAGAAATCATCAAAACTAGAAAGAAAACCTGTCTATATTAGTTGTTTAGACTTTTTTTGCCAATTTATTTGCACTTACAGCAGAACAGATTGGGCGGAAAGACATCAGGCGTTCGATGTGATAGGCATTGCTGCCGCTCCACGCATCCCAGCGAGGGTATTCTCCTCTCTCCAAGACGAACTGTTGACCGCAGAAACTTGTGTGCTCATATCCAATCCATCTGTGTGCATAGGAATCAAGCCATGATCAAGCCATGAACTACTGTATATTGGAAAATGCATCTTCAGAAGTCTTAAAAACAAGTCATATACTTCAACACTTACGCTCCACATTCCACCTTAAGAGACCTAATGTTATCGAAGCCACACTCCATGATGTTTGCACAGGAGGAAGTAAATTCCATCCTTTTTCCTTGGAAATTTTCTTGGTCATACACTGTGATCTGCAAGAGAAATGTGTCTCATATCATGGATATTGCACATAAGAGTCAGGCTTCATGAAACTTGGTTACATGTCTTTCCATTCTGAATGCAAGTCTATCACTAATGGGCTACTGACGAATCCTCACAGTGCGCAGTGTGCGCCCCGGGAGGATCTACAAGTCTGGGGTCACATGGAGTGACTACAGACTTGTCATTTTAGAGTGGAGAACCTCTTTCAGCCTCACCTATTTTTGCTAAAAAAACGGGAAAAAAATTCCAAGTGTGGTGAAATTGCAAAAAAAAAGGTGCAATTTCATAATCTTTTTTTCTTTTTACAATGATCACTAAATGCTAAAACTGAGCTGTCTTGATGATTATCCAGGTCATTACGAGTTCATAGATACTAAACATGTATAGGTTCTTTTTTTATTTAAAAATCCAAAGGCACTATTTTCCGAGACCCGTAGCATCTCCATATTTCGGGATCGGGGGCTGGGTGAGGGCTTATTTTTTTTCGTGTCGAGCTGACGTTTTTATCAATACTATTTTGGGATAGACATGATGTTTTGATCACCTGTTATTACATTTTATTGCAATGTTATGGCGTTTTGAATTTTTTTCTCGTTACACCGTCTACCGATCTTATTAATTCTTTTTATATTATAATAATAATAATTTTTATTTATATGGCGCCAACATATTCCGCAGCGCTTTACAACTTATAGAGGGGACTTGTACAGACAATAGACATTACAGCATAACAGAAATCACAGTTCAAAATAGATACCAGGAGGAATGAGGGCCCTGCTCGCAAGCTTACAAACTATGAGGAAAAGGGGAGACACGAGAGGTGGATGGTGACAATTGCTTTAGTTAGATATTTTGATAGATCGGGTGTTACTGAACAGGGCAATACCATGTGTGTATATGTTTGATATTTTTCTTTTTGTTTTATTTTGAATGCTGCAAAAGGGGGGTGATTTGAACTTTTAAATTTCTGAAATATTTTTAAAAACCTTTTTTTCCCACTTTTTTACATGCTTCAATAGTCTCCATAGGAGACCTGAAGCTGCAATCTTCTGTTCGCTTGTGCTACACGACCACTGGGCGGCGCTCATACCAGATTGGCTATGACAACCACAGGGGTCTCCTGCAGACCCTGGGTTGTTATGCCAACCCATCGGTGCCCGACGATCATGTGACAGGGGTGCTGATGGGTGGGGCTTGTGACGCTCTTCTGGCGCGTGCTTGTTAAATGCCGCTGTCAGAGATTGACAGTGGCACTTATCATGTTAATAGCCGCAGGCAGATCGCGATTCCACCCGCTGCTGTTAGGGGCACATGTCAGCTGATCAAATCAACTGTCCTATACTGGAAAACATGCGGACTCAGTGCCGGAGCCAAAATCATAGTGGGAGACATGACATGCGCTGTATAAATACAGTGCATGTCTTGAAGGGTTAAAGGGAATAAGTCACCCGATTCTTACTACCCCAGCGGAAATCAGCTTGATATAGGGGCAGAGACCTAATTTTGACATCATATCACTTACTGCTCTACTTGCGCAGTTTGATAAGACCCCTGTTTTATCTGCTGCAGATCTAGCAGTTCTCTGAATCCTGAGCTCTATATAACCCCGCCCACACCACTGATTGGCAGAAAGCTGACGATTAGTGGTGGGAGTGTGGTTATGCAGAGCTCATGAATATGGAGGACTACATAGCAGCAGGTTTACTAGTCCTCTAGTGATAATCTCCTGCTGATAAAACATTGATTTTATCGACACTACAGCAAGCAGCCAACAAAGTGACACATCACTGGAATCATGGACTCTGTCTCTACATTATGCTTATCTCAGATTATGTGGCAAAAACCTGGTGACAGATTCCTTTTAATTAGTACTGCGTGTAAACTGCGGGGGTCCAATATTCCTGTTGGTAACTATCGTCTTTGTGTTATAATAATAATAATGCAGATATGTGATTAGTGAAGTCTATAACTTGTTTTTCCTTTGTGACTCTTTCCTACTTTAGTCAGATAAGAATGATGAATGGTTATTTTGTTTCACCAGTCTTATGTTTTTTTTGTTCTTGGTGCCAAACATAAGAAACTATTTGAGCCACTGACAAATACAATAAATAAACGATGTTCCTCTTTTTAGTCATTTTTGGTAATGCTCTTCTATAACATGATCTCCTCACTGGAACCAGTTCAGGATAAAAGACAGATACTGAGGCTTACAATCTACATTCAGTCATAGCATTGTATTTTACTTCTACATAACTATGTTATTGTTATCCTATGTAAGCAATCATTGGATACCTTCCAGGGTCCCAGAGGAACGGGAAGCGGGTTAGTTTGGGCCATTTTTTCAGAGGTGATGTCTTCTAGAAAAAAAAGAAAAATATATCATAATCTAAACAATGAAATAGTTTTGTGATCACAAAACTTTTATTACTATTCAGTCTAAAAGTTAAATTTTAGGCTAGCCTTAAATGACCTACGTAACCTTAAAATTCTGCACATTATAGAGAACTACGTAATAAACGAACGAACCCAAACTACTCGGCTATTCTCTACTCTGACTTATTGAGAAAAGTGACCCGATCTATGTCATTTCATATTTTTTTTGTTTTTCTTAACTTCCTTTTCTTTTTTCTCTTGTGATATTCCTTGCATTTTGTTTTGGCCCAATTTTTCTAAATGTCGCCCGCAAAATAAAAAAGGTCTTTATTTTTTACCCTAACTTTTTTTTTTGCTTCTTTTAACTCAAAAAGTCACTTTTCTTAAAATGGTGCAAAAATTTCACCATAATAACTTATACATGTAATCACTATAGGGATGGACTGGAGTACATTTGTGACAAATTTTACGCATTTTCAAAAAGTTTAAAATAATGAATGAGCTAAAAACATCCTGAGATCCTAAACCTCACCCACAATGGGGAAAAAAAAAAAAAAACAGGCAAACACATATAAAATAAACTATAAAAATGAAGAGTTTGGCACCAATGAAAACACCAAAAACTAGCTAAAAAAAGGCTCAAATGCAATTATGAATTGGGCCCAATATTTTCGAATAGGACATATGGGCAGGATTGGTCTTCATAAAACATACATACTTTTACTTTAAATACATTTTTTGCCTTCCATGCACCAACCCGCTCAATATGTGTTATTGAAACAAAATTAAAATATGTGAAAAAAATGCAAATATTATTAATTTAAAAATAAACCAATGCAAACCTTCTGAACCAATACATTCAAAACTTTCCATTTTGCACGTTTCTTGGATATTTTTTGAGTTACATCTGAAATCAAGATTTATATCATGGAACCACAGAGGTATATTTTCCATCAATAGAATGTTTCACTGGATTTATTCCATAGCAAGATGGGAGTGTGATATCATCCTATATTTACTGTCAACTTCTATATGCAAAATCTAGCAATTCCTCGACTACTATCCTTCTCACGCACAGTACAATGCCTTAGAACATATGTAACATTCAACGGTGATTGCAAGAAAAGACAATACTCTCCAGCTTCATCTGAAATAAAAGATGTTTATTTCATCCTAGTTAAAATCCATGGTAGATATGTTAAAAAACCAACGCATTCCGAACATTGATTTTAGCTAAAATGAAATAAACACATCTTTTATTTTGGATTAAGCTGGACATTTTTGTCTTCTCCGGCAATTAAGCTATTCTTCACCACGCAGAAGAGAACGTCCAAGATCTCCATCTACCACACATAGGAAGTGAGTGGCTGATTCTTTTTCAACCTATTTTTGCTTTAACTTTCAAGTGTTCAGATCCTGCCATCAAACCCAATCCTTAGCTCAAGCTGCTATTTACTATTGTTCTGCACTGGCTTTGGGGGGCCCCTGCTGTCTATAACTGTAAGTTCTTGTAACCATCTTGTAAGAGAAGAACGATTATCATCTATATTTTGTGATTCTATGCTCAAAACGTAACCATTATAAGTAGTCGTTATGCGAACCATTACCTAAATGTTGACTTATATTCCACTATGCTTTTCTCTATGAAAAGAACGTTTAGAACTGGTTCTCCATCAGTGTCATGGACTCACCTCGCTCAGTCTGAACTGTGGGAATCTCCATCTGGCACTTGCCTACTCCAAATGACCTAGCTTCAGGGTTTATATAGAAAGCTAAAGTACAAGTCTTAATGCCAACTTTTCGCCCAGTGTCAGCATTACACTGTCAGCACTATTGTCCCCTCTGATCCCAGCCCCTTGTCTGAGTCTCTGCCCTGCACAATGTACATTTTTGTCTGCATGATTGAGCTTACTGGCAATGACTTCACTTCTCTACTGAACCCTTCTTCCACAGAGAATATATAGTAAACTAAACACCATTTCCGAGTGGAAATGCTTTACATTTTTAGGTTTATTCAGGAATCAAAGGCTTGTAATTACAGATTTCACAATCTGTCCCTTTAGACAAAATTCTTCAACAGTGAACCTGGAGTTTTGGGTAATGCACACATTTACCTACGCGCACACACGCACACACACTCGCTCACCCCTCTTTTGAACAATATTCAAATCATTCAAGGGGTTGTATGGGTCTAATATATTGATGACCTATTAATAGGATTAGGTAATCAATATTAAGCCAGTGAGGGGTCCGACGCCGGGCACTGCAACCCATCAGCTGTTATCTGCGCTGGTTGTGGCCAGCTGTAAACAATGTACAGCGTTAAAACAACAACCCCTTCTACCGTGATTGGTAGCTGCTCCTGGGTACTTATACTTTATTGCCAATTTGCTGGAATAAGAGATAAGACGCAGTACCTGGGTGCAGATATTAAACAGGGCATTGAGCCACAGTGCTTCAGTTCAGTACACTGTTTGCATCTGGTCACCAGCGGAGCGGATGATAGCTGATTGTAAGGGTCCCAAGTGCCATACCCCCGCCGTGACTGTATATATATAAATATTATATATATATTATATATCTATATAATTGTCTAAGGTCCACTTCCGTCTGTTTGTCTGTAACTTCCGTCTGTCTGTCTGTCACGGAAATCCCGCGTCGCTGATTGGTCGCACCCGGCCGGTCGCGACCAATCAGCGATATTGGGGCAGGATTTAAACACCTTCACTTTTTACTATTGATGCTGCCTATGCAGCATCAATAGCAAAAAGATATAATGTTAAAAAACAAAACCCCCCAAAAAAAACATTATAGTCTCACCTTTCGACACCTTTCCCGCTCCTCGCGACGCTCCGGTCCCAAGAATGCATTGTGGCAATGACCGCAGATCACGTAGCGGTCTCGCGAGACCTCTACATCATCACGGGTTATTGCCGCAAGGCATTACTGGGAACGGAGCGTCTCCCGCGTCGCTGATTGGTTGCACCCGGTAGGCCACGATCAATCAGCGACATTAGCGTGGGATTTAAAAACAGTGCGCGACCAACCAGTGAAGCGTGGTTCAAATCCCGCGCCAATTCGCGGCCAGACAGCACCTGTCGCTCATTGGTCACGGCCGGCCACGACCAATCAGCGATATCGAGGCGGGATTTAAACACCGCTTCACTTTTTACTATTGATGCTGCCTATGCAGTATCAATAGTAAAAACATAGAATGTTAAAAATAATTGAAAAAAAAAAAAAAATCATTATATTCTCACCTTCCGACGTCCGCGCCAGCCTTTCCTGCTCCTCGCGACGCTCCGGTCCCAAGAATGCATTGCGGCAATGACCCCAGATGACGTAGCGATCTCGCGAGACCGCTACATCATCACGGGTTATTGCCGCAAGGCATTACTGGGAACGGAGCGTCGCGAGGACCATCACTAAAGGCCTGGGCTGAATCCGGGGGCCGCCAGAAGGTGAGTATATACCGTATATACTCGAGTATAAGCCGACCCGAGTATAAGCCGACCCCCCCTAATTTTGCCACAAAAAACTGGGAAAACTTAATGACTCGAGTATAGGCCTAGGGTGGGAAATGCAGCAGCTACCGGTAAATGTCAAAAGTAAAAATAGATACCAATAAAAATAAAATTAATTGGGACATCAGTAGGTTAAGTGTTTTTGAATATCCATATTGAATCAGGAGCCCCATATAATGCTCCATAACGTTTATGATGGGCCCCATAAGATGCTCCATATTAAAATATGCCCCATACAATCCTGCATAAAGGTTAATAATGGCCCCATAAGATGCTCCATAGACACATTTGCCCAATATAATGCTGCACAAATGTTGATTATGGCCCCATAAGATGCTCCATAAAGATATTTGCCCCATATAGTGCTGCACAAACCTTGATTATGGCCCCATAAGATGCTCCATGAAGATATTTGCACCATATAGAGCTGCACAAACGTTATGGGCCCATAATATACTCCATACAGACATTTGCCCCATACAATGCTGCACAAACGTTGATTATGGCCCCATAAGATGCTCCATACAGACACTTGCCCCATATAGTGCTGCACAAACGTTGATTATGGCCCCATAAGTTGCTCCATACAGACATTTGCCCCATATAGTGCTGCACAAAGTTGATTATGGCCCCAAAAGATGCTCCATAAAGATATTTGCCCCATATAGTGCTGCACAAACGTTGATTACAGCCTCATACAGACACTTGCCCCATATAGTGCTGCACAAACGTTATTGGCCCATAAGATGCTCCATACAGACACTTGCCCCATTTGCTGTTGCTGAGATAAAAAAAAAAAAACACATACTCACCTCTCCGTCGCTCAGGACCCCGGCACTTTCAATATTCACCTGACTTCGTTCCGGCGCCGCTCCATCTTCAGCGTCTTCTGCACTGACGATCAGGCAGAGGGCGCGCACTAACTACGTCACCGCGCCCTCTGACCTGAGCGTCACTGCAGAAGACGCTGAATATGGAGTGCGCCGGAACGAGGATCAGGTGAATATCGCGCAGTGCTGCGCTCCCCTCCCCGTTATACTCACCTGCTCCTGGTGCGGTGCAGCCCCTGCTTCCTCGGCGCCGCAGATTCTCCCTGTGCTGAGCAGTCACCGTTACCGCTTATTACAGTAATGAATATGCGGCTCCACCCCTATGGGAGGTGGAGCCACATATTCATTACTGTAACGAGTGGTACCACGTGACCGCTCAGTACAGGAAGAAGCTGGGGCACCGGGCAGCCAGGGACCTGCATTATACAGCCCCCGGTCCCCCTCCCCTGCCGACCCCTGGGTATGACTCGAGTATAAGCCGAGAGGGGGACATTCAGCCCAAAAAAATGGGCTGAAAATCTCGGCTTATACTCGAGTATATACGGTAGCTAATTTTTATTTTAATTCTTTTTTTTCACAGGGATATGGTGCCCACATTGCTATATACTATGTGGGCTGTGTTATATACTACGTGGGCTGTGTTATATACTACGTGGGCTGTGTTATATACTGAGTGGCCTGTGTTATATACTGCATGGGCTGTGTTATATACTACCTCGCTGTGCTATATACTACATGGGCTGTGCTATGTACTACGTGGCTGTGCTATATACAACGTGGCTCTGTTATATACTGCGTGGGCTGTGCTATATACTATGTGGGCTGTGTTTTATGCTACGTGAGCTGTCAGACTCTTTCGCCCAGGGCCCTCAAAAACCTGGAGCTGGCCCTGGCTTCACTAATTGGTCGCGTCCGGCCAGCTGCAAACAATCAGCGACAGATGCAGTCCGGCCGCAAATTGGCGCAGGATTTGAACCATGCTTCGCTGAATCCTGTCATTTGAACCACATCTGAATCCTGTCATGGGCAGTCCACTCTCCAGTCCTGAACCCCGTGGAAAGGTCTGTAATGTAATCAAGAGGATGATGGATAGTCAGAAGCCATCAAACAAAGAAGAACTGCTTACATTTTTGCGCCAGGAGCAGTGTGAAATACTGGTGGAAAGCATGCCAAGACGCATGAAAGCTTTGATTAAAAATCATGGTTATTCCACAAAATATTGATTTTTGAATTCTTCTTGGGCTAAAACATTAGTATTGTTGTTTCTAAATGATTATGGACTTGTTTTCTTTGCATTATTTGAGGTCTGAAAGGTCAGAAAAAAAATACAAAATTTATTGCTTGGAATAATAAATAATTCGGAGACGTTGTCAGTAGTTTATAGAATAAAATAACAATTTACATTTTACTCAAAAATATGCCTATAAAGAGAAAAATCAGACAAACTGAACATTTTAAAGTGGTCTCTTAATTTTTACCAGAGCTGTATATACAATACAGACCAAAAGTTTGGACACACCTTCTCATTTAAAGATTTTTCTGTATTTTCATGACTATGAAAATTGTACATTCACACTGAAGGCATCAAAACTATGAATTAACGCATGTGGAATTATATACTTAACAAAAAAGTGTGAAACAACTGAAATTATGTCTTATATTCTAGGTTCTTCAAAGTAGCCACCTTTTGCTTTGATGACTGCTTTGCACACTCTTGGCATTCTCTTGATGAGCTTCAATAGGTAGTCACCGGGAATGGTCTTCCAACAATCTTGAAAGAGTTCCCAGAGATGCTTAGCACTTGTTGGCCCTTTTGCCTTCATTCTGCGGTCCAGCTCACCCCAAACCATTTCGATTGGGTTCAGGTCTGGTGACTGTGGAGGCCAGGTCATCGGGCGTAGCACCTCATCACTCTCCTTCTTGGTTAAATAGCCCTTACACAGCCTGGATATGTGATTGGGGTCATTGTCCTGTTGATAAAAATGATGGTCCAACTAAAGGCAAACCGGATGGAATAGCATGCCGCTGCAAGATGCTGTGGTAGCCATGCTGGTTCAGTATGCCTTTAATTTTGAATAAATCACCAACAGTGTCACCAGCAAAGCACCCCCATATCATCACACCTCCTCCTCCATGCTTCACGGTGGTAACCAGGCATGTAAATTCCATCCGTTCACCTTTTCTGCGTCGCACAAAGACACGGTGGTTGGAACCAAAGATCTAAAATTTGGACTCATCAGACCAAAGCACAAACTTATTGTCATGTCGGACGCTGTTCATACTAGGGCGTTCGACAGACAGCGGTAATTCCGCTTTTGTCCACTATGCGCTCAGTGGCGTCGGCTAGATTTTGTCTAGCTGGTCCGGGGTTAATTTAGCTGGTGCTCGGATTGGAAGCTGGGTCACGCCCACTGCCTTTAAATTGTTCTTCTGAACATTGGGCGTCGCCGATTACAGCTTCTGTCTTGTGCTTGGTTATCTCGGTCTGGAGTGGTGGTCTAGGAAAAGGAGTATCGTATCTGGTGGTGTATATTTCCCTTTGTCATATTTTCCTCCTACCTATATTTGTATTTGTTTTGCCCTGTGCATTTATTGCGTATTCCTGAGTGACTGCGGCGTGGTGTATATTTTCTGTTATCCTTGTCTGTGCTAACTGTGGGTATTGGTTAGTGGTCTTTTCACTGGGTGGTGGGTGGAGGTTTCAGCCTAGGGTTGAAACAGGAGACAGGGTGAGGGTGGAGGCCCAGACATGCACACCATTAGTGTAAACTCTGGGAGAGGGTCAGTCAGGGTTTCCCAGAGTTGAGGGAAATCGCAGGGGCCTGGGTTATTAGCTCTTGCCTACCTAGGCTTCCCGTGACATTATAATCGGCCAACATTATTTGAATTCCATGGATTCCATGACTTCCGTAACCCGCCAGTTGAGGGCGCTGTTCCTACAGGTCACTGAGTTGAGGGGGGCAGTGCAGCAACAGGGACTAGCAGTATCTAATGTGCAAGCTGGAGCGGCAGGTAGAGTTGCTGAGCCTAAGTTTCCTTTGCCTGAAAGGTTTGCTGGGGAACGCAGTAAATTTGTTACTTTTCGGGAAGCTTGCAAACTTTATTTTCGTATGCGCCCGATCTCCTCAGGTAATGAGGCTCAGCATGTGGGCCTAGTGTTGTCTTTACTAAACGGGGATCCTCAAGCATGGGCGTTTTCGTTACCTTCTGATTCTGCTGCATTTAATTCAGTGGAGAGTTTTTTTTCTGCTCTTGGAGACATTTACGATGATCCTGACAGAATGGTTTTAGCAGAATCTAAAATACGCACTATTCGACAGGGGGAGCGTGTTGCAGAGGATTACTGTTCTGAATTTCGCCGCTGGGCGGTCGACACTCAGTGGAATGATCCCGCGCTGCGGAGTCAGTTTATTCATGGGGTTTCTGGAAGGGTTAAAGAAGCCCTCCTGATGTTCGAGGCTCCTGCTTCTCTGGATTCCGCTATGAGTCTTGTTGTCAGCATTGATCGCCGTTTGCGTCAGGGGGAGCCTGAGACGCCGCCTATGGGAGAAGGTGTAGGTTCACGTGAGGTTGCTGCAGGTGAGCCCACGGAGCCTGTGCAAATATCAGGGGTGTCACATGTTAAGCATCGAGCCCCTGTGCTCAAGAAGCAGGGAGCCTGTTTTTACTGTGGAAAAACTGGTCATTTTGTTAACATTTGTCCTCTGCTGTCTAAGGAAAAACGCAACGGCGGAAAATTTCTAAGCTCAGAGGGTGTGGAGGAGACCAATTTGAGCTTATGCATATCCTCCATGGTGGTTTCTCAATGCATGCTTCCTGCCAAAGTTATTATTGCTGGCAGAGAGCTGCCAATCACTGTTTTTGTGGATAGTGGTTCTGCCACAAATCTCATTGATGAGGAGTTTGTGCGCACAGCAGGTTTTAGGATTGAAAAACTGCCTCATCCTATCCGCGTGGTCACCATCAATGCAACTCCTCTCTCACAGGGGGAGATTACTGAGTTTGTGGCTGAGGTGAAACTCCACATTGGGGTTCTACATTTCGAGCAGGTTACATGTAAGGTGCTCAGGAATCTTCTTGCACGGGTGGTTTTGGGTTTCCCATGGTTGTCTATGCACAACCCGGTTATCGATTGGAAAACTCAGGACATAATTCAGTGGAGCGAGTTCCGCCAGGAGAATTGCCTGGCCACATTTGTGTCTGCTGTGACTTCAAGCGTTCCTGAGTCACTTCTGGATTTTGCGGATGTGTTCTCTGAGAAGTGTTGTTCAGAGTTGCCACCACATCGCTCCTATGACTGTACTATCAGGTTTAAACCAGGGGCCAAATTGCCTAATGCAAGGATGTTTAACATCTCCGGTCCGGAGAGACAAGCGTTAAAGGATTACATTGCTGACAGTTTGAGCAAAGGGCACATCAGGCCTTCGTCCTCGCCTGTGGCAGCGGGGTTCTTCTTCGTTAAGAAGAAAGATGGCGGACTACGCCCGTGTCTGGATTTCAGGGAGTTGAACTAGATTACGGTTCGTAATCCATACCCTATGCCACTGATACCAGATTTGTTCAACCAGGTGGCAGGTGCTAAGTGGTTTACCAAGCTTGACCTCAGGGGGGCGTATAACCTCATAAGAGTCCGTCAAGGTGATGAGTGGAAGACGGCTTTTAATACCCCTGAGGGTCATTTTGAAAATTTGATGATGCCATTTGGGTTGACAAACGCACCAGCAGTGTTCCAACATTTCATAAATGATGTGTTCTCGCATGTTTTGGGGAAATTCGTTATTGTATACCTGGATGACATTCTCATATATTCTTGCGACCGTGATACTCATTTAGATCATGTCAGGCAGGTGTTACAGCTTCTCCGTGAGAATAAGCTCTATGCAAAACAAATACAAATATAGGAAGGAGGAAAATATGACAAAGGGAAATATACACCACCAGATACGATACTCCTTTTCCTAGACCACCACTCCAGACCGAGATAACCAAGCACAAGACAGAAGCTATAATCGGCGACGCCCAATGTTCAGAAGAACAATTTAAAGGCAGTGGGCGTGACCCAGCTTCCAATCCGAGCACCAGCTAAATTAAACCCGGACCAGCTAGACAAAATCTAGCCGACGCCACTGAGCGCATAGTGGACAAAAGCGGAATTACCGCTGTCTGTCGAACGCCCTAGTATGAACAGCGTCCGACATGACACTTATTCTCAGAAGCAGAGGTGACTCTTGGTCTTCCTTTCCTGGGGCGGTCCTCGTGTGAGCCAGTTTCTTTGTAGCGCTTGATGGTTTTTGCCACTGCACTTGGAGACACTTTCAAAGTTTTCCCAATTTTTCGGACTGACTGACCTTCATTTCTTAAATTAATGATGGCCACTCGTTTTTCTTTACTTAGCTGCTTTTTTCTTGCCATAATACAAATTCTAACAGTCTGTTCAGTAGGACTATCAGCTGTGTATCCACCAGGATCTGCACAACACAACTGATGGTCCCAACCCCTATTTATAAGGCAAGAAATCCCACTTATTAACCCCTTAATGACCGCCAATGCGTCTTTTAACAGACCTGAGATATAAGAGAATAGCCTCCCCATACAGGTGACAATCCAGCAGCTGTTGGCTGTACACTATAGCTGACAACTTGCTGCATCAGCCACGATCAGTGTTTGCATCGTCCATATCTGTTTAACCCCTTAGATGCTGGTGTCAATAGTGACTGCATCATATAAATGGTTAACAGAGTCTGGGGGCTTCCTCTTTATCCCAGTTGGTTCCCTCACATCATGATTGTGTGGTCCTGATGTTTGCCATGGCAATTCATGGCCAAATAGCGGACTTAGAGTCTGATGGCTGTTCAGAAGTTAGAGGCATTTAGGTGGTAAAAATACATTTTCATTTCTGTCATGCCACTTTGAATTAATTCCTGAAAATCACCTGAAGGGTTAATAAACTACCTGACTGCAGGTTTCAATATTTCACGAGGTGCTGTTTTTAAAATAGTATTACTTTGGGGGGGGGTTCCCAATATATGGGACCACTAAAGACACTTCAAAAATCACTGAGATTTGTTGAAGCGTTCCAGAGTTATTACCACATTAAGTGACAATGGTCAGATTTAAAAAATGTAGCTCCGTCACTAAGGTGTTAAACCTGACAGGGCACACCTGTGAAGTGAAAACCATTCCCGGTGACTACCTCTTGAAGCTCATCAAGAGAATGCCAAGAGAGTGCAAAGCAGTCATCCAAGCAAAAGGTGGCTACTTTGAGGAACCTAGAATATAAGACATAATTTCAGTTGTTTCACACTTTTTTGTTAAGTATATAATTCCACATGTGTTAATTCATAGTTTTGATGCCTTCAGTGTGAATGTACAATTTTTATAGTCATGAAAATACAGAAAAATCTTTACCCCCAAGGGTGGTTTGCACGTTAATGACCGTGCCAATTTTTACAATTCAGACCACTGTCCCTTTATGAGGTTATAACTCTGGAACGCTTCAACGGATCCCGGTGATTCTGACATTGTTTTCTCGTGACATATTGTACTTCATGATAGTCATAAAATTTATTTGATATTACCTGCGTTTATTTGTGAAAAAAATGAAAATTTTGCAAAAATTTTGAATATTTCGCAATTTTTAAACTTTGAATTTTTATGCAATTAAATCACAGAGATATGTCACACAAAATACTTAATAAGTAACATTTCCCACATGTCTACTTTACATCAGCACAATTTTGGAACCAAAATTTTTCTTTGTTAGGGAGTTATAAGGGTTAAAATCTGACCAGCAATTTCTCATTTTTGCAACACCATTTTTTTTTAGGGACCACATCTCATTTGAAGTAATTTTCAGGGGTCTATATGATAGAAAATAACCAAGTGTGACACCATTATAAAAGCTGCACCCCTCAAGGTGCTCAAAACCACATTCAAGAAGTTTATTAACCCTTCAGGTTTCACAGGAATTTTTGGAATGTTTAAATAAAAATGAACATT
The DNA here is from genome assembly GCF_051348905.1 of Ranitomeya variabilis. Classification (NCBI taxonomy): domain Eukaryota; kingdom Metazoa; phylum Chordata; class Amphibia; order Anura; family Dendrobatidae; genus Ranitomeya; species Ranitomeya variabilis. The sequence goes on from NC_135234.1 coordinate 83,789,143, forward strand.
TAACTTTTTTTCGCAAAAAATTTACTTCAGCTACAATTTGTTTTATATTACCTAAGGTAACAGGAGAAAATGGACCCGAAAAGTAGTTGTACAATTTGTCCTGAGTACGCCGATACCCCATATGTGGGGGTAAACCACTGTTTGGGCGCATGGCTGAGCTCGGAAGCGAATGAGCGCCATTTGACCTTTCAATGCAAAATTGACTGGAATTAAGATGGGACGCTGTTATGACCCCAATGGCGAGGGTCTCAGAGGAACGTGGAAGTCTGCAGAATACAAAATCCAGCTCATAGGGCAGTGGTAACTGGGTTGACCATATATCTACTCCTAACGCCAACACTAGAAGTAGCCGGGGATCATTCCTACGTTGATTCTAGATGACACGCGCCAGCCGGAGAATCTAGCTACCCCTAGTAGAGGAAAACAAAGACCTTTCTTGCCTCCAGAGAAGGGAACCCCAAAGCTGGATAGAAGCCCCCCACAAATAATGACGGTGAGGTAAGAGGAAATGACAAACACAGAAATGAATCAGGTTTAGCACAGAGAGGCCCGCTAACTGATAGCAGAATAAAGAAAGGTAACTTATATGGTCAACAAAAACCCTATCAAAATCCACACTGGAAATTCAAGAACCCCCGAACCGTCTAACGGTCCGGGGGGAGAACACCAGCCCCCTAGAGCTTCCAGCAAAGGTCAGGATATAGATTTGGAACAAGCTGGACAAAAATACAAAACCAAAACAAATAGCAAAAAGCAAAAGGCAGACTTAGCTGATATAACTGGAATCAGGATCAGTAGACAAGAGCACAGCAGACTAGCTCTGATAACTACGTTGCCAGGCATTGAACTGAAGGTCCAGGGAGCTTATATAGCAACACCCCTAACTAACGACCCAGGTGCGGATAAAAGGAATGACAGAAAAACCAGAGTCAAAAAACTAGTAACCACTAGAGGGAGCAAAAAGCAAATTCACAACAGTACCCCCCCCTTAGTGAGGGGTCACCGAACCCTCACCACGACCACCAGGGCGATCAGGATGAGCGGCATGAAAGGCACGAACTAAATCGGCCGCATGAACATCAGAGGCGACCACCCAGGAATTATCCTCCTGACCATAGCCCTTCCACTTGACCAGGTACTGAAGCCTCCGCCTGGAGAGGCGAGAATCCAAGATCTTCTCCACCACGTACTCCAACTCGCCCTCAACCAACACCGGAGCAGGAGGCTCAGCAGAAGGAACTACAGGCACAATGTACCGCCGCAACAAGGACCTATGAAATACATTGTGAATAGCAAACGACACAGGAAGATCCAGACGAAAAGATACAGGATTAAGGATTTCCAATATCTTGTAAGGCCCAATAAAACGAGGTTTAAATTTGGGAGAGGAGACCTTCATAGGAACAAAGCGGGAAGAAAGCCATACCAAATCCCCAACGCGTAGTCGGGGACCCACACCGCGGCGGCGGTTGGCAAAGCGCTGAGCCTTCTCCTGTGACAACTTCAAGTTGTCCACCACATGATTCCAGATCTGCTGCAACCTATCCACCACAGAATCCACCCCAGGACAGTCAGAAGGCTCCACATGACCCGAAGAAAAGCGAGGATGGAAACCAGAGTTGCAGAAAAAAAGGCGAAACCAAGGTGGCGGAACTAGCCCGATTATTAAGGGCAAACTCAGCCAACGGCAAGAATGTCACCCAATCGTCCTGATCAGCAGAGACAAAACACCTCAAATAAGCCTCCAAAGTCTGATTGGTTCGCTCCGTCTGTCCATTAGTCTGAGGATGGAAAGCAGACGAAAACGACAAATCAATGCCCATCCTACTACAAAAGGATCGCCAGAACCTGGAAACGAACTGGGATCCTCTGTCTGACACAATATTCTCAGGGATGCCGTGCAAACGAACCACGTTCTGGAAAAACACAGGAACCAGATCGGAAGAGGAAGGCAGCTTAGGCAAGGGAACCAAATGGACCATCTTGGAGAAGCGATCACATATCACCCAGATAACGGACATGCCCTGAGATAGCGGAAGATCAGAAATGAAATCCATGGAGATATGTGTCCAAGGTCTCTTCGGGACAGGCAAGGGCAAGAGCAAACCGCTGGCACGAGAACAGCAAGGCTTAGCTCGAGCACAAGTCCCACAGGACTGCACAAATGACCGCACATCCCTTGACAAGGAAGGCCACCAAAAGGACCTGGCCACCAGATCTCTGGTGCCAAAAATTCCCGGGTGACCTGCCAACACCGAGGAATGAACCTCGGAAATGACTCTGCTGGTCCACTTATCCGGGACAAACAGTCTGTCAGGTGGACAAGACTCAGGCCTATCAGCCTGAAATCTCTGCAACACACGTCGCAGATCCGGAGAAATAGCTGACAAGATAACTCCATCTTTAAGAATACCAACAGGATCAGCGACTCCAGGAGCATCAGGCACAAAGCTCCTAGAAAGAGCATCGGCCTTCACATTCTTTGAACCTGGTAAATACGAGACAACAAAATCAAAGCGGGAGAAAAACAATGACCAGCGGGCCTGTCTCGGATTAAGGCGTTTAGCAGACTCGAGATACATCAGATTTTTGTGATCAGTCAAGACCACCACACGATGCTTAGCACCCTCGAGCCAATGACGCCACTCCTCAAATGCCCATTTCATGGCCAACAACTCCCGATTGCCCACATCATAATTTCGCTCGGCAGGCGAAAACTTCCTAGAGAAAAAGGCACAAGGTTTCATAACAGAGCAACCAGGGCCTCTCTGCGACAAAACGGCCCCTGCCCCAATCTCCGAAGCATCCACCTCAACCTGAAAGGGAAGTGAGACGTCAGGCTGGCACAAAACAGGCGCCGAAGTAAACCGGCATTTCAACTCCTGGAAAGCCTCCACGGCAGCAGGAGCCCAGTTAGCTACATCGGAGCCCTTCTTGGTCATATCCGTCAAAGGTTTCACAATGCTAGAAAAATTAGCAATAAAACGACGGTAGAAGTTAGCGAAGCCCAAGAACTTCTGAAGACTCTTAACTGACGAGGGCTGAGTCCAATCAAGAATAGCTCGGACCTTGACTGGGTCCATCTCCACAGCAGAAGGGGAAAAAATGAAGCCCAAAAAGGGAACCTTCTGTACACCAAAGAGACACTTTGAGCCCTTGACAAACAAAGAATTTTCACGCAAAATTTTAAAGACCAACCTGACCTGCTCCACATGCGAATCCCAATTATCAGAAAAAACCAAAATATCATCCAGATAAACAATCAAAAATTTATCCAGATACTTCCGGAAAATGTCATGCATAAAGGACTGAAAAACTGAAGGCGCATTGGAGAGCCCAAAAGGCATCACCAAGTACTCAAAATGACCTTCGGGCGTATTGAATGCGGTTTTCCATTCATCACCTTGCTTAATGCGCACAAGGTTGTACGCACCACGAAGGTCTATCTTGGTGAACCACTTGGCACCCTTAATCCGGGCAAACAAGTCAGACAACAGCGATAAAGGATACTGAAATTTGACAGTGATCTTATTTAAAAGCCGATAATCAATGCAAGGTCTCAAAGATCCGTCCTTTTTTGCCACAAAAAAGAATCCCGCACCAAGAGGGGAAGAAGACGGACGAATATGTCCTTTCTCCAGAGACTCCTTGATATATGAACGCATAGCGGTATGTTCAGGTACCGACAGATTAAACAGTCTTCCCTTAGGAAACTTACTGCCTGGGATCAAATCTATAGCACAGTCACAGTCCCTATGAGGAGGCAGTGCACTGGACTCAGACTCACTGAAGACATCCTGATAATCAGACAAATACTCCGGAACTTCCGAAGGCGTAGAAGAAGCAATAGACACAGGCAGGGAATCCCCATGAATACCACGACAGCCCCAACTTGAGACTGACATAGCCTTCCAGTCCAGGACTGGATTATGGGTCTGTAACCATGGCAGCCCTAAAACAACCAAATCATGCATTTTATGTAAAACCAGGAAACGTATCACCTCGCGGTGTTCAGGAGTCATGCACATGGTAACCTGTGTCCAATACTGCGGTTTATTTGCTGCCAATGGTGTAGCATCAATACCCCTAAGAGGAATAGGATTTTCTAATGGTTCAAGAGTAAAACCACAGCGCTTAGCAAATGAGAGATCCATGAGACTCAGGGCAGCACCTGAATCTACAAACGCCATGACAGGATAAGATGACAGTGAGCAAATCAAAGTTACAGACAGAATAAATTTAGGTTGCAAATTACCAACGGTGACAGGACTAACAACCTTAGCTATACGTTTAGAGCATGCTGAGATAACATGTGTAGAATCACCACAGTAGTAGCACAAGCCATTCCGGCGTCTATGAATTTTCCGCTCATTTCTAGTCAGGATTCTATAACATTGCATTAAATCAGGTGTCTGTTCAGACAACACCATGAGGGAATTTGCGGTTTTTCTATCACATTGCACCGAATTAGGTGTCTGTTCAGACAACACCATGAGGGAATTTGCGGTTTTGCGCTCCCGCAACCGCCGGTCAATTTGAATAGCCAGTGCCATAGTATCATTCAGACCTGTGGGAATGGGAAAACCCACCATAACATTCTTAATGGCTTCAGAAAGGCCATTTCTAAAATTAGCGGCCAGTGCACACTCGTTCCAATGTGTCAGCACGGACCATTTCCGAAATTTTTGGCAATACACTTCAGCCTCGTCCTGCCCCTGAGACATAGCCAGCAAGGCCTTTTCTGCCTGAATCTCAAGATTGGGTTCCTCATAAAGTAAACCGAGCGCCAGAAAAAACGCATCAAGATCAGCCAATGCCGGATCTCCTGGCGCCAGTGAAAAAGCCCAATCCTGAGGGTCGCCCCGTAAGAACGAAATAACAATTTTTACTTGCTGAGCAGTATCTCCAGATGAACAGGGTCTCAGGGACAAAAACAATTTACAATTATTCACGAAATTCCTAAACTTAAACCTGTCTCCGGAAAACAGTTCAGGAATTGGTATTTTAGGTTCTGACCTAGGATTTCTGATAACATAGTCTTGTATGCCCTGCACACGAGTAGCCAGCTGGTCCACACTTGTAATCAAGGTCTGGACATTCATGTCTGCAGCAAGCATAGCCACTCTGAGGTAAAGGGGAAGAAGAAAAAAAAAAAAAAAACTCAGAATCTTCTTTCTTATAATCCCTCTTCTGCAATGCATTAAACATTTAATACTGGCCTGGCAAACTGTTATGACCCCAATGGCGAGGGTCTCAGAGGAACGTGGAAGTCTGCAGAATACAAAATCCAGCTCATAGGGCAGTGGTAACTGGGTTGACCATATATCTACTCCTAACGCCAACACTAGAAGTAGCCGGGGATCATTCCTACGTTGATTCTAGATGACACACGCCAGCCGGAGAATCTAGCTACCCCTAGTAGAGGAAAACAAAGACCTTTCTTGCCTCCAGAGAAGGGAACCCCAAAGCTGGATAGAAGCCCCCCACAAATAATGACGGTGAGGTAAGAGGAAATGACAAACACAGAAATGAATCAGGTTTAGCACAGAGAGGCCCGCTAACTGATAGCAGAATAAAGAAAGGTAACTTATATGGTCAACAAAAACCCTATCAAAATCCACACTGGAAATTCAAGAACCCCCGAACCGTCTAACGGTCCGGGGGGAGAACACCAGCCCCCTAGAGCTTCCAGCAAAGGTCAGGATATAGATTTGGAACAAGCTGGACAAAAATACCAAACCAAAACAAATAGCAAAAAGCAAAAGGCAGACTTAGCTGATATAACTGGAACCAGGATCAGTAGACAAGAGCACAGCAGACTAGCTCTGATAACTACGTTGCCAGGCATTGAACTGAAGGTCCAGGGAGCTTATATAGCAACACCCCTAACTAACGACCCAGGTGCGGATAAAAGGAATGACAGAAAAACCAGAGTCAAAAAACTAGTAACCACTAGAGGGAGCAAAAAGCAAATTCACAACAGGACGCCATGTTGCGTTTGGAGGGCCCCTGATGTGCCTAAACATTGAAACCCCCCACAAGTGACATCATTGTGGAAAGTAGACCCCCTAAGGAACTTATCTAGATGTGTGGTGAGCACTTTGACCCATTAAGTGATTCACAGAAGTTTATAATGCAGAGCCGTAAAAATAAAAAAATCATATTTTTTCACAAAAATGATCTTTTCGCCCCCAATTTTTTTATTTTTCCAAGGGTAAGAAAAGAAATTGGACCCCAAAAGTTGTTGTGCAATTTGTCCTGAGTACGCTGATACCCCATATGTGGGGGGAACCACCGTTTGGGCGCATGGGAGAGCTTGGAAGGGAAGGAGCGCCATTTGGAATGCAGACTTAGATGGAATGGTCTGCAGGAGTCACATTACGTTTGCAGAGCCCCTAATGTACCTAAACAGTAGAAACCTCCCACAAGTGACCCTATATTGTAAACTAGACTCCCAAAGGAACTTATCTAGATATGTTAGGAGAACTTTGAACCCCCAAGTGTTTCACTACAGTTTATAACGCAGAACTGTGAAAATAAAAAATCTTTTTTTCCACAAAAATTATTTTTTAGCCCCCAGTTTTGTATTTTTCCAAGGGTAACAATTGAAATTGGACCCCAAAAGTTGTTGTCCAATGTGTCCTGAGTACGCTGATACCCCATATGTGGGGGGGAACCATAGTTTGAGCGCATGGCAGAGCTCGGAAGGGAAGGAGTGCCATTTGGAATGTAGACTTAGATGGATTGGTCTGCAGGCGTCACGTTGCATTTGCAGAGCCCCTGATGTAACTAAACAGTAGAAACCCCCCACAAGTGACCCCATATTGGAAACTAAACCCCCCAAGGAACTTATATAGATGTGTTGTGAGAACTTTGAACCCCCAAGTGTTTCACTACAGTTTATAACGCAGAGCCGTGAAAATAAAAAATCCTTTTTTTTCCACAAAAATTATTTTTTAGCCCCCAGTTTTGCATTTTCGCAAGGGTAACAGGAGAAATTGGTCCCCAAAAGTTGTTGTCCAATGTGAGTACGCTGATACCCCATATGTTGGGGTAAACTCCTGTTTGGGTGCACGGGAGAGCTCAGAAGGGAAGGAGCACTGTTTTACTTTTTCAATGCAGAATTGGCTGGAATTGAGATCGAACGCCATGTTGTGTTTGGAGAGCCCCTTGCAGCACCCCAGAGTCCTGGTCGTTGCAGTAATGTCGCTCTGCCACTAAGGGGGCGATGTTACGTCTGATTGCACTAAAGGAGTTCACCTGACCAGGTATCACAGTCACACATTACACTTCACACTCCGGCCACCAGGGGGAGCAAAGGGTTCTATGTATTAGGCCACTCCTCACACTCTGGTAAAACTGGGGGTTGGATAGGAAGTTAGAGAGAAGCTGACTGGGTTTTGCCCAGGTAACATCTAGTGAGAGGAGAGCGCTACTTGGGAAGATTCAGGGGGGTCCCTGTCAGGGGTGGGATCCTGGCAGAGGCCTATCAAAAGGACAGATTGTTATGGAGCCGTGCCTGCACCTCATTGCGGCGGCATCTTAAGAAAGGACACGAAGCGAAGGATATTGTGGAGAAGTGAGAAACGAGATCACAGCACAAAGGCGATAGAACCAGGAGGAGTCGTGCCCCGAGATCGGCAACATCCTACTGAGGCACGTAGCCGGTGGCCGGAACGCCGAGAAAGTAACAGACTCTACGCATTACTTTGAACCAACGGCAGGACAGTTAACTTTAGGTTGGCTGTCTCACCTTATTCACCTAATGAAGACAACGGAGGCAATTGTGGGAGAGGGGCGTCTCTAGGGTCCCTATAAAATAACTCCAGTCCTACCCCGTCATACGGGTGCGTCCTATCCATATCATCTGGGGGACGGGGAGAGAAAGAACAGAAACATACACGACAGTTGTGAGGACTATCCCGTGGTGCTCAGCAGGGAAGTACTACAACACCCAGGCGCTAGTAGGTAGGCTACTGATTTCCACCTGCAAAGGGAACTCTGGATGTGCCTTCGGACCGGCCGGTCTCAGCCAGCCCTATTAGCAGTGCTCTGGATTGCGGATGCCGAAGCCTTCAGTAAAGAGGTAAAGAGACTGCAACCCTGTGTCCTCGTTATTTACTGCGACCTACACCGTCACCTACATCTTTAATTGGGCAACCCTTAGCAGGGCCACGGACCGCGTCAGGCCACCGTGACATCCCCAGAACCGAGAGGGAGAGACCCGGTACCGAGTACCCCGCTGCCCTGCGTCTGGGGGCCGCTCCACCCTGATGTGCCCAAACAGTGGAAACCCCCCAATTATAACTGAAACCCTAATCCAAACACACCCCTAACCCTAATCTCAATGGCAAGCCTAACCACACCACTAACCCTAATTCCAACCCTATTCCCAACCGTAAATGTAATCCAAACCCTAACCGTAACCTTTGCCCCAACCCTAACCCTAACTTTAGCCCCAACCCTAACTTTAGCCCCAACCCTAACTGTAGCCCTAACCCTAGCCCTAACTCTAGCCCTAACCCTAACCCTAGCCCTAACCCTAGCCCTAACCCTAATGGGAAAATGGAAATAAATTCATTTTTTTAATAAATTTCATTTTTTAGACAAACACTTATTACAAATATGGATGACATCCAGATAAAGGTAGAAGAGATTGAACAACAAATACATGAGGCATGAATACCATTCCAATGCCATCATAGAGCAACCATGCTGCAATCAGATTGCTGACCTTACCCATAATGTGTTATGCCAAGACTCTGCCCTCCTCTGTGCCTCAATTGTTTTGATCCGGTGACCTTGGAGCCGCATGAAACTTTCTTTGGAGTCAGTGCAACCTGTACTGACCGCAAATCCTGAACTAGCACCGCAACTAGAAGTAGCCGTGGGGTGTGCCTAACAACCCTAGACACCTCGACACAGCCGGAGGACTAAATACCCCTATAGATGGAAATAGGAATGCTATCTTGCCTCAGAGCAGACCCCCAAAGGATAGGCAGCTGTCATGAATCCCCAATGGCTAGGGATAGCACAGGACAAGCAAAGTATAACAAATATCGGACGAGCTCTAGGGTGATGGAACCTGGGCTGACCGCTGCCCTACGCCTGACAAACGCAACTAGAGATAGCCAGGGAGCGTTCCTACGTTGGTTCTAGACGCCACGCACCAGCCTAAGAGCTAACTAGTACTGCAGAGAAAACAAGACCTCACTTGCCTCCAGAGGAATTAACCCCAAAGGTATAGTTGCCCCCCACATGTATTGACGGTGAAATGAGAGGAAGGCACACACATAGAGATTATGTATATAGCTTTAGCAAATAGAGGCCCGCTGAAAACTAGAAAGCAGAATGATACAAAAGGGGACTGAGCGGTCAGCAAAAAACCCTAATCAAAAAAACCATCCTGAGATTACAAGAACCCATGTGCCAACTCATGGCACATGGGGAGAACCTCAGTCCACTAGAGCAACCAGCTAGCATAGAGACATTCTAAGCAAGCTGGACAAAAAACCAAACAACTGAAAATCAGCACTTAGCTTATCCTGAAAGATCTGGGAGCAGGTAGGCAGGAACCAAACAGAGCACATCTGAACACATTGATAGCCGGCAAGGGAAATGACAGAAAGGCCAGGTAAAATAGGAAACACCCAGCCTCTGATGGACAGGTGGAAACCAAAGGCCGCAACCCACCAAAGTCACCCAGTACCAGCAGTAACCACCAGAGGGAGCCCACCAACAGAATCCACAACAGTACCCCCCCCTTGAGGAGGGGTCACCGAACCCTCACGAGAACCCCCAGGGCGATCAGGGTGAGCTCTATGGAAGGCGCGGACCAAATCAGTCGCGTGAACATCGGAGGCGACCACCCAGGAATTATCCTCCTGACCATAACCCTTCCACTTAACCAAATACTGGAGTTTGCGTCTGGAAACACGAGAATCCAAGATCTTTTCAACAACATACTCCAATTCTCCCTCCACCAGCACCGGAGCAGGAGGCTCGACCGAAGGAACAACGGGCACCTCATACCTCCGCAACAACGACCGATGGAACACATTATGAATAGCAAACGATGCTGGGAGATCCAAACGAAAAGATACAGGGTTAAGAATCTCCGAGATCCTATAAGGACCGATGAACCGAGGCTTGAACTTAGGAGAAGAGACCTTCATAGGGACAAAACGAGAAGACAACCACACCAAGTCCCCAACAAGAAGTCGGGGACCCACGCGGCGACGGCGATTAGCAAACTGCTGAGTCTTCTCCTGAGATAACTTCAAATTGTCCACCACCTGATTCCAAATCTGATGTAGCCTGTCCACCACCACGTCCACTCCAGGACAATCCGAAGATTCCCCCTGACCAGAGGAAAAACGAGGATGAAACCCCGAATTACAAAAAAAGGAGAGACCAACGTGGCAGAACTAGCCCGATTATTAAGAGCAAATTCGGCCAGTGGCAAAAAAGCAACCCAGTATCCTGATCAGCAGAAACAAAACACCTCAAATAAGTTTCCAAGGTCTGATTAGTTCGCTCCGTCTGGCCATTCGTCTGAGGATGGAATGCAGACGAGAAAGACAAATCAATGCCCATCTTGGCACAAAACGTCCGCCAAAATCTAGACACAAACTGGGATCCCCTGTCAGAAACGATATTCTCCGGAATCCCATGCAAACGAACCACGTTCTGAAAAAACAAAGGAACCAACTCAGAGGAGGAGGGTAACTTAGGCAAGGGCACCAAATGAACCATCTTAGAAAAGCGGTCACACACAACCCAGATAACGGACATTTTCTGTGAAACCGGGAGATCAGAAATAAAATCCATGGAAATGTGCGTCCAAGGCCTCTTCGGGATGGGCAAAGATAACAACAACCCACTAGCCCGTGAACAGCAAGGCTTAGCTCGAGCACACACTTCACAAGACTGCACAAAGGTACGCACATCCCTAGACAAGGAAGGCCACCAAAAAGACCTGGCCACCAAATCTCTTGTACCAAATATTCCAGGATGACCAGCCAACACAGAAGAATGGACCTCGGAGATGACTCTACTGGTCCAATCATCCGGAACAAACAGTCTTTCTGGTGGACATCGATCCGGTTTATCCACCTGAAACTCCTGCAATGCGCGTCGCAAGTCTGGGGATACGGCGGACAATATTACCCCATCCCTAAGGATACCAGCAGGCCCAGTGTCTCCAGGAGAATCAGGCACAAAACTCCTGGAAAGAGCATCTGCCTTCACATTCTTTGAACCTGGCAGGTATGAAACCACGAAATTGAAACGAGAAAAAAATAATGACCAACGAGCCTGTCTAGGATTCAAACGCCTGGCAGACTCAAGGTAAATGAGATTCTTGTGATCAGTCAAGACCACCACGCGATGTTTAGCACCCTCAAGCCAATGACGCCACTCCTCAAATGCCCACTTCATGGCCAAAAGCTCCCGATTACCCACATCATAATTGCGCTCGGCGGGCGAGAATTTTCTAGAGAAGAAAGCACATGGCTTCGTCACCGAGCCATTAGAACTTCTCTGTGACAAAACCGCCTCCGCTCCAATCTCGGAAGCATCAACCTCCACCTGAAAAGGAAGTGAAACATCTGGTTGACACAACACAGGAGCAGAAGAAAACCGGCGCTTAAGTTCCCGAAAGGCCTCCACGGCCGCAGGAGACCAATCAGCAACATCAGCACCCTTTTTAGTCAAATCAGTCAAAGGTTTAACAATACTGGAAAAATTAGCAATGAACCGACGATAAAAATTAGCAAACCCCAAGAACTTCTGAAGGCTCTTAACAGATGTAGGTTGTGTCCAGTCACAAATAGCCTGAACCTTAACGGGATCCATCTCAATAGTAGAAGGAGAAAAAATGTACCCCAAAAAAGAAATCTTCTGGACTCCGAAGAGACACTTTGAGCCCTTCACAAACAGAGAATTGGCCCGCAAAACCTGAAACACCTTCCTGACCTGTAGAACATGAGACTCCCAGTCATCAGAAAACACCAAAATATCATCCAAATACACAATCATAAACTTATCCAGATATTCACAGAAAATATTGTGCATAAAGGACTGAAAGACTGACGGAGCATTGGAGAGTCCAAAAGGCATTACCAAATACTCAAAATGGCCCTCAGGCGTATTAAATGCGGTTTTCCACTCATCACCCTGTTTTATCCGCACCAGATTATACGCACCACGAAGATCTATTTTAGTGAACCACCTAGCCCCCTTAATGCGAGCAAACAAATCAGTAAATAATGGCAATGGATACTGGTATTTGACTGTAATCTTATTCAGAAGGCGATAATCTATACAAGGCCTCAGGGAACCATCTTTTTTTGCCACGAAAAAAAAACCTGCTCCCAGAGGGGACGAAGATGGACGAATATGTCCCTTTTCCAAGGACTCCTTAATATAATTCCGCATAGCAGTATGCTCTGGCAGTGACAGATTAAATAAACGACCCTTAGGGAACTTACTGCCAGGAATCAATTCTATAGCACAGTCACACTCTCTATGAGGAGGGAGCGAATTGAGCTTAGGCTCCTCAAAAACATCCTTATAATCTGACAAAAACGCAGGGATCTCCGAAGGAGTCGATGAAGCGATAGAAATCGGAGGTGCATCATCATGAACCCCCTGACATCCCCAGCTTAGCACAGACATTGTTTTCCAGTCCAGGACAGGATTATGAGTTTGTAACCATGGCAGACCAAGCACTAGTACATCATGTAAATTATACAGTACAAGGAAGCGAATCACCTCCTGATGAACGGGAGTCATGCGCATGGTCACTTGTGTCCAATACTGCGGTTTATTCATAGCCAATGGTGTAGAATCAATTCCCTTCAGAGGAATAGGAACTTCCAGAGGCTCTAGACTAAAACCGCAGCGTTTAGCAAATGACCAATCCATAAGACTCAGGGCAGCGCCTGAATCCACATAGGCATCGACGGAAATGGAAGACAGTGAAAAAATCAGAGTCACAGACAAAATGAACTTAGACTGCAGAGTATCAATGGCAAAAGATTTATCAACCCTTTTTGTGCGTTTAGAGCATACTGATATAACATGAGCTGAATCACCACAATAAAAATACAAACCATTTTTCCGCCTATAATTTTGCCGTTCACTTCTGGACTGAATTCTATCACATTGCATAGTCTCAGGTGCCTGTTCAGAAGACACCGCCAACTGGTGCACGGGTTTGCGCTCCCGTAAACGCCGATCAATCTGAATGGCCATAGCCATAGACTCATTCAGACCTGTAGGCGCAGGGAACCCCACCATAACATCCTTAATGGCCTCAGAAAGACCATTTCTGAAGTTTGCAGCCAGGGCGCACTCATTCCACTGAGTAAGCACCGACCATTTCCGAAATTTCTGACAATATATTTCCGCTTCATCATGCCCCTGAGAGAGGGCTAATAAAGCCTTTTCAGCCTGAATCTCTAGGTTAGGTTCCTCATAGAGCAATCCCAATGCCAGAAAAAACGCATCCACACTGAGCAACGCAGGATCCCCTGGTGCCAATGCAAATGCCCAACTCTGAGGGTCGCCCCGTAGGAACGATATAACAATCTTGACCTGTTGAGCAGGGTCTCCAGAGGAGCGAGATTTCAAAGAGAGAAACAATTTACAATTGTTCCTGAAATTCAGGAAGGTAGATCTATCTCCAGAAAAAAACTCTGGAATAGGAATTCTAGGTTCAGACATGGGAGTGTGAACAACGAAATCCTGTATGTTTTGAACCTTTGCCGCGAGATTACTCAGGCTGCAAGCCAAACTCTGTACATCCATGATAAACAGCTAAGATCAGAGCCATTCAAGGGTTAAGAGGAGGTAAGAAGCAGCTAGACAGCAATTAAGGGCTAGGCAGCAAAACTCTGAAGGAAAAAAAAAAATAAAAATTTTCCTTGAACACTACTTTTCCTCCTGCTTCAGCCCAAACAATTAACACTTTGTGGGCCGGCTATACTGTCATGAATCCCCAATGGCTAGGGATAGCACAGGACAAGCAAAGTATAACAAATATCGGACGAGCTCTAGGGTGATGGAACCTGGGCTGACCGCTGCCCTACGCCTGACAAACGCAACTAGAGATAGCCAGGGAGCGTTCCTACGTTGGTTCTAGACGCCACGCACCAGCCTAAGAGCTAACTAGTACTGCAGAGAAAACAAGACCTCACTTGCCTCCAGAGGAATTAACCCCAAAGGTATAGTTGCCCCCCACATGTATTGACGGTGAAATGAGAGGAAGGCACACACATAGAGATGATGTATATAGCTTTAGCAAATAGAGGCCCGCTGAAAACTAGAAAGCAGAATGATACAAAAGGGGACTGAGCGGTCAGCAAAAAACCCTAATCAAAAAAACCATCCTGAGATTACAAGAACCCATGTGCCAACTCATGGCACATGGGGAGAACCTCAGTCCACTAGAGCAACCAGCTAGCATAGAGACATTCTAAGCAAGCTGGACAAAAAACCAAACAACTGAAAATCAGCACTTAGCTTATCCTGAAAGATCTGGGAGCAGGTAGGCAGGAACCAAACAGAGCACATCTGAACACATTGATAGCCGGCAAGGGAAATGACAGAAAGGCCAGGTAAAATAGGAAACACCCAGCCTCTGATGGACAGGTGGAAACCAAAGGCCGCAACCCACCAAAGTCACCCAGTACCAGCAGTAACCACCAGAGGGAGCCCACCAACAGAATCCACAACAGGCAGCCCCCCACGAATAATGACTGTGAGAAGGAGAAGATTAGACACACGCAGATAGAAAACAGGATTTAGCAAAAGAGGCCACTCTAGCTAAATAGGAAAGGATAGGACAGATTACTAGGCGGTCAGTATTAAAACCCTTCCAAAAATATCCACAGCAGATAATACAAAAAGTTCCACAATCTAACTAAAGACATGGAATGTATATCTGCCACTCCAGAGAATCCAGCAAGACTGAGAAAATACTGACACAATCTAAGCTGGACAAGAAAACACAAGGAATAGCACTGAATTGTGAAACACACAGCAAGTGTGTCACAGGAAAAAAAAACCCAGACACTTATCTTTGCTGATTTGGCAGAAAGGCAGGAGGAACCAGGCAGAGGTAAAACACCTCCCAACAACAATTGTCAACTGGCAAGGACTAATGAATCCTGCACACCTAAATACCCCAGTCAGAACTGCAATCAGCAGATACACCTGACCAGGACTGCAACTCAGGGACAACTGCACTACCACCTACAACCACAGGAGGGAGCCCAAAAGCAGAATTTACAACAGTACCCCCCCCTTGAGGAGGGGTCACCGTACCCTCACCAGCGCCCCCAGGCCGATCAGGATGAGCCAGATGAAAGGCACGGACCAAATCAGCAGCATGGACATCAGAAGCAAACACCCAAGAATTATCCTCCTGGCCATAACCCTTCCATTTGACAAGGTACTGAAGCCTCCGCCTCGAAAAACGAGAATCCAAAATCTTCTCAACCACATACTCCAACTCCCCATCAACCAAAACAGGGGCCGGAGGATCAACCGAGGGAACAATGGGCACCACATATTTCCGCAATAAAGATCTATGGAAGACATTATGGATAGCAAAAGAGGCCGGAAGCGCCAATCGAAAAGACACCGGATTAATAATCTCAGAAATCCTATAAGGACCAATAAACCGAGGCTTGAACTTAGGGGAAGAGACCTTCATAGGAACATGACGGGAAGACAACCAAACCAAATCCCCAACCCGAAGCCGGGAACCAACACACCGACGACGGTTAGCAAAACGTTGAGCCTCCTCCTGAGACAACACCAAATTGTCCACCACATGAGCCCAAATCTGCGGTAACCTATCAACCACAGAATCCACACCAGGACAGTCAGAAGGCTCAACCTGCCCAGAAGAAAAACGAGGATGAAAACCAAAATTGCAAAAAAAAGGCGAAACCAAAGTAGCCGAACTAGCCCGATTATTAAGGGCAAACTCGGCCAATGGCAAAAAGGCCACCCAATCATCCTGATCGGCAGACACAAAGCATCTCAAATAAGTCTCCAAAGTCTGATTAGTTCGCTCGGTCTGGCCATTTGTCTGAGGATGAAATGGAGAAGAAAAAGACAAATCAATGCCCAGCCTAGCACAAAAGGCCCGCCAAAACCTAGAAACAAACTGGGAACCTCTGTCGGACACAATATTCTCCGGAATACCATGCAAACGAACCACATGCTGAAAAAACAACGGAACCAACTCTGAAGAGGAAGGCAATTTAGGCAAAGGCACCAAATGAACCATCTTAGAAAACCGGTCACAAACAACCCAGATAACCGACATCCTCTGGGAAACCGGAAGATCAGAAATAAAATCCATAGAAATATGCGTCCAGGGCCTCTCAGGGACCGGCAATGGCAAAAGTAACCCACTAGCACGAGAACAACAAGGCTTGGCCCGCGCACAAGTCCCACAGGACTGCACATCACGTGACAACGAAGGCCACCAAAAGGACCTACCAACCAAATCTCTGGTACCAAAAATACCAGGATGACCAGCCAACACAGAACAGTGAACCTCAGAAATCACTCTACTAGTCTATCTGTCAGGAACAAACAATTTCCCCACAGGACAGCGGTCAGGTCTATCAGCCTGAAATTCCTGAAGAACCCGCCGTAAATCAGGGGAAATGGCAGAAAGGACCACCCATTCTTTCAGAATGCCGACCGGTTCAAGGACCTCAGGAGAATCAGGCAAAAAACTCCTAGAAGAGGCATCAGCCTTAATATTCTAAGAACCCGGAAGATACGAAACCACGAAATCAAAACGGGAAAAAAACAAGAACCATCGAGCCTGTCTAGGACTCAGCCGTTTGGCAGACTCGAGGTAAATCAAATTCTTATGATCGGTCAGGACCACAATACGATGCTTAGCTCCCTCAAGCCAATGTCGCCACTCCTCAAACGCCCACTTCATAGCCAACAACTCCCGATTGCCGACATCATAATTGCGTTCAGCAGGCGAAAACTTGCGGGAGAAGAAGGCACACGGTTTCATCAAAGAACCAACAGAATCCCTCTGAGACAAAACGGCCCCTGCCCTTATCTCAGAAGCATCAACCTCAACCTGAAACGGAAGAGAAACATCTGGTTGGCGCAACACCGGAGCAGAAGTAAATCGGCGTTTAAGCTCCTGAAAGGCAGAGACAGCCGCAGAGGACCAAATCGCCACATCAGCGCCTTTTTTCGTCAAATCAGTCAAGGGTTTAACCACGCAGGAGAAGTAAGCAATGAAACGGCGATAAAAATTTGCAAAACCCAAAAATTTCTGAAGGCTCTTCACGGATGTGGGTTGAATCCAATCATGAATGGCCTGAACCTTAACCGGATCCATCTCCATAGATGAGGGAGAAAAAATAAAGCCCAAAAAAGAAACCTTCTGCACCCCAAAGAGACACTTAGACCCCTTCACAAACAAAGCATTGTCACAAAGGATCTGAAATACCATCCTGACCTGTTCCACATGAGACTCCCAATCATCAGAAAAAATCTAAATATCGTCCAAATATACAATCAAAAATTTATCAATATAAGTCCGGAAGATATCATGCATGAAGGATTGAAAAACAGATGGAGCGTTAGTGAGCCCGAATGGCATCACAAGGTATTCAAAATGGCCTTCGGGCGTATTAAACGCAGTTTTCCATTCATCACCCTGCTTAATACGAACAAGATTATATGCCCCCCGAAGGTCAATCTTCGCAAACCAACTAGCCCCCTTAATCCTAGCAAACAAATCAGAAAGCAAAGGTAAAGGGTATTGAAACTTGACCGTGATCTTATTCAAGAGGCGATAATCAATACAAGGTCTCAAGGAGCCATCCTTCTTAGCAACAAAAAAAAACCTGCTCCCAACGGTGAAGAAGATGGCCGAATATGCCCTTTCTCCAAAGACTCCTTAACATAACTCCGCATGGCGGTATGTTCAGGCACAGACAGGTTGAAAAGTCGGCCCTTAGGAAACTTACTGCCGGGAATCAAGTCAATCGCACAATCACAGTCCCTGTGCGGTGGAAGGGAACTGGACTTGGGCTCATCGAATGCATCCTGAAAATCAGACAAAAACTCTGGAATTTCAGAAGAAGAAGAGGAGACTGACATCAAAGGAACATCATTATGAACCCCCTGACAACCCCAACTAGTCACAGACATAGATTTCCAATTCAACACAGGATTATGTACCTGCAACCACGGGAAACCCAGCACGATAACATCATGCAAATTATGCAACACCAGAAATCGACAATCTTCCTGATGGGCTGGCGCCATGTGCATGGTCACCTGTGTCCAAAACTGGGGCTTATTTTTAGCCAAAGGTGTAGCATCAATCCCCCTTAAAGGAATAGGGTTCTGTAAAGGCTGCAAGGGAAAACCACAACGCCTGGCAAACTCAAAATCCATTAAGTTCAAGGCGGCGCCTGAATCCACAAATGCCATGACAGAAAATGATGACAATGAGCAGATCAAGGACACCGATAACAGAAATTTAGGTTGTACAGTACTGATAGTAAATGAACTAGTGATCCTTTTTGTCCGCTTAGGGCAGACTGAAATGACATGAGAAGCGTCGCCACAATAATAACACAACCCATTCTGACGTCTGAATCCTTGTCGTTCCGTTCTAGACAAAATCCTATCACACTGCATTGGCTCAGGACTTTGCTCTAAGGATGACGCCACAGCGCGCACAGTTTTACGCTCCCGCAAGCGCCGATCAATCTGAATGGCCAGAGACATAGAATCACTCAGACCGGAAGGCGTGGGAAACCCCACCATAACATCTTTAACGGATTCAGAAAGACCCTTTCTGAAAATTGCCGCCAAAGCATCATCAGTCCATTTAGTCAACACAGACCATTTTCTAAATTTCTGACAATACAATTCTGCCGCCTCTTGACCCTGAGACAGGGCCAACAAGGTTTTCTCCGCTTGATCCACAGAATTCGGTTCATCATATAATAATCCTAAAGCCTGAAAAAAGGAATCTACATTAAGCAAGGCCGGATTCCCAGATTCCAGGGAAAATGCCCAATCCTGAGGATCGCCACGCAGCAGGGAGATGACAATTTTAACCTGCTGAATGGAATCACCGGAGGATCGCGGTCTCAGAGCAAAAAACAGTTTACAATTGTTTTTAAAACCCCAAAATTTGGACCTATCACCAAAAAACAAATCAGGAGTAGGAATCTTTGGCTCTAAAGCAGGAGTCTGAACAATATAATCAGAAATACCCTGTACCCTAGCAGCAAGCTGGTCTACACGAGAAGCTAATTCCTGAACATCCATGCTGGCACAAGACTCCTCAGCCACCCATAGATAAAGAGGGAAGAAAAGACAAAACAGGCTGCAGAAAAAAAATGGCTCAACACCTTTCTTCCCTTCTTCTGAGATGCATTTAACTCATTATTGGCCAGTTGTACTGTTATGATCCGGTGACCTTGGAGCCACATGAAACTTTCTCTGGAGTCAGTGGAACCTGTACTGACCGCAAATCCTGAACTAGCACCGCAACTAGAAGTAGCCGTGGGGTGTGCCTAACAACCCTAGACACCTCGACACAGCCGGAGGACTAAATACCCCTATAGATGGAAATAGGAATGCTATCTTGCCTCAGAGCAGACCCCCAAAGGATAGGCAGCCCCCCACGAATAATGACTGTGAGAAGGAGAAGATTAGACACACGCAGATAGAAAACAGGATTTAGCAAAAGAGGCCACTCTAGCTAAATAGGAAAGGATAGGACAGATTACTAGGCGGTCAGTATTAAAACCCTTCCAAAAATATCCACAGCAGATAATACAAAAAGTTCCACAATCTAACGAAAGACATGGAATGTATATCTGCCACTCCAGAGAATCCAGCAAGACTGAGAAAATACTGACACAATCTAAGCTGGACAAGAAAACACAAGGAATAGCACTGAATTGTGAAACACACAGCAAGTGTGTCACAGGAAAAAAAAACCAGACACTTATCTTTGCTGATTTGGCAGAAAGGCAGGAGGAACCAGGCAGAGGTAAAACACCTCCCAACAACAATTGTCAACTGGCAAGGACTAATGAATCCTGCACACCTAAATACCCCAGTCAGAACTGCAATCAGCAGATACACCTGACCAGGACTGCAACTCAGGGACAACTGCACTACCACCTACAACCACAGGTGGGAGCCCAAAAGCAGAATTCACAACACCCAATGCACTTTTCCCATTTTTTATCACTTCTTTAGGGGGTCTGGAAGACTCATATTGTAGTGTTCTAGTGATGAGCGAGTGTACTGATTGCTCAGGTTTTCCCAAGCACGCTCTAGTGGTCTCCGAGTATTTGTAACTGCTCGGAGATTTCGTTTTTGTTGACGCAGTTGCATGATTTACGGTTGCTAAACAGCCTGAGTACATGTGGGGTTTGCCTGGTTGCTAGGGAATCCCCACATGTATTCAAGCTGTCTATCAGCTGTAAATCATGCAGCTGAGGCAAGGAAAACTAAATCTCCGAGCACTTACCAATACTCGGAGACCACCCGAGCGTGCTCGGGAAACCCGAGCAACGAGTATACTCGCTCATCACTAGAAACTTTTGACACATTGGTTTTGGTATTAGTATGGTAGTATTTGGTCACTAAGTGGTGGTATTATTTTCCACTTGTATAGTGATATTAGTGGCTATATTGGTCTTGGTGCACTAGGGTTTGTTCAGTAACAGTATGGTGATTATAGATATACTATATACAGTGGTATCATTTGGTATTCTGTACATGAGACATACAATACACAACCCAATACTGCACATACCTCCGAAATTATAATTCATACAATGCAAAGAAATTGCCAATCATTGTCCAGATAAATAAATCACAGTATATATATATAGCACATCCAATGGGACATATACGCCATAATGGTACTAGAGCACAGAATGCATTGTGCACATGATGCTCCGATAGTACAGTTCTTCAATAGTTCATACGCAACCGGAGTAAGTTAGGCCATGTAGTGCCCAGATAAATAGTGTATACAATGTGCAAATAGAAACGGTACACACACTCCACATACTTTTCCCACACATTTCTTGATTAATATTACTAAGATTGCCCAGAGTGCTATAATGCTATAATAAACCTAAAATGCAGTGAGAACCACACTACAGTGCTTAAATAACGGGACCTGAAAACTAGGGCACTCGGCATGGTGCTCAAATTGCACCTACAGTGACTAGTTCAGGCCAGAGGTGGACATACCGTTGGCGCAGGGGCCCAAGAGGTAAGGGGGCCACTAGCACCTCCAAAGCTGTTGGAATTGTGTATTATGATGAGCTGTTGGACTGCAAAGGGACCATATATTGTCTTTGCACAGGGGCCTCTTCTGTCTGGTTCATGCCACAACTATTGCAACCATAGATCAGCAACTGCACCCATAACATGGTACCACTGTGTGTCCCATCCATTACCAATCCAGCCAAAAACCCTGCACAGACCTCTGCTGGTCACATCCTTGAAACTAGTAATGTCTCATTTTTTTGTGAGCTCAGTTCTTGAAAACTTCTGAATTTGGCAGAACTTGAAGAGGGATAGAAATTTGGACTGTCCTACTGGATCTCCGAAAGCTGAGAAGTCGATTTTACATATTTGACATTCACAGTCCTGGTATGGACCACAATGTCTGGACTAGCCGATGGTCTCCTAATAAAGGTATGCGCGCACACAACATCTTTTTCAGGCGGATTGCGCTTGTAGCCTGCCTGAAAAAGAACTTTAAAAATACAAAAAAGGATGAAGATATACTCAGCTATGTCAAAACGACTTGCAGTCGTCTTTTTTCACTTGTAACCATTTCAAGCTTCTCAAGCCATGGCTTAAGGAAGTGCCCTGACCATTCTTCAGGTGGTTTCCGATTGGGGGTTGCTTCTCTTTTGTATATGAAATAAATATAAAAAAAGCAAAGACGCCGCAAAAGGTGTAAAAAACTGCGGTTGTTTTCCTGAAATGTCTTCTACTTTAAAAACTATGTGATGTGGGTATGCTAGTGTCTAACATACGTCATATTCACATAGCCTTATAGTCATAGTTGATACAGGAAAGAAATATATCTTGGTACCATGTTAGCCAGTAGATAGAAAAATATTTAGAATTGTGAGTCCTCAGTGGTTGATACCTTTTAATGGCTAACTGAAAAGATGGTAACAAATTGCAAGCTTTCGAGACTACATACGTCTCTTCATCAGGCAAAGACTAAAACAAATTCTGAAGAATCACATATTTATGCACAACATAGTATAGAAAAAAAAAACACATGGATAAGCCAGGTGACATGAAGCAGAATTACCATGGGTGATAAACAGTTACGTCCATAAATATTGGGCCAATTCTTAGATAAGGATTGTTTTATTGTCCTGTGATTAGGGTCTGGTTCTGTTGTGATGACCCCACATGGTCTGATGGGCAAGTTCATTAGTTGATGTAAAAAGACATAAATCCGTGTGACACATTCATTCCTACATTTAGAGTGTCAAAGGTCGTCATCAGTTTATATTCCCAGACTCTCCTGTCTTTCTGCGATTTGAAGTTACCCTTTAATACAAGTAATTTCATGTCCATAATGTTATGATTTGGGAGACAGAAATGTATTGCCACAGGTATATCCATTCTTTTTTCTCTTATTGTATGGCGATGAGAGTTCATCCTTGTTCTCAGTTTCTGCCCTGTCTCCCCCACATATAGACCCCCAGTTGGACATTTAGTACAAATAATTAGGTACACCACATTAGAAGTGACGCAGCTGAAAGTACCTGGTATCTTGTAGTCCTGATGTGAATTGGGGATCTTTATCTTGTCCGTGGTCATTATAAATGGACAGGTTTTACATTTTTTCTGGTTGCAAGGAAAGGTACCTGCAGCTGTTGGAGAGGACAGGGAGCTCTTGACAATGATGCTTCTTAGATTTGGGGGCTGCCTAAAACACAGTAGTGGGGGGTCTGGAAAAATTGCTTGTAGTCGGGCATCTTTTTGCAGTAAAGGTTGTAATTTCCGTGCAGCTCCCCTTAGCGCCTCCAGATTTGGATTGCAGGTAACTACTAGAGGCACCCGGTTATTTTCTTCTTTAGTTTTGTAATGTAGCAGGTGATTCCTTGATATTCTGGTGGCTCTTGTGATCTGATTTTCAATTGTTCTTGGATGGTAGCCCTGATTCAAAAAGGTCTTTCTGAGGCGACCTGAGGCGGTCTTTCTGAGGACTACAAGATACCAGGTACTTTCAGCTGCGTCACTTCTAATGTGGTGTACCTAATTATTTGTACTAAATGTCCAACTGGGGGTCTGTATGTCGGGGAGACAGGGCAGAAACTGAGAACAAGGATGAACTCTCATCGCCATACAATAAGAGAAAAAAGAATGGATATACCTGTGGCAATACATTTCTGTCTCCCAAATCATAACATTATGGACATGAAATTACTTGTATTAACCCCTTCCCGACATGTGACGGAATAGTACGTCACATGTCGGGACCCCCGCTTTGATGTGCGCTCCGGCGGTGAGCGCACATCAAAGTCGCGACATGTCAGCTGTTTTTTACAGCTGACATGTGCGCGCAATAGCGGCGGGTGAAATCGCGATCACCCGCCGCTATTAACTAGTTAAATGCCGCTGTCAAACGCAGACAGCGGCATTTAACTACCGCATCCGGCCGTGCGGCCGGATATGAGCGCATCGCCGACCCCTGTCACATGATCGGGGGTCGGCGATGCTCCTCCATTGTAACCATAGAGGTCCTTGAGACCTCTATGGTTACTGATTGCCGGTGGCTGTGAGCGCCCCCCTGTGGTCGGCGCTCACAGCACACCTGCATTTTAGCTACATAACAGCGATCTGATGATCGCTGTTATGTAGCAGAGCCGATCGGGCTGTGCCTGCTTCTAGCCTCCCATGGAGGCTATAGAAGCATGGCAAAAGTAAAAAAAAAAAAGTTTTTAAAAATGTGAAAAAAATAAAAAAAATATAAAAGTTTAAATCACCCCCCTTTCGCCCCAATCAAAATAAATCAATAAAAAAAAACCCCAACCTACACATATTTGGTATCGCCGCGTTCAGAATCGCCCGATCTATCAATAAAAAAAAAGCATTAACCTGATCGCTAAACGGCGTAATGAGAAAAAAAATCGAAACGCCAGATTTACGTTTTTTTGGTCGCCACGACATTGCATTAAAATGCAATAACGGGCGATCAAAAGAACGTATCTGCACCAAAATGTTATCATTAAAAATGCCAGCTCGGCACGCAAAAAATAAGCCCTCACCTGACCCCAGATCACGAAAAATGGAGACGCTACGAGTATCGGAAAATGGCGCAATTTTGTTTTGTTTTGTTTTTTGCAAAGTTTGGAATTTTTTTTCACCACTTAGGTGAAAAATAACCTAGTCATGTTAGGTGTCTATGAACTCGTACTGACCTGGAGAATCATAATGGCAGGTCAGTTTTAGCATTTAGTGAACCTAGCAAAATAGGCAAGCAAAAAACAAGTGTGGGATTGCACTTTTTTTGCAATTTCACTGCACTTGGAATTTTTTTCCCATTTTCTAGTACACGACATGGTAAAACCAATGATGTCGTTCAAAAGTACAACTCGTCCCGCAAAAAATAAGCCCTCACATGGCCAAATTGACGGAAAAATAAAAAAGTTATGGCTCTGGGAAGGAGGGGAGCGAAAAACGAAAACGGAAAAACGGAAAAAGCTCCGGGGGTGAAGGGGTTAAAGGGTAACTTCAAATCGCAGAAAGACAGGAGAGTCTGGGAATATAAACTGATGACGACCTTTGACACTCTAAATGTAGGAATGAATGTGTCACACGGATTTATGTCTTTTTACATCAACTAATGAACTTGCCCATCAGACCATGTGGGGTCATCACAACAGAACCAGACCCTAATCACAGGACAATAAAACAATCCTTATCTAAGAATTGGCCCAATATTTATGGACGTAACTGTTTATCACCCATGGTAATTCTGCTTCATGTCACCTGGCTTATCCATGTGGTTTTTTTTCTATACTATGTTGTGCATAAATATGTGATTCTTCAAAATTTGTTTTAGTCTTTGCCTGATGAAGAGACGTATGTAGTCTCGAAAGCTTGCAATTTGTTACCATCTTTTCAGTTAGCCATTAAAAGGTATCAACCACTGAGGACTCTCAATTCTAAATATTTTTCAGTCATAGTTGAGGCTGTTAATGTTTTCGTATTTCTTTTTAAGGACATAGGACTACACCAAGAAGAAATCCATACATTTTCAGATAAATACAGCTTACACGAAGGTGCATGAAATTTCCTTTTCCTAACTTGGCATAAATGGGGCTGATGTTGATTTTGAATTGTTCTGAGCTACTGAGTCATAAAGAGAACGGACAATATATGGTGTGATTGTGGGAGGTCACAGCAGCAAGAAAGTGCAACAGATCAAAGAGAAATAGGTTTGACTTCCAAAACCATGAAATGGCAGTTTTTTTTGTTGCTGACACCATAAATGACCTCAGTTCAGCGCTCCTGACCTCTCAGGGAGCAGACGGTTAGATGCTTCCACCTTTTCCAAAATGGACTATGCAATTCACCATAAGACTTGACAGTTTATAATCTTGCCTAGCTATACGTCTGAGATTGTGGTTACAACATTATTAGTACAAGTGCTCTTAGCTGCTTATGGTGGTCTGTATATGCAGCTTCCACAACAAAATACAGGCTGCAGCAAACAGAATTCTGCTGACTGAGGTGGAAATCCTTGGTGCAGGGATGTACCCTACATAGCGGCAGCCCATGCAACCGCTATGGGGCCTGTGAGTGAATGGCACCCGTTGTGACTTGCCATCAGGCCCTCTCTGCTGCCCCCATCATCACAATTTCAGTGGGATCTGCATCTCCAGCACACGGATAAAGTCGAATAGAACGGTTGATCAGGGAACCAAAATGATCAGATTATTTATGGCATAAAGGATGTGTTATCGCCATTAAATGCATACATTTTTTTATGAAAATGTAATGTCAAGTCTGTGATTACAAGTAGCGTATTTGCTGCATTTTCTTCTACTGCTTTTTATCTTCACGCTTTCTGCATCCCATTGCGCAATAACAATCTTTTTCTGATTGCTGTGTTTTTTATGTCGTTTTTACTTTACTTGATGCATTTTTGGAGCAGCGTTTTTAGGGTAAGTTCACACTGGGTGTTTTTGCTGCATTTTTTTATGCTAATTTTCAGCTGCTTTTACAGTACCAGCAAAGCCTATGAGATTTCAGAATTCTCATGCACACACATTGGGTTTTTGTGTGATCAGTATTTTGTGCTTTGCTGCGTTTTTTGGATGTATAGCATGCCACTTCTTTCAGCGTTTTTTTCAGCGTTTTCCACCCATTGACTTGAATGGATGGTGAACAGTGTATTTGCTGCAGAAAATTCAAGGACAGCCGGATGTGATGTCATACTCGGCTCTGCTACATCTAGATGGCAGGCTGCATGATGCGTCCATGTAGCCTGTCATCCTGCAGAGCGGACCCAATCCCCATTCACTTGAATGGGGGTCCCACAATACAGTGTTTGACACGCTGTCATATGCACGACAGAGCGGCAAACACCGCTTCTGATCGGCAGGGAAATCATCCCCGACGGTCAGAGAGCTGCGGTTCCCACGCTGTCAGAAGACTGTGATCGGAGCTGTGTAAACTTCACCTCCGATCACTGGTGTCAGCTGATAGGACTACTGATCCCATCATCTGACACCTGCTAACGCTAATTACAGTGACAGCAGGAGCGGAGGATCGGAGTTTTCATCTGCCGCTCCTGCGCTATAAATAATTTAAAAAAAACCAGTGTGGGTTCCCCCCTAATTTTGATAACCAGCCAGACAAAACTCACATCTGGGGGCTGCAACCCCCAGCTGTCAGCTTCAGCAAGGCTGGTTATCAATAATAGAGAGGTCCTCATGCTTTTTTAAAATTATTTAAATAAATTTTTTAAAAAACGTGTGGGGTCCCCCCATTTTTGACAACCAGCCTTGCTAAAGCTCACAGCTGGGGGCTGGTATTCTCAGGCTGGTAAGGGGCCATTGATTTAGGCCCCCAGCCTAAAAATAGCAGCCCGCAGCTGCCCAGAAAAGGCGCATCTATTAGATGTGCCAATTCTGGCGCTTTTCCTGTCTCTTCCCTCTTGCCCTGTAGGGGTGGCAAGCGGGGTAATGAGGGGTTAATGTCACCTTGCTATTGTAAGAAAAAAGTATTTTAATGAAATAAAACACCACACAGTTTTGCAATCTTTTTATTATTCTGCCATTCCAAAGCAAAGCCATCGATCTTCTGTAATAAAAACAAAATAAAAAAGCAAAAGTATACTTCCTGATCCGTCGTAGTCTGATATAACGAGTGTCCCACGCAGTATCTGGGGGAGATAAAACTTACAACCGGGAGCGCTGCTAATGCGACCGCTCCCGGCTGTAAGCGACTCAGGAATGAATGCGCTCCCTCACAGCCTGACCTGAGGTAACCTCTGCACCGTGGGAAAATGCCAGGGAAGAGGATACCGCAGGTAATGTATCTATTCTATTCTATCAATCTATTCTATTCTATCTATTCTATTCAATCTATCTATTCTATCAATCTATCCATTCTATCAATCTATATTCTATCAATCGATCTATTCTATCTATCTATTCATTCTATCTATTCATTCTAGCTATTCTATCAATCTATCTATTCATTCTATCTATCTACAGGAAGTTTTTTTTTCTCTGTGTGCACTCAACTTTATTGGCATGCACAAAGAAAAAAAAAACGCACCAAAAACGCGGCAAAAAATTAAAAGCTTTGATTCCTCACTTAAAGATGCACCTGCATTTTTTACATGTGTTTTTTTCATCAATTTCTGTTTACAACACTTTGTGGGGAGATAATTGCAATTCCTAAACAATCAATCATTGGCTGACTGAGTAGACCTTGTGACCCTCCTTGCTAGCGTTCCTTAGCCTGCAGGCTTGCGCACGTGTGCTGCACTACCAATGAAGATCAGTCACACAGCAGCACCCACTTATCTAATTTACTTCACACTATTTAAAATGCCCACCTCTTTTATCCAAGCCTCCCGATGAAGCCCAGAGGGTGAAACGCATGTTAAGGTGATACAGGTTCCCACGCTGTGCCGGTCCCTGGAACAGATTCAGTTTATAATATGATCCCAGGTACTGACCACTCTAAACAAGCACTAATTTTGACATACTTATATAGTCTGTAATACATTTATTTAAGCTTTAAGATATATGGGGTGATACCATTCACTATATTCAGCTCTATCTATTGCAGTTTAACTGCATATGGTACCAGTGCCTATTTAGAGCATTCCTGTTATCTGTTATTATGCTCTAATTGAAGGAATACGTGGTTATTTATACCTTATATGTAAATACATTCTCTCTCAAGTCTATTAATTACCTCATGTTTGCTCTGTAATACACTGCATACTGTGCCGGGACTGGTTCCTTACATCACAATTGGGTGACCTGTGGTCTAAGTATATTTTTAACTGACTACTCACCATGTATATAATAATGATGCTGTAATATTTAAGAAAGTAATCTTTTTTTTTTTCAATTACTTCAACCCCTGGCAAAAATTATGGAATCACCGGCCTTGGAGGATGTTCATTCAGTTGTTTAATTTTGTAGAAAAATAGCAGATCAGGATTACACCTTGGAGAGCTGTTGCACCAAGTGGACTGGCATGAATCATGGCTCCAACATGAGTGATGTCAATTGAAACAAAGGAGAGGATTATCAAACCCTTAAAAGAGGGTAAATCATCACGCAATGTTGCAAAAGATTGTCAGGACTCTGAACATTTTTTACCTTTTTTGCATTACTGCCCTTTTCCAACATGGCGTCTTTGGTCTCATGTGCACTTGTCTTCCTGCTATAAAACTCCACCCCAGCCTTCAGTCTGTGCTAGATTATTCTGCCTTGCATCCAGCTCCTGACCTCTGATTACTCCCTGGCTATACACCTGCTCCTGTGAACCTGTGTGGTGATCTGTTGTGAATTCCGTTCTCGGGCTCCCTCCTGTGGTCATGAGTGGTACTTTGTGAGTTCTGTTCTTGGGCTCCCTCTTGTGGCTTTGAGTGTTACGGCTGGTCTGTAGCTGGACTCCAGTTGCCTCGTTTCCTGCTAGGCTTGCTGCCTATTTAACTCCACCTGGACCTTTACTTGTTGCCTGCTGTCGTTGTATTCAGTACTGGTTCAGATCTCTCTGGGACTTCCCTTGTGACCTGTCTCCTCGTGGAGAAGCTAAGTTCATGCTAGTTTATTTTTGCTCATTGCTGTTTGAAAATGTTTCTCAGTATATGTTGAGTTCAGTCCAGCTTGCTTATATGCTATTTGATTGCTAGCTGGAAGCTCTGGGGTGCGGAGTTGCGCCCCTCACATCGTGAGTCGGTGTGGGTGTCTTTTTGTATTCTCTGCGTGGATAATTTTTGTAGTATTTTATACTGACCGCACAGATTCCTTGCTATCCTCTGACTATTTAGTTATTAGCGGGCCTCATTTGCTAAAACCTATTTTCATTTCTATGTTTGTGTTTTCCTCTTAACTCACCGTCATTATTTGTGGGGGCTGCTCTCACTTTGGGGAAAATTTCTCTGAGGCAAGTGAGGCTTTGTATCTCTCTAGGGGTAGCTAGTTTCTCAGGCTGTGAAGAGGTGTCTAGGGAGAGTTAGGAACGCTCCACGGCTGCCTATAGTGTGTGTTGATAGGATCAGGATTGCGGTCAGTATAGTTCCCACATTCCCAGAGCTTGTCCTATTTTTTGGTTTACCTATCAGGTCAGTTCATGTGTTCTTACCACCAGAACCATAACAGTACAGCAGGCCAGTAAAGTGTTAATGCATCGCAAAAGAGGGATAAGAGAAGCTCTGAGGTTTTTTTTTCCTCTGCAGTGTGTTTAGCCTCTCTCCTCCCCTTAATCTCTGGGTGGTTCAGGACTCAGCTGCAGATATGGACATTCAAGATCTGTCCTCGTGTGGATCAGCTCGCTACAAGGATACAGAGTATTCAGGATTATGTAATTCACAGTCCTATGTCTAAACCTAAAATACCAATTCCTGAGCTGTTCTCTGGAGATAGGTCTAGGTTTTTGAATTTCAAAAATAATTGCAAATTATTTCTTTCTCTGAGACCTCGTTCCACTGGTGACCCTGCTCAGCAAGTTAAAATTATTATTTCTTTGTTACGTGGTGACCCTGAAGATTGGGCATTCTCCCTGGCGCCAGGAGATCCTGCATTGCTGGATGTGGATGCGTTTTTTCTGGCGCTTGGATTGCTTTATGAGGAACCTAATCTAGTGGACCAGGCAGAAAAGATTTTGCTGGCTCTCTCTCAGGGTCAGGATGAAGCAGAGGTTTACTGTCAGAAGTTTAGGAAGTGGTCTGTGCTCACTCAGTGGAATGAGTGTGCCCTGGCAGCGATTTTCAGAAAGGGTCTTTCTGAAGCCCTTAAGGATGTTATGGTGGGGTTCCCCACGCCTGCGGGTCTGAATGAGTCAATGTCTTTGGCCATTCAGATTGATCGGCGTTTGCGGGAGCGCAAACCTGTGCACCATCTGGCGGTGTTTTCTGAACAGAAGCCTGAGTCTATGCAATGTGACAGGATTCTGACCAGAATTGAACGGCAAAATCACAGACGTCACAATGGGTTGTGCTTTTACTGTGGTGACTCCACTCATGTTATCTCTGACTGTTCTAAGCGCACAAAGAGGTTCGCTAAGTCTGTCACCATTGGTACTGTACAGCCTAAATTCATTTTGTCTGTTACTTTGATTTGCTCTCTGTCATCCTATTCCGTTATGGCTTTTGTGGATTCAGGCGCTGCCCTGAATTTGATGGATTTGTCATTTGCCAGGCGCTGTGGTTTTATCTTGGAGCCATTGCAATTCCCTATTCCACTAAAGGGAATTGATGCTACGCCATTGGCCAAGAATAAGCCTCAGTACTGGACTCAAGTGACTATGTGCATGACTCCTGTACACCAGGAGGTTATTCGCTTTCTGGTGTTACATAATTTGCATGATGTTGTCGTGTTGGGTCTGCCATGGCTGCAGGTTCATAATCCAGTCCTGGATTGGAAAGCAATGTCTGTGTCAAGTTGGGGTTGTCAAGGGGTACATGGCGATGTTCCTTTGGTGTCAATTGCTTCTTCTACTCCTTCTGAAGTCCCTGAATTTTTGTCGGATTACCAGGATGTATTTGATGAGCCCAAATCCAGTGCTCTACCTCCTCATAGGGATTGTGATTGTGCTATAAATTTGATTCCTGGTAGTAAGTTCCCTAAGGGTCGACTTTTTAATTTATCTGTACCAGAACATACCGCTATGCGGACTTATATAAAGGAGTCTTTGGAGAAAGGGCATATTCGTCCGTCCTCGTCACCTTTGGGTGCAGGGTTCTTTTTTGTGGCCAAGAAGGATGGTTCTCTGAGACCCTGTATAGATTATCGCCTTCTAAATAAAATCACGGTCAAATTTCAGTACCCTTTGCCTCTGCTGTCCGATCTGTTTGCTCGGATTAGGGGGGCTAGTTGGTTCACCAAGATAGATCTTCGAGGAGCTTATAATCTTGTGCGTATAAAGCAGGGCCATGAATGGAAAACAGCATTTAATACGCCCGAAGGTAATTTTGAGTACTTGGTGATGCCTTTTGGGCTTTCTAATGCCCCTTCCGTGTTTCAGTCCTTCATGCACGACATCTTCCGAGAGTATCTGGATAGATTTATGATTGTGTACCTGGATGATATTTTGGTCTTTTCTGATGATTGGGAGTCTCATGTGAAGCAGGTCAGGATGGTGCTTCAGGTCCTGCGTGCCAATGCCTTGTTTGTGAAGGGCTCTAAATGTCTCTTTGGAGTCCAGAAGGTTTCCTTTTTGGGCTTCATTTTTTCCCCTTCTACTATCGAGATGGATCCAGTTAAAGTCCAGGCCATCTATGACTGGACTCAACCTACATCGGTGAAGAGTCTTCAGAAGTTCTTGGGCTTTGCTAATTTTTACCGTCACTTCATCACTAATTTTTCTAGTGTGGTTAAACCTTTGACGGATTTGACTAGAAAGGGTGCTGATGTGACGAATTGGTCTTCTGCGGCCGTTGAGGCCTTTCAGGAGCTGAAACGTCGGTTTTCTTCGGCTCCTGTCTTGCGTCAGCCTGATGTCTCTCTTCCCTTTCAGGTCGAGGTTGATGCTTCTGAGATTGGAGCAGGGGCTGTCTTGTCACAGAGAAGCTCTGATGGCTCGGTGATGAGACCATGTGCTTTCTTTTCTAGAAAGTTGTCGCCTGCCGAGCGGAATTATGATGATGGTAATCGGGAGTTGTTGGCAATGAAGTGGGCATTCGAGGAGTGGCGACATTGGCTTGAGGGAGCCAAGCATCGCGTGGTGGTCTTGACGGATCACAAGAATTTGATTTATCTCGAGTCTGCCAAGCGGTTAAATCCTAGACAAGCTCGTTGGTCGCTGTTTTTCTCCCGTTTTCATTTCGTGGTTTCGTACCTTCCGGGCTCAAAGAATGTGAAGGCTGATGCCCTTTCTAGGAGTTTTATGCCTGACTTTCCGGGAGTTTCTGAGCCGGCTGGTATCCTCAGAGAGGGGGTGATTTTGTCTGCCATCTCCCCTGATTTGCGGCGGGTGCTGCAGGAATTTCAGGCCGATAGACCTGACCGTTGTCCACCGGAGAGACTGTTTGTCCCGGATAGATGGACCAGTAGAGTTATTTCCGAAGTTCATTCTTCGGTGTTGGCGGGTCATCCTGGGATTTTTGGTACCAGGGATCTGGTGGCCAGATCCTTTTGGTGGCCTTCCTTGTCGAGGGATGTGCGTTCCTTTGTGCAGTTCTGTGGGATTTGTGCTCGGGCCAAGCCTTGCTGTTCTCGTGCCAGTGGATTGCTTTTGCCTTTGCCTGTCCCGAAGAGGCCTTGGACGCATAATTCCATGGATTTTATTTCGGATCTTCCAGTCTCTCAGAGGATGTCTGTCATCTGGGTGGTTTGTGATCGTTTTTCTAAAATGGTCCATTTGGTGCCCTTGCCTAAGTTGCCCTCCTCCTCTGATTTGGTTCCGCTGTTTTTTCAGAATGTGGTTCGTTTGCATGGTATTCCAGAGAACATTGTGTCTGATAGAGGATCCCAGTTTGTGTCCAGATTTTGGCGGTCCTTTTGTGCTAAGATGGGCATTGATTTGTCTTTTTCTTCGGCCTTCCATCCTCAGACAAATGGCCAAACTGAACGAACTAATCAGACCTTGGAAGCTTATCTGAGATGTTTTGTTTCTGCTGATCAGGATGATTGGGTGACTTTTTTGCCATTGGCTGAGTTTGCCCTCAATAATCGGGCTAGTTCTGCTACTTTGGTTTCGCCTTTTTTTTGTAATTCTGGTTTTCATCCTCGTTTTTCCTCAGGTCAGGTCGAGCCTTCTGACTGTCCTGGGGTGGATTCTGTGGTGGATAGGTTGCAGCAGATTTGGAACCACGTAGTGGACAATTTGACGTTGTCACAGGAGAAGGCTCAGCGCTTTGCTAATCGCCGTCGCTGTGTGGGTCCCCGACTTCGTGTGGGGGATTTGGTATGGTTGTCATCTCGTTACGTTCCTATGAAGGTTTCCTCTCCTAAGTTTAAACCTCGTTTCATCGGTCCTTATAAGATTTCAGAAATCCTCAATCCTGTGTCATTTCGTTTAGACCTCCCAGCATCTTTTGCCATTCATAATGTGTTCCATAGGTCATTGTTGCGGAGGTATGTGGTGCCTGTGGTTCCTTCTGTTGATCCTCCTGCTCCGGTGTTGGTCGAGGGAGAATTGGAGTATGTGGTGGAGAAGATCTTGGATTCTCGTATTTCGAGATGGAAGCTTCAGTACTTGGTTAAATGTAAGGGCTATGGTCAGGAGGATAATTCCTGGGTTGTTGCCTCTGATGTCCATGCTGCCAATTTGGTTCGTGCCTTTCATTTGGCTCGTCCTGATCGGCCTGGGGGCTCTGGTGAGGGTTCGGTGACCCCTCCTCAAGGGGGGGTACTGTTGTGAATTCCGTTCTCGGGCTCCCTCCTGTGGTCATGAGTGGTTCTTTGTGAGTTCTGTTCTTGGGCTCCCTCTGGTGGCTTTGAGTGTTACGGCTGGTCTGTAGCTGGACTCCAGCTGCCTCGTTTCCTGCTAGGCTTGCTGCCTATTTAACTCCACCTGGACCTTTACTTGTTGCCTGCTGTCATTGTATTCAGTACTGGTTCAGATCTCTCTGGGACTTCCCTTGTGACCTGTCTCCTCGTGGAGAAGCTAAGTTCATGCTAGTCTATTTTTGCTCATTGCTATTTGAAAATGTTTCTCAGTATATGTTGAGTTCAGTCCAGCTTGCTTATATGCTATTTGATTGCTAGCTGGAAGCTCTGGGGTGCGGAGTTGCGCCCCTCACATCGTGAGTCGGTGTCTTTTTGTATTCTCTGCGTGGATAATTTTTGTAGTATTTTATACTGACCGCACAGATTCCTTGCTATCCTCTGACTATTTAGTTATTAGCGGGCCTCATTTGCTAAAACCTATTTTCATTTCTATGTTTGTGTTTTCCTCTTAACTCACCGTCATTATTTGTGGGGGCTGCTCTCACTTTGGGGAAAATTTCTCTGAGGCAAGTGAGGCTTTGTTTCTCTCTAGGGGTAGCTAGTTTCTCAGGCTGTGAAGAGGCGTCTAGGCCGTGTTAGGAACGCTCCACGTCTGCCTATAGTGTGTGTTGATAGGATCAGGATTGTGGTCAGTATAGTTCCCACATTCCCAGAGCTTGTCCTATTTTTTGGTTTACCTATCAGGTCAGTTCATGTGTTCTTACCACCAGAACCATAACAGTGATCCTGCTACTCTGCTCTGAGTTCCTGCTGCATACACAAGTCTCCAGTAATCCTCCTTCATCTGCTGCTCGTGTTTACTTTATCTGCATTTGCTGGACATGTAAACTGCTGCTGCTGCTGCAATAACCTGAGACTATTAACCAGGCCTCCCTGGTTGAGCTAAGATATGGTTTGAACTGCCTTATAAGCATATCTATCTGTGTCTGGACTAAGTCAAGGATTGATTCGTGTCAAGTATCCTCAAGAATAACTGTGCTTCATAGACTTTCTGCTTGATTGCTTGTTTCTCTGAAGTTTCCTATAGACTGCTAAGATGCGTTTATTATTTGCACCAAGTGTTGTGGACTTGAGTTTCTCTCTGCACCTGTTTGAATCACCGTGTGACAATATAGACTTTACCACTTATAAAACTGTGTCCTGTAGTTGTCTTGTTCCACGCAAAGAGTCTCCTGAGTTATCCCCTATAATTATTACAAAGATGTTGGTTGTTTACAGTCAGCTGTGTCTAGAATCTGGACCAAATACAAACAACATGGGAAGGTTGTTAAAGGCAAACATACTGGTAGACCAAGGAAGATATCAAAGCATCAAGCCCGGATGTAAAGCAATATGTCTCCAAAACAGGAAATACACAACAAAACAAATGAGGAACAAATGGGTGGAAACTGGAGTCCACATCTGTGACCGAACTGTTATAAACCGCCTAAAGGAAATGGGATTTACATACAGAAAAGCTAAGCGAAAGCCATCATTAACACCTAAACAGAAAAAAACAAGGTTACAAAGGGCTAAGGAAAAGCAATCGTGGACTGTGGATGACTGGATGAAAGTCATATTCAGTGATGAATCGTAAATCTGCATTGGGCAAGGTGATGATGCTGGAACTTTTGTTTGGTGCCGTTCCAATGAGATTTATAAAGATGACTGGACTGCCTGAAGAGAACATGCAAATTTCCACAGTCATTGACGATATGGGGCTGCATGTCAGGTAAAGGCACTGGGGAGATGGCTGTCATTACATCTTGAATAAATGCACAAGTTTATGTTGATATTTTGGACACTTTTCTTATCTCATCAATTGAAAGAATGTTTGGGGATGATGAAATCATTTTTCAAGATGATAATGCATCCTGCCATAGAGCAAAAACTGTGAAAATATTAATTGAAAAAAGACACATAAGGTATTATGTTGGGCTGGTGGTTAGGAGCACTAGA
Source organism: Ranitomeya variabilis (assembly GCF_051348905.1). NCBI lineage: Eukaryota > Metazoa > Chordata > Amphibia > Anura > Dendrobatidae > Ranitomeya > Ranitomeya variabilis. Next base: position 83,825,307 of record NC_135234.1, read on the forward strand.
AATGACCAGATGAGCAAACTAGCAATACAGGACGAGCTCTGGGAAGTGGGAGCTCTGCTGACCGCAACCCCTAATCCTATCACAACAACTAGAAATAGCCGTGGAGCATTCCTGACTCTGCCTAGACGCCTCTTCACAGCCTAAGAGCTAACTACCCCTAAAGATAGAAAATACAGCCTACCTTGCCTCAGAGAAATTCCCCAAAGAAATAGGCAGCCCCCACATATATTGACCTTGAGTTAAGATGGAAGTCACAAACACAGGAATGGAATAGGTTTCAGCATAGGAGGCCAGACTGAACTAAACAGACTGAGGATAGAAAAGGTATCTTTGCGGTCAGCATAAAAAACTAACAAAAAAACCACGCAGAGTGTGCAAAAGAAACCACCGCACCGACTCACGGCGCGGTGGTGCCACTCTGCATCCCAGAGCTTCCAGCTAACAAGATAAAATCATAATAGCAAGCTGGACAAAAACACAGTGGTAACAAATAAGCTAGCAGGGACTTAGCTTTTGCTGAAGTAGACAGGTCATCTGAAAGATCCAAGAGAACTGAACCAGTACTAGGACATTGACAGCTGGCATCAAGTAACGATCTGAGTGGACTTAAATAGAGCAGCCAGCCAAGACCTGAACGAGATCAGCTGGAGAAGGAATCTCAGAACAAGCAGCTCCACTCACAGCCACCAGAGGGAGTCCATGAACAGAACTCGCTGAAGTACCATTCATAACCACAGGAGGGAGCTCGAGAACAGAATTCACAACAGTACCCCCCCCTTGAGGAGGGGTCACCGAACCCTCACCAGAGCCTCCAGGCCGCTCCGGACGAGCCAAATGAAAGGCACGAACAAGATCGGCAGCATGAACATCAGAGGCAACCACCCAGGAATTATCCTCCTGACCATAACCTTTCCACTTGACTAGGTACTGAAGTTTCCGTCTCGAAATACGAGAATCCAAAATCTTCTCCACCACATACTCCAACTCCCCCTCAACCAACACCGGGGCAGGAGGATCAAGGGAGGGAACCATAGGAGCCACATATCTCCGCAACAACGACCTATGGAACACATTATGGATGGCGAAAGAAGCTGGAAGGTCCAAACGAAATGACACAGGATTAATAATTTCAGAAATCCTATAAGGACCAATGAAACGAGGCTTAAACTTAGGAGACGAAACCTTCATAGGAACAAAACGAGACGACAACCAAACCAAATCCCCAACATGAAGTCGGGGACCAACACAGCGACGGCGGTTAGCGAAACGTTGAGCCTTCTCCTGGGACAATGTCAAATTGTCCACTACGTGAGTCCAAATTTGCTGCAACCTGTCCACCACAGAATCCACACCAGGACAGTCCGAAGGCTCAACCTGCCCTGAAGAAAAACGAGGGTGGAAACCAGAATTACAGAAAAAAAGGCGAAACCAAAGTGGCCGAGCTGGCCCGATTATTAAGGGCGAACTCAGCCAAAGGCAAGAAGGACACCCAATCATACTGATCAGCAGAAACAAAGCATCTCAGATATGTTTCCAAAGTCTGATTGGTTCGTTCAGTTTGGCCATTTGTCTGAGGATGAAAAGCTGAAGAAAAAGACAAATCAATGCCCATCTTAGCACAAAAGGACCGCCAAAATCTTGAAACAAACTGGGAACCTCTGTCCGACACGATGTTCTCAGGAATGCCATGTAAACGAACCACATGCTGGAAAAACAATGGAACCAAATCAGAGGAGGAAGGCAATTTAGGCAAAGGTACCAAATGGACCATCTTAGAGAAGCGATCACAAACCACCCAGATAACTGACATCCTCTGAGAGACAGGGAGATCTGAAATAAAATCCATGGAAATATGCGTCCAGGGCCTTTTCGGGACCGGCAAGGGCAAAAGCAACCCACTGGCACGAGAACAGCAGGGCTTAGCCCGAGCACAAGTCCCACAGGACTGCACAAAAGAATGCACATCTCGTGACAAGGAAGGCCACCAAAAGGATCTAGCCACCAAATCTCTGGTACCAAAGATTCCAGGATGACCAGCCAACACCGAACAATGAACCTCAGAGATAACTCTACTAGTCCATCTATCAGGGACAAACAGCTTCTCCGCTGGGCAACGGTCAGGTCTATCAGCCTGAAACTCCTGCAGCACCCGCCGCAAATCAGGGGAGATGGCAGACGAAATTACCCCCTCTTTGAGAATACCAACCGGCTCAGGAACTCCCAGAGAATCAGGCACAAAACTCCTTGAAAGGGCATCAGCCTTCACATTCTTAGAACCCGGAAGGTAAGAAACCACAAAATTGAAGCGGGAGAAAAACAGCGACCATCGAGCCTGTCTAGGATTCAACCGCTTGGCAGACTCGAGATAAGTCAGATTCTTGTGATCCGTCAAGACCACCACGCGATGTTTGGCTCCTTCAAGCCAATGTCGCCACTCCTCAAACGCCCACTTCATAGCCAACAACTCTCGATTACCCACATCATAATTGTGCTCAGCAGGCGAAAACTTTCTAGAAAAGAAAGCACATGGTTTCATCACAGAGCCATCAGAACCTCTTTGAGACAAAACAGCCCCTGCTCCAATCTCAGAAGCATCCACCTCGACCTGAAACGGGAGTGAAACATCTGGCTGACACAACACAGGGGCAGAAGAAAAACGACGCTTCAGCTCCTGAAAAGCCTCAACGGCCGCAGAGGACCAATTGACCACATCAGCACCTTTCTTGGTCAAATCAGTCAATGGTTTAACAACACTAGAAAAATTAGCGATGAAGCGACGGTAAAAATTAGCAAAGCCCAGAAATTTCTGAAGGCTCTTCACAGAAGTAGGCTGAGTCCAATCATAAATGGCCTGAACTTTAACAGGATCCATCTCGATAGTAGAAGGGGAAAAAATGAAGCCCAAAAATGAAACCTTCTGAACTCCAAAGAGACATTTAGACCCCTTCACAAACAAGGAATGAGCACGAAGGACCTGGAACACCATTCTGACCTGCTTCACATGAGACTCCCAATCGTCCGAAAAGACCAAAATATCATCCAAATATACAATCATGAATCCATCCAGGTACTTTCGGAAGATGTCATGCATAAAGGACTGAAACACAGATGGAGCATTAGAAAGCCCGAATGGCATCACCAAGTACTCAAAATAGCCCTCGGGCGTATTAAATGCTGTTTTCCATTCGTCGCCCCGTTTAATACGCACAAGATTATACGCCCCTCGAAGATCTATCTTGGTGAACCAGCTAGCTCCCTTAATCCGAGCAAACAAATCAGACAGTAGCGGCAAAGGGTACTGAAATTTGACGGTGATTTTATTAAGAAGGCGGTAATCTACACAAGGTCTCAGAGAACCATCCTTCTTGGCCACAAAAAAGAACCCTGCTCCCAACGGTGACGACGACGGGTGAATATGCCCTTTCTCCAAGGACTCCTTTATATAACTCCGCATTGCAGTGTGTTCTGGCACAGATAAATTGAACAGTCGGCCCTTCGGAAACTTACTACCAGGAATCAAATTAATAGCACAATCGCAATCCCTATGAGGAGGTAGGGCACTGGATTTGGGCTCATCAAATACATCCCGGTAATCTGACAAGAACTCAGGGACTTCAGAAGGATGGGAGGACAAAATAGACAACAATGGGACATCCCCATGTACCCCTTGACAACCCCAACTGGATACAGACATTGATTTCCAATCCCATACAGGATTATGGACCTGTAGCCATGGCAAACCCAAAACGACCACATCATGCAGATTATGCAACACCAAAAAGCGAATATCCTCCTGATGTGCAGGAGCCATGCACATGGTCAATTGAGTCCAGTACTGAGGCTTATTCTTGGCCAAAGGTGTAGCATCAATTCCTCTTAATGGAATAGGATACTGCAAGGGCTCCAAGAAAAAACAACAGCGCCTGGCAAACTCCAAGTCCATCAAATTCAGGGCAGCGCCTGAATCCACAAATGCCATAACAGAATAGGACGACAAAGAGCAAATCAGAGTAACGGACAAAAGAAATTTTGGCTGTACCGTACCAATGGTGGCAGACCTAGCGAACCGTTTAGTGCGCTTTGGACAATCAGAGATAGCATGAGTGGAGTCACCACAGTAAAAACACAGCCCATTCTGACGTCTGTATTCTTGCCGTTCAGCTCTGGTCAAGGTCCTATCACATTGCATAGACTCAGGCTTCTGCTCAGGAAACACCGCCAAATGGTGCACATTTTTGCGCTCACGTAAGCGTCGATCGATCTGAATGGCCAAGGACATAGACTCATTCAGACCAGCAGGCGTGGGGAATCCCACCATAACATCCTTAAGGGCTTCAGAAAGACCCTTTCTGAAAATTGCCGCCAGGGCACACTCATTCCACTGAGTAAGCACAGACCACTTTCTGAACTTCTGACAATATACCTCCGCTTCATCCTGACCCTGACACAAAGCCAGCAAAATTTTCTCTGCCTGATCCACTGAATCTGGTTCATCATAAAGCAATCCAAGCGCCAGAAAAAACGCATCTACATTACGCAATGCAGGATCTCCTGGCGCAAGGGAAAATGCCCAGTCTTGAGGGTCGCCACGTAGCAAAGAAATAATGATTTTTACTTGCTGAATGGGGTCACCAGAGGAGTGGGGTTTCAAAGCAAAAAACAGTCTACAATTATTTTTGAAATTCACGAACTTAGATCTATCCCCAGAAAACAAATCAGGAATTGGAATTCTGGGTTCTAACATCGGGTTCTGAACTACATAATCTTGAATGCTTTGTACCCTTGCAGTGAGTTGATCCACACAAGAGGACAGACCTTGAATGTCCATATCTACACCTGTGTCCTGAACCACCCAGAGGTTAAGGGGAAAAGAAATACAAAACACACTGCAGAGAAAAAAAAATGGTCTCAGAACTTCTCTTATCCCTCTATTGAGATGCATTAACACTTTGGGGGCCAGCTGTACTGTTATGTTGGGCTGGTGGTTAGGAGCACTAGAAATGACCAGATGAGCAAACTAGCAATACAGGACGAGCTCTGGGAAGTGGGAGCTCTGCTGACCGCAACCCCTAATCCTATCACAACAACTAGAAATAGCCGTGGAGCGTTCCTGACTCTGCCTAGACGCCTCTTCACAGCCTAAGAGCTAACTACCACTAAAGATAGAAAATACAGCCTACCTTGCCTCAGAGAAATTCCCCAAAGAAATAGGCAGCCCCCACATATATTGACTGTGAGTTAAGATGGAAGTCACAAACACAGGAATGAAATAGGTTTCAGCATAGGAGGCCAGATTGAACTAAACAGACTGAGGATAGAAAAGGTATCTTTGCGGTCAGCATAAAAAAACTAACAAAAAAAACATGCAGAGTGTGCAAAAGAAACCACCGCACCGACTCACGGCGCGGTGGTGCCACTCTGCATCCCAGAGCTTCCAGCTAACAAGATAAAATCATAATAGCAAGCTGGACAAAAACACAGTGGTAACAAATAAGCTAGCAGGGACTTAGCTTTTGCTGAAGTAGACAGGTCATCTGAAAGATCCAAGAGAACTGAACCAGTACTAGGACATTGACAGCTGGCATCAAGTAACGATCTGAGTGGAGTTAAATAGAGCAGCCAGCCAAGACCTGAACGAGATCAGCTGGAGAAGGAATCTCAGAACCAGCAGCTCCACTCACAGCCACCAGAGGGAGTCCATGAACATAACTCGCCGAAGTACCATTCATAACCACAGGAGGGAGCTCGAGAACAGAATTCACAACAATAAGGTCAATGTCATGGCCTGCAAATAGTCCGTATTTCAATCCAATTGAAAATCTTTGGTGGAAGTTGAAGAAAATGGTCCATGACAAGGCTCCAACCTGCAAAGCTCATCTGGCAACAGCAATCAGAGAAAGTTGGAGGCAGATTGATGAAGAGTCCTGTGTGACCCTCATTAAGCCCATGCCTCAGAGACTGCAACCTGTAATAAAAGCCAGAGGTGGTGCAACAAAATACTAGTGATGTTTTGGAGTGTTTTTTTGTTTGTTTGTTTTTCATGATTCCATATTTTTTTCCTCAGAATTGAGTGATTCCATAATTTTTCCCCTATGCTTGGTTAAAAAAATGTAATCATTACTGACTACCACATTTTTTGTTCTTGATTTCTTTTAGTGTTTCTTAAAGCCAGAAAGTTGCCATTTTAAATTACTTTAGTTTTGTGCCATGTCTGTGATCTGCTTTTTGTTCTACAAAATTAAACAACTGAATAAACATCCTCCAAGGCCGACGATTCCATAATTTTTGCCAGGTGTTGTAATATGTCTCCTTATCCTGTTCCCTCTCCTTAGGGATATAATTGTGGTGGACATTTTTTCACATGGTACCCTTATTGTGGGATTGATTTCTCTGTTTTTGGTTCATTATATTGCTTCATAGGATTTAATGAGAGAAACATTATCTATATGAGAGTTGTTTAGGCTGCTATTATTTACAAAAATTTAATTCACTAACAGAAAACAACTATATATTAACTATATGGCTTCCACCATGGTGTCCATCATTTTTGGATTTTTGTGACAATCTGAGACAGAAACTAATAATAAAGCATCCAATGTACAGCGGGTGAAATAAGTCTTGAACATGTCACCAATTTTCTGAGTAAATATATTTCTAAAGGTGTTATTGACATGAAATTCTCACCAGATGTCAGTAGAAACCCATCCAATCCACACAGGTCCATAAATTAAGTTATGTGTAATAATGAGAAATGACACATGGAAAAACTATTGAACACATGAAGAAAGAGAGGTGCAAAAAGCCATGGAAAGTCATGACACCAGCCAAAATCTATCAACAATGAGAAAGCAATCCTGCCACTTAGTGAAAAATAATATCAGTTTGTTCAACTGGCCTATAAAAAAGGTGTCCCATTATCAAGGTTCCACAAAAGAAACATCTCGTAATGGGTAAAATCAACGAGGTGTCTCAAGGCCTACACAACCTTATTGTTAATATACCAATGGCATTAGTTACAGAATAATTTGTAAACTATTCAAAGTACCAGTGAGCACTGTAGGGGCCATAATTAAGTAGTGGAGAGAATATAATTTCACCATAAACCAGTCACGACCAAGTGCTCTCAGCAACATTTCAGACAGGGGAGTGAAAAGAATTATCAGAAGCATTGTATAAGAGCCAAGGACCACTTGTGGAGAGGTACAAAAAGACCAGGTACCAGCAGGTACAATTGTTGTAAAGAAAACTATAAGTAATGCACTCAACCTCCACGGCCTGTATGCACGCTCATCACACAACTCTATTGCTGAAGAAAAAGCATGCTCAAGCGTGTTTAAAGTTTGCTCAACAACATTTAGTATTAATAACAAAAACTGAGCTCTTTGCATGCCATAATAAACATGTTTTGAGGCTAATATACACCGTTTATCACCTCAAAAACACCATACCAACAGTAAATTTTGCAGGTAGAACATCATGGTGTTGGGCTATTTTTCAGCATATGGCACTGACAAACTTCATGTAATTGAAGGAAGTATGAATAGACAATTGTATCTAGACAATCTTGAAAAAAATCTGCTGCTATTTACCAGGATGATGGAGATGTAATGAGGGGGGACATTTCAGCAAGACAATGCTCCCAAACACACAACCAATGCTCCCAAACACACAACCAAGGAAACTCTCAATTGGTTTCGGAGAAAGAAAAAAAAGCTCATAGAATGTCCCAGCCAATCACTGGACCTGAATCCAATAGAAAATGTATAGAAGGAACTAAAGCTCCAAGTCCATAGAAAAAGCCCATAGAACCTTCAGGATTTGATGAGTGTTTGTGTGGAAGAATGGGCCAAAATCATACCAGAACAATGCATGCGAATAATTTCTCCATACAGGAAGCACCTTGAAGCTGTCATCACCACCAAAATTTCAGTAAGAGTGTTAAATACTTTTTTTCCCTGTGTCATTTCTCATTATTACACATAACTTAATTTATAGTTTGATTTATTTGCCTGTGTGGATTAGATTGGTTGTTTCCGACATGTTGAGAGAATTTCATGTCAATAACACCTTTAGAAATATATTTACTTAGAAAATGGGTAACATGTTCAATATTTATTTCACACCAGGCTCGGACTGGCCCATAGAGTAATAGGGCAATCATCCTGTGGGCCCCCAACCTCACTGTATGAGTAGTGCTTGGCATAATTCATTTGATTCACTCTGTACAGAAAAAAACAGCATTTCATCATTCATTAACCAAACTACCCAGTTTGTTATTATATAGAGATATAGGTAAATTTGTAAACGAGGGTAGATTAATATTTGTATGCAGGTGAAAAGTGGGCCCCCCAAATTCAATGTTACTCGTGGGCCCTTGGCACCCCAGTCCGACACTGTTTCACACGTTGTATATATAAGTATATATTGTGAGAAGGTCACTGATAAAATACTGGAGGGGAGATATGTGTGACTGAGGATATTAGCTTGTGTGATATGAACCTGGAAAATGCTCCAGCACACTATGTGATGAGAGGGGTTAAGCGGCCATGTTAAGGGCTGGGTTGTTGTGAACAGCTGAAGAGTGGATGGGAGGCTGTTCACCATATCTCTACCCCCAGGGTGTGGTCCAGAATGTAAATACGGAGTCTTTGGACTCATTCAGTGTTCATTGTTTCTGGAGACGAGATTTCCAGAGTTGTGCTTGTGTTAAAGTGAACTGAACCTTGTTTTCCTTTCCCTGAGCAGATGAATCCCCGCAGCCACACAGACTGTACTCTATGCTATTTTGTTTTTCCCGTTAAACCAGGAGAGCTGTGTTTGTTTACCTAATTTTGCACTGGTTTAAGCAGTACATTTTAATAAACAAGTTGAAAACGTAACCAGAAAGTGTTCATGTGTCTACCTTTTTGATCAGCTGAGTGAGCCAATCTACCACAGTTGGTGCTAGAAGTGCAGGCAAGTTACCCAGGAAGCACGTGTTATGGCTGTGGATAAACTGCATGTCTTAGATGAAGGTGGCTGCATGATTAAAAGCAGACAACATGGAAGAGAAGTTAAAGTAGCTACTTGTTATGCACTAACGCAGAGAGACCTAGCAAGACTGGCACCAAACCAGCAAAGGCACAGCCACAGATGCACTTGGCGCAAGATGCTCCTGCTAGGCGAACCTTAAAGGGCTGGGATACTCTTCACCTAGCTCCCAGTAAATGTGAATGGAACTTTAACAGAAACAAGATAAATCTAGCTCAACGAAATGTTGTGTCAAGGCGTGAAGCAATCAAAAACAAGATAAATCCAGCTCAACAAACTTGTGAACAAATTTCTTTCTTTATTCATCAAAAGTGCTCAGCAGAAGGTAAAACAGCATCAGAATTGACAGTTACATGATATGCGACAGACGCATTTCAGGTATTTAAAAAAAAGATGTGTTTAATCTTAATGTGTAGCAGGAGCCCAACAGGATCCGATGGTGCCAAAACTGTCTCCCTAGGACCATCTATTAACCCCTTTCCGACATTGGGCGTAATAGTATGTCGATGTCGGACACCCTCCTTTTGATGTGGGATCTGGCGGTGAGCCCACATCTTTTCCGGTATATGTCAGCTGTTTTGAACAGCTGAGGTGCCACCAACAACTGCGGGAGGAATTGTGATCCTCCCGCAGCTGATAACCCGTTAAATGCCACTGTCAAACTCTGACAGCGGCATTTAACACGTGCTTCTGGCAAGAATGCCGGAAATCTGCCCATCGGTGACTCCCGTCATGTGATTGTGGGTCACCGATGGGTTGGCATGACAACTAGAGGTCTCCTGCAGACCTCTATGGTTGTCACTGCTTTGATCATCGCCTGTATGTAGCAGAGGCGATCGGGTTATGGCAGCTTCTAGTCTCCCATGGAGACTATTGAAGCACGCAAAAAGTAAATCCAATGGTGTCGTTCAAAAGTACAACTCGTCCCGCAAAAAAACATGCCCTCCCGACCCCCAAAAAAGTTATGGCTCTGGGAAGAAGGGGAGCAAAAAATGAAAATGCAAAACCAAAAATACCTCTGGTCTTTAAGAGGTTAAGGAGTTATGACCCATTTTTGTTTTTGGAGTTTTAAGCTGGTAAAGGCAAGAGGAGGGGATTTAAGTTCAGCCCAGAGAACAGGAGGGAAATGACCCAAAAGGGATAAAGGCTAGTGTAAGGCCATATGGTCTCTCTCTTTGTTATGCATGCAGTCCAATTCAACAGAGTAGTCACGTTGAATAACATGCTTTGAAGGACCTAGAAGCCAGCTGGCAGCCCATGCCACCCTGCAGCACACATGGTGAAACATCAATACGGTAATTGACATGATCCATCTGCTTATATCTTTTGTCCTACCAGTATTGTTTTTGCATATCTGACCATTTTACATGTATAACCATCATGTATATAGTGTATTGTCTAGTGTGCCCTTAAGGTGATTAAGTATATTATTTAACCTAGGGGTGCTCTTTTGTCTCGATCCATGAATCCACATGTCCATTTCTCGGTTTAACTTTCCATGCTGCCGGGGCTGGTTTCTGGCCAGAAATCGAGCTTATATCTAACGAGAAACTGGTGGCAATCCTACTGGGTTGGCATCCCTCTCTTTAACTGGTGCTAGTAAATGAAGCCTCTCAGCCTGTCAGGGTTGTGAGCGGGTTTGGTGCCTTGTCAGCAGGGCCGGCCTTTTTGGCAGGCATACTAGGCATCTGCCTAGGGCCCCCACTTCCCCAGGGCCCCCCAGCAAGTGGTGTGCCACTAATAGCGGCACACCACATGGTTGCCACGAGGCCTGTGAGTCTGAGAGGCCAGGCGCCAGTGCCACCCCACATTCACATTCATCTGTATCAGCATGATAGATGCCGATAGAGGGAAAAGCAATGATGGAGGAGAGAGCATAATATGGCACTCCCTCTCCCATCATTCCATTCTGCCTCTGACACAGCAGGTACGCGATGGCATCACTTCATCATGCACCATGCTGTGCCAGGCAGTGGAGCTGCTGAGGTGCGCTGTATATATATATATATATATATATATATATATACAGTATATCTTTATATATATACACACAATATTCACTTCTCTTCGTCCGTGGTGGCCATAATACTGTAGAACTGTGGAGCTGCATTATACTTCTATGGGAGCTGCATTATATTCTATGGGGTCACTGCATTATACTCTATGAGGGGGCTGCTGTCATGGTTCCCAATGGCAAGGGAACGTAAGAAACATATAAATAACAAACGAGCTCTCGGGTGATGGAAACTCGAGTTGACCGTGAGCTAAATCTACCACACAACTAATAGTAGCCAGGGAGCATACCTACGGCTTCCTATATGCCACGCGCCAGCCGGAGGACTAACTACGCCTGGTAGAGGAAGAAACAGACCTGGCTTACCTCTAGGGAAATACCCCAAAAGATGATAGCAGCCCCCCACATGTAATGACGGTGAATTAAGAGGAAAAGACATACACAGTATGAAAGTAGATTAAGCAAAGAGAGGTCCACTTACTAGATAGCAGAAAGATACAAAAGAGGACTTCACGGTCAACTGAAAACCCTTTCAAAAACCATCCTGAAATTACTTTAAGACTCCTGTGTCAACTCATGACACAGGAGTGGCAATTTCAGCCCGCAAGAGCTTCCAGCTACAGAGAATTACAAAAACTGCAAACTGGACAAAAGATACAAAACAAAAGGACAAAGTCCACTTAGCTGATCAGCAGACTAGTAGCAGGAACATGCAACCGAAGGCTCTGGTTACAATGATGACCGGCAAGGAAATGACTGGAGAGCAAGGCTAAATAGGAAACTCCCAAACGCTGATGGAAGCAGGTGAACAGAAGCAGCAAAGTGCAAACAAGTCACCAATACCACCAGCAACCACCAGGGGAGCCCAAAAAGCGGATACACAACAGTACCCTCCCCTTAAGGAGGGGGCACCGAACCCTCACAAGAACCGCCAGGGCGATCTGGATGAGCCCTATGAAAGGCACGAACCAAATCCGAGGCATGAACATCAGAGGCAGTTACCCAAGAATTATCTTCCTGACCATAGCCCTTCCATTTAACCAGATATTGAAGTCTCCGTCTGGAAATACGGGAGTCCAAGATCTTTTCTACCACGTACTCCAATTCACCCTCCACCAGCACAGGAGCAGGAGGTTCAGTAGAAGGAACCACCGGTACCTCATATCTCCGCAACAGCGACCGATGGAACACATTATGGATAGCGAAAGATGCCGGGAGGTCCAAACGAAAGGAGACAGGGTTAAGAATCTCCAAAATCCTATAAGGACCGATGAACCGAGGCTTAAATTTAGGAGAAGAAACCCTCATAGGGACAAAACGGGAAGACAACCACACCAAGTCCCCAACACGAAGGTGGGGGCCAACACGACGACGGCGGTTAGCAAACTGCTGAGTCCTCTCCTGGGACAATTCCAAATTATCCACCACTTGTCCCCAAATCTGATGCAACCGATCCACTACCGCATCCACTCCAGGACAATCCGAAGATTCAACCTGACCAGATGAAAAACGCGGATGAAACCCTGAATTGCAAAAGAAAGGAGAAACCAAAGTGGCAGAACTAGCCCGATTATTAAGAGCAAACTCCGCCAACGGCAGAAAGGCAACCCAATCATCCTGATCCGCAGACACAAAACACCTCAAATAAGTCTCCAAAGTTTGATTAGTTCGTTCCGTCTGGCCATTGGTTTGAGGATGGAATGCAGACGAAAAAGACAAATCAATGCCCAACCTGGCACAGACTGCCCGCCAAAATCTAGACACGAACTGGGTACCCCTGTCAGAAACGATGTTTTCCGGAATACCATGCAAGCGAACCACATTTTGAAAAAACAGAGGGACCAACTCAGATGAGGAAGGCAACTTAGGCAATGGCACCAAATGAACCATTTTAGAAAAACGGTCACACACCACCCAGATGACAGACATCTTCTGAGAAACAGGGAGGTCCGAGATAAAGTCCATAGAGATGTGCGTCCAAGGCCTCTTCGGAATAGGCAAGGGCAACAACAACCCACTAGCCCTAGGACAACAAGGCTTGGCCCGAGCACACACATCGCAAGACTGCACAAAAACACGCACATCTCGAGACAGGGAAGGCCACCAGAAGGATCTAGCCACCAAATCTCTGGTGCCAAAAATTCCCGGATGACCTGCCAGAGTAGAAGAATGAACTTCCGAGATGACTCTAGTGGTCCACTCGTCAGGAACAAACAGTCTACCAGACGGACAACGATCAGGTCTATCCGCCTGAAATTCTTGCAAAGCACGTCGCAAATCTGGAGAGACAGCAGACAAAACCACTCCATCCTTAAGGACACCAGCAGGTTCAGAATTCCCAGGAGAGTCAGGCTCAAAACTCCTAGAAAGAGCATCCGCCTTCACATTCCTAGAACCCGGTAAGTACGAGACCACAAAATTAAACCGGGAAAAGAACAACGACCAACGTGCCTGTCTAGGATTCAGGCGCCTGGCAGACTCCAAATAAATTAAATTCTTGTGATCAGTCAAAACTACCACCTGATGTTTGGCACCCTCAAGCCAATGACGCCACTCCTCAAATGCCCACTTCATGGCCAAAAGCTCCCGATTACCAACATCATAGTTTCGCTCGGCGGCCGAAAATTTTCGCGAAAAGAACGCACAAGGTCTCATCACTGAGCAGTCGGAACTTTTCTGCGACAAAACCGCCCCCGCTCCGATCTCGGAAGCATCGACCTCAACCTGAAAGGGAAGAGAGACATCAGGCTGGCGCAACACAGGTGCAGACAAAAATCGGCGCTTAAGCTCCCGAAAGGCCTCCACGGCAGCAGGGGACCAATTGGCAACATCAGCACCCTTTTTAGTCAAATCCATCAGAGGTTTAGCAACGCCAGAAAAACCAGCTATAAATCGACGATAAAAATTAGCAAAGCCCAAGAATTTCTGGAGACTCTTCAGAGAAGTAGGCTGCGTCCAGTCATAAATAGCCCGAACCTTGACAGGGTCCATCTCAATAGAAGAAGGGGAAAAAATGTACCCCAAAAAGGAAATTTTTTGAACCCCAAAAACACACTTTGAACCCTTTACACACAAAGAATTCTCCCGCAAAACCTGAAAAACCCTCCTGACCTGCTGAACATGAGACTCCCAGTCATCAGAAAAAAATCAAAATATCATCCAAGTACACTATCATAAATTTATCCAAATATTCACGGAAAATATCATGCATTAAGGACTGAAAGACAGAAGGTGCATTAGAAAGGCCGAAAGGCATTACCAAATACTCAAAATGGCCCTCAGGCGTATTAAATGCGGTTTTCCACTCATCCTCCTGCTTAATTCGCACCAAATTATACGCCCCACGAAGATCAATCTTAGAGAACCACTTAGCCCCCCTTATGCGAGCAAACAAATCAGTCAGCAAAGGCAACGGATACTGATATTTGACTGTAATTTTATTCAGGAGTCGATAATCAATACAAGGCCTCAGAGAGCCATCCTTTTTAGAAACAAAGAAAAAACCGGCTCCTAAAGGTGATGAAGAAGGACGAATATGTCCCTTTTCCAGGGACTCCTTAATATACTCGCGCATAGCAGCATGTTCAGGTACAGATAGGTTAAACAAACGACCCTTTGGAAATTTACTGCCAGGAATCAGATCTATGGCGCAATCACAATCCCTGTGAGGAGGGAGTGAACCAATTTTAGGCTCTTCAAAAATATCACGATAATCAGACAAAAATGCCGGAATCTCAGATGGAATAGATGACGAAATGGACACCAAAGGAGTGTCCCCATGAGCCCCCCGACATCCCCAGCTTAACACAGACATAGCTTTCCAGTCAAGGACTGGGTTATGAGACTGTAACCATGGTAATCCAAGCACCAAAACATCATGTAAATTGTACAACACAAGGAAGCGAATCACCTCCTGATGGTCTGGAGTCATACGCATAGTCACTTGCGTCCAGAACTGTGGTTTATTACAAGCCAAAGGTGTAGAATCAATACCCTTCAGAGGTATAGGGACTTCCAGAGGCTCTAAATCAAACCCACAGCGCCTGGCAAAGGACCAGTCCATAAGACTCAGAGCGGCGCCAGAGTCCACATAGGCATCCACGGTAATAACTGATAATGAACAAATCAAGGTTACAGACAAAATAAATTTGGACTGTAAAGTGCCAATTGAAATAGACTTGTCAACCTTCCTAGTACGTTTAGAGCATGCCGATATAACATGAGCAGAATCACCACAATAGAAGCATAACCCATTTTTACGCCTATAATTCTGCCGCTCGCTTCTGGACATAATTCTGTCACATTGCATTTTCTCTGGCGTCTCTTCAGAAGATACCGCCAAATGGTGCACGGGTTTGCGCTCCCGCAAACGCCGATCAATCTGAATTGCCAATGTCATGGACTCATTCAGACCTGTAGGCGCAGGGAACCCGACCATAACATCTTTAACGGCATCAGAAAGGCCCTCTCTGAAATTTGCCGCTAAGGCGCACTCATTCCACTGAGTAAGCACAGACCATTTACGAAATTTTTGGCAGTATATCTCAGCTTCATCTTGCCCTTGAGATAGGGCTATCAAAGCTTTTTCAGCTTGAATCTCCAAATTAGGTTCCTCATAAAGCAACCCTAAAGCCAGGAAAAACGCATCCACATTGAGCAACGCAGGATCCCCTGGTGCCAATGAAAATGCCCAATTTTGAGGGTCACCTCGCAGCAAAGAAATTACAATCTTAACCTGCTGGACAGGATCTCCTGAGGAGTGAGGTCTGAGAGAAAGGAACAATTTACAATTATATTTGAAATTCAGAAACCGAGATCTATCTCCGGAAAACACCTCTGGTGTAGGGATTTTAGGTTCAGAAATAGGAGTATGCATAACAAAATCTTGTAAATTTTGAACCTTCGTAGCAAGATTATTTAAACCTGCAGCCAAACTCTGAGGATCCATCTTTAAACAGGTGAGCTCAGAGCCATTCAAGGATTATAAGGAGAGAAAGGAAAAGGCAGTAATTAGAGCTGAAATACAACTGATCCAACTATGGAGCAAGCATAGGGAAAAAGAAAAAAAAAAAAATTTTACAGACTTCTTTTTTCTCTCCTTTCTTCTGCCAATAAGTTTTAACTCTGGCCGGTCATACTGTCATGGTTCCCAATGGCAAGGGAACGTAAGAAACATATAAATAACGAACGAGCTCTCGGGTGATGGAAACTCGAGTTGACCGTGAGCTAAATCTACCACACAACTAATAGTAGCCAGGGAGCATACCTACGGCTTCCTATATGCCACGCGCCAGCCGGAGGACTAACTACGCCTGGTAGAGGAAGAAACAGACCTGGCTTACCTCTAGGGAAATACCCCAAAAGATGATAGCAGCCCCCCACATGTAATGACGGTGAATTAAGAGGAAAAGACATACACAGTATGAAAGTAGATTAAGCAAAGAGAGGTCCACTTACTAGATAGCAGAAAGATACAAAAGAGGACTTCACGGTCAACTGAAAACCCTTTCAAAAACCATCCTGAAATTACTTTAAGACTCCTGTGTCAACTCATGACACAGGAGTGGCAATTTCAGCCCGCAAGAGCTTCCAGCTACAGAGAATTACAAAATATACAAAAGAAAAAGAGTCATGCTAAATACTAAAAGTATATGAAACACCTTTTATTGGTTATATAACTCACACAAAATATATTAAAATTTAGGGCTTAAAAGAGCACAACAATAGCCCATTGTGTAACAGAGCAATTGGGATAAATACAAAGAATACAAAAGATACAAAAAGTATTGCAGGTGAGTGACAGATAGTCCAAGATAGAAATAGGAGCCAGGCACAACACCAGAGTGTATGGGGCAATCTCACAGGTAAGTGATAATATTACTATTGCACAATTCCCATATAAAGGCACAAAGGGAAAAACCACCCCAAAATGGAATTAGGGGGAGGTATACTTATAGCATGTAACAGCTAGTAGCCACTAGCTTAAATTTCCCTCTCTATCCCAGCATTGTAGCTGCAAAAAGTGCCTATGTGTAATATAGCAACAATAGAAGGTATTAAAAAGGTATATTACCCATCATGGTGTCCTGGTAGTTGTGCCACAGCTCCTTCCCCAACGCACGTTTCGGAAATAGATTTTTCCTTTTTCAAGGGGTGTGGCTTAGGGGTACAAAGTTCCTCCCTTTATACCACATGTTGTAAGTCACATGAAAGTAATGAGCAAATAGAAATACACTCGCTGCGCATGCTGTCATGATCTCAATGGCAAGAGAACATAGCATAAGCATATATAGGAACTAGCTCTTGGAAGATGGGAACTAAGCTGACCATGAACTAAGCCTAACGCACAACTAGCAGTGGCCGAGTAGCATGCCTACGTTGATTCTAGATGCCCAGCCCAGCCGGAGGACTAAATAAAGCTAGCAGAGGAAAATATTAGTCCTAGCTCACCTCTAGAGAAATACCCCGAAAGGAGACAGAGGCCCCCCACATGTATTGGCGGTGAGTTGAGATGAAATAACAAACGTAGTATGAAAATAGGTTTAGCAAATTTGAGGTCCACTTACTACATAGCAGAAGACAGAAAGGACACTTTCATGGTCAGCTGAAAACCCTATCAAAAAACACCATCCAGAAATTACTTTAAAACTCTGGCATTAACTCATAACACCAGAGTGGCAATTCCCGTTCACAAGAGCTTTCCAGACACAGTAACGAAACTACAGCTGTGAACTGGAACAAAATGCAAAAACAAACATGGACAAGAGTCCAACTTATCTAGTAGTTGTCTAGGAGCAGGAACAAGCACAGAGAGGCTTCTGATAACATTGTTGACCGGCAAGCAACTAACAGAGCAGCAAGGTTATATAGCGACTCCCACATCTTGATGGGAACAGGTGAACAGAGAAGATGAAGACACCAGTTCAATTCCACCAGTAGCCACCGGGGGAGCCCAGAATCCAAATTCACAACAGTACCCCCCCCTCAAGGAGGGGGCACCGAACCCTCACCAGAACCACCAGGGCGATCAGGATGGGCCCTATGAAAGGCACGAACCAGATCGGAGGCATGAACATCAGATGCATTCACCCAAGAATTATCCTCCTGGCCGTATCCCTTCCACTTGACCAGATACTGGAGTCTCCGTCTGGAAACACGAGAGTCCAAGATTTTCTCCACAACGTACTCCAACTCACCCTCAACCAACACCGGAGCAGGAGGCTCAACGGAAGGCACAACCGGTACCTCATACCTGCGCAATAATGACCGATGAAAAACGTTATGAATAGAAAAGGATGCAGGGAGGTCCAAACGGAAGGAAACAGGGTTAAGAATCTCCAATATCTTATACGGGCCGATAAACCGAGGCTTAAACTTAGGAGAAGAGACCCTCATAGGGACAAAACGAGAAGACAACCACACCAAATCCCCAACAGAAAGCCGAGGACCAACACGACGGTGGCGGTTGGCAAAAAGCTGAGTCTTCTCCTGGGACAACCTCAAATTGTCCACCACCTGCCCCCAGATCTGATGCAATCTCTCCACCACAGCATCCACTCCAGGACAATCCGAAGATTCCACCTGACCAGAGGAAAATCGAGGATGAAACCCCGAATTACAGAAAAACGGGGACACCAAAGTGGCAGAGCTGGCCCGATTATTGAGAGCGAACTCCGCCAATGGCAAAAAAGCAACCCAATCATCCTGGTCAGCAGACACAAAACACCTCAGATATGTCTCCAGGGTCTGATTAATCCGCTCGGTCTGGCCATTCGTCTGAGGATGGAAAGCGGACGAAAAAGATAAATCTATGCCCATCCTAGCACAGAATGCCCGCCAAAATCTAGACACGAATTGGGTCCCTCTGTCAGAAACGATATTCTCAGGAATACCATGCAAACGAACAACATTTTGAAAAAACAGAGGAACCAACTCGGAAGAAGAAGGTAACTTGGGCAGAGGAACCAAATGGACCATCTTAGAAAAACGGTCACACACCACCCAGATGACAGACATCTTCTGAGAAACAGGCAGATCTGAAATAAAATCCATCGAGATGTGCGTCCAAGGCCTCTTAGGAATAGGCAAGGGCAACAATAATCCACTAGCCCGAGAACAACAAGGCTTGGCCCGAGCACAAACGTCACAAGACTGCACAAAGCCTCGCACATCTCGTGACAGGGAAGGCCACCAGAAGGACCTTGCCACCAAATCCCTGGTACCAAAAATGCCAGGATGACCTGCCAACGCAGAAGAATTAACCTCAGAGATGACTCTACTGGTCCAATCATCAGGAACAAACAGTTTATCAGGTGGGCAACGATCAGGTCTCTCCGCCTGAAACTCCTGCAAGGCCCGCCGCAGGTCTGGAGAAACGGCTGACAATACCACTCCATCCTTAAGGATACCTGTGGGCTCAGAGTTACCAGGCGAGTCAGGCTCAAAACTCCTAGAAAGGGCATCCGCCTTAACATTCTTAGAACCCGGTAGGTATGACACCACAAAATTAAACCGAGAGAAAAATAATGACCAGCGCGCCTGTCTAGGATTCAGGCGCCTGGCGGTCTCAAGATAAATCAAATTTTTGTGGTCAGTCAATACCACCACCTGATGTCTGGCCCCCTCAAGCCAATGGCGCCACTCCTCAAAAGCCCACTTCATGGCCAAAAGCTCCCGATTCCCAACATCATAATTCCGCTCAGCGGGCGAAAATTTACGGGAAAAGAAGGCACAAGGCCTCATCACGGAGCAGTCAGAACTTTTCTGCGACAACACTGCCCCAGCTCCGATCTCAGAAGCGTCGACCTCAACCTGAAAAGGTAGAGCAACATCAGGCTGACGCAACACAGGGGCAGAGGAAAAACGGCGCTTAAGCTCCCGAAAGGCCTCCACAGCATCAGGGGACCAATCAGCAACATCAGCACCCTTCTTAGTCAAATCGGTCAATGGCTTAGCAATATCCGAAAAACCAGCAATAAATCGACGATAAAAGTTAGCAAAGCCCAAAAATTTCTGAAGACTCTTAAGAGAAGAGGGCTGCGTCCAATCACAAATAGCTTGAACCTTGACAGGATCCATTTCAATGGAAGAGGGGGAAAAAATATATCCCAAAAAGGAAATCCTCTGTACCCCAAAAACACACTTAGAACCCTTCACACACAAAGAATTAGACCGCAAAACCTGAAAAACCCTCCTGACTTGCTGGACATGAGAGTCCCAGTCATCCGAAAAAATCAGAATATCATCCAGATACACAATCATAAATTTATCCAAATAATCGCGAAAAATATCATGCATAAAGGACTGGAAAACTGACGGAGCATTAGAAAGACCAAAAGGCATCACTAAATACTCAAAGTGGCCCTCGGGCGTATTAAATGCGGTTTTCCACTCATCCCCCTGCCTGATTCGCACCAAATTATACGCCCCACGAAGGTCAATCTTAGAGAACCACTTGGCCCCCTTTATGCGAGCAAACAAATCAGTCAGCAACGGCAATGGGTATTGATATTTAACAGTGATTTTATTCAAAAGCCGATAATCAATACATGGTCTCAAAGAGCCGTCTTTTTTTGACACAAAGAAAAAACCGGCTCCTAAGGGAGATGACGATGGACGAATATGTCCCTTTTCCAAGGACTCCTTTATATATTCTCGCATAGCAGCATGTTCAGGCACAGACAGATTAAATAAACGACCCTTTGGGTATTTACTACCCGGGATTAAATCTATGGCACAATCGCACTCTCGGTGCGGAGGTAACGAACCAAGCTTGGATTCTTCAAAGACGTCACGATAGTCAGACAGGAACTCAGGAATTTCAGAGGGAATGGATGATGAAATGGAAACCACAGGTACATCCCCATGAGCCCCCTTACATCCCCAGCTCAACACAGACATAGCTCTCCAGTCGAGGACTGGGTTGTGAGATTGCAGCCAAGGCAATCCTAGCACCAAATCATCATGTAGATTATACAGCACCAGAAAGCGAATAATCTCCTGGTGATCCGGATTAATACGCATAGTTACTTGTGTCCAGTATTGTGGTTTATTATTAGCCAATGGGGTGGAGTCAATCCCCTTCAGAGGAATAGGAGTCTCCAAAGGCTCTAAATCATACCCACAGCGTTTGGCAAAGGACCAATCCATAAGACTCAAAGCGGCGCCAGAGTCGACATAGGCGTCCGTGGTAATAGATGACAAAGAGCAAATCAGGGTCACAGATAGAATAAATTTAGACGGTAAGGTGCAAATGGAAACAGATTTACCAAGCTTTTTAGTGCGCTTAGAGCATGCTGATATAACATGAGTAGAATCACCACAATAGAAACACAACCCATTTTTCCGTCTAAAATTCTGCCGCTCGCTTCGGGACAGAATTCTATCACACTGCATACTCTCTGGCGACTTCTCAGTGGACACCGCCAGATGGTGCACTGGTTTGCGCTCCCGCAAACGCCTATCGATCTGAATAGCCATTGTCATGGACTCATTCAGACCCGCAGGCACAGGGAACCCCACCATAACATCCTTAATGGCATCAGAGAGACCCTCTCTGAAAGTCGCCGCCAGGGCGCACTCATTCCACTGAGTAAGCACAGACCATTTACGGAATCTTTGGCAGTAAATTTCCGCTTCATCTTGCCCCTGAGATAGGGACATCAAAGTTTTTTCTGCCTGAAGCTCCAAATGAGGTTCGTCATAAAGCAACCCCAAGGCCAGAAAAAACGCATCCACATTGAGCAAGGCAGGATCCCCTGGTGTCAATGAAAAGGCCCAGTCTTGAGGGTCGCCCCGGAGCAAGGAAATCACAATCCTGACCTGCTGTGCAGGGTCTCCGGCAGAGCGAGATTTCAGAGACAAAAATAATTTGCAATTATTTCGAAAATTCTGAAACCCGGATCTATTCCCCGAGAAAAATTCCGGCAAAGGAATTCTTGGCTCAGATACAGGTGCATGACAAACAAAATCTTGCAAATTTTGTACCTTCGTGGCGAGATTATTCAAACCTGCAGTTACACTCTGAAGATCCATTACAAACAGGTGGACACAGAGCCATTCAAGGGTTAAGAGGAGGTAAGAAGCAGCTAGACAGCAATTAAGGGCTAGGCAGCAAAACTCTGAGGGGAAAAAAAAAAAAAAAAAAAAAATTTCCCTTCAACACTTCTTTTTCTCCTGCTTCAGCCCAAACAATTAACACTTTGCGGGCCGGTCAAACTATCATGATCTCAATGGCAAGAGAACATAGCATAAGCATATATAGGAACTAGCTCTTGGAAGATGGGAACTAAGCTGACCATGAACTAAGCCTAACGCACAACTAGCAGTGGCCGAGTAGCATGCCTACGTTGATTCTAGATGCCCAGCCCAGCCGGAGGACTAAATAAAGCTAGCAGAGGAAAATATTAGTCCTAGCTCACCTCTAGAGAAATACCCCGAAAGGAGACAGAGGCCCCCCACATGTATTGGCGGTGAGTTGAGATGAAATAACAAACGTAGTATGAAAATAGGTTTAGCAAATTTGAGGTCCACTTACTACATAGCAGAAGACAGAAAGGACACTTTCATGGTCAGCTGAAAACCCTATCAAAAAACACCATCCAGAAATTACTTTAAAACTCTGGCATTAACTCATAACACCAGAGTGGCAATTCCCGTTCACAAGAGCTTTCCAGACACAGTAACGAAACTACAGCTGTGAACTGGAACAAAATGCAAAAACAAACATGGACAAGAGTCCAACTTATCTAGTAGTTGTCTAGGAGCAGGAACAAGCACAGAGAGGCTTCTGATAACATTGTTGACCGGCAAGCAACTAACAGAGCAGCAAGGTTATATAGCGACTCCCACATCTTGATGGGAACAGGTGAACAGAGAAGATGAAGACACCAGTTCAATTCCACCAGTAGCCACCGGGGGAGCCCAGAATCCAAATTCACAACAGCATGCGCCCCCCCACTGAGCCGACAAGTGCTGAGTCCTCAGACACACCTCCCATCTGCCAGGTCACGTGGGGCGGCCGGCGCCTGGCCGTCGCCACGCAACCAAGCAAGAGAGGGGCGGTCCCAGAACCCGGAACAGAGCCGGACAGAGCGGAGAAATGCGCACGCGCATATCGGCAAATGAAAGAAAATAAGCATCGGCAGCTTAGCAACATGTGAAGGATTATCCAGACAATAGAGACCGCACATATAGCCCATTTCAGACCCAAATGGAAATAGTGGGCAAACAGTTACTTAGGTCCACAAGGGGTTAAGTTGTGGAAAAACGTCCGAATCCATAGATATGAGCCCTCTTTGCTTCTTTGATCTTTATCGGAGGTAGGTAGTAGGTAACATGTTCATGTAAGACAGCATGGGCAGATGATAACCATAAGGGGGTATGTGATGGACACATAAATGATGACAAAGTCGCCACTACAAGAAGGGAAAGAAACTTATAGATTAAAAACAATAAAAACCACAACAATTAAAAACATCAAGAGGCGAACCGGTGCAGAGATACCTGAGACAAAAAGCACCAAAGGGCAAAATCAATAGAAATACTAGCAATACTAATGATGATAATCGGGGCATTTCCAAACAGATCAGATCACAAGAAAGATGCAAACCCTTGAGACTCATTAAGGCCCACAGGGGACATCGTGTCCAAGATAGTAATCCACCTGCATTCTTTCTGGGCTAGCAGCCGTTTAATGTCCCCCCCACGGATTCCTCCCTGTACATGTTGTATACCTCTGACCATAAATGATTTGGGGTCACTTTGATGGAATAGTTTGTAGTGTTTTGGTATTGTTTTTAGGGACATGAGATCTGTAGCTGTTGCTGCCGCAAGGATATCTCGCACGTGTTCCCGTGTGCGTATTCGTAACTGGCGCGATGTGAGGCCTATATATATTTTCTGACAACCACAGGTGGCGTAGTAAATCACTTGGGTTGTGGCACAGGTTATATGTTGCCTTATTGTAAATTGACGTATACCATTAGATGATGTAAAGGTACTGGTGCGCACAATGTTTTGACACGATATACAGGTACCACAGGGGAAACATCCCTGTAAGGGGCCCCTAAAGTTGAAGAGCCTTTTTTCCATTTTTGGAATATAATGGCTCTGAACCAGTGTGTCTGATAGGTTTTGACCTCTCCTGGCTGTCATTAGGGGTTCCCTGGATAGGAATCCAGACAGCACCGGGTCAGTCTGTAAGACATTCCAATGGCGTTTGAGGCATTGCCTCATTTGTGCCCATTGGCCATTGAACGTAGATATGAATCTAACCGATTGGTCTTTTTGTGTTGTTGTTCCTTGTCCCTTTTTGATCTGAGGATGTAAAAGGGCAGTACGGTTACTCCTCTTAGCCTGACTATATCCTCTTCTGATGTTTCTTTCGCTGTACCCACGCATCCGAAACCTGTCCTTGAGGTCATTGGCCTGTCGTTCAAAATTTGCCTCAGATGAGCACAGTCGCCTCATCCTCAAAAATTGGCCAACTGGGATGGCCCTGATGGTGGATGCTGGGTGACTGGACCCAGCATGCAGCAGAGAATTAACCGAGGTGGGCTTCCGGTATACATCAGTTTGTAGCTGTAAAAATTCATCAACCGATATCTTAATATCCAGGAAGTCCACCTCGGCTCTACTGTATTTATACGTCAATCTAATGTTAAACATATTGTGGTTCAAGTCATCCATAAATTGTCTGAGCCGCTGCTCACTCCCCTGCCACACAATGAATAAGTCGTCGATGTATCGCAGCCAGCACTGCACATGGTCCGCGGCCTGGGCGCCCTCCCCACCAAACACTCCCCTCTCCCAATACCCCAAGAAGAGGTTGGCAAAAGAGGGCGCACAGGCCGCCCCCATGGCAGTGCCGCACTGCTGAAGGTAAAAAACATCGCGAAAAACAAAAAAATTGTGGGTCAAAATGTAGTGGAGCAGCTCCAAAACCAAATCACAAAGTGGGCCATCCCAGTTACTACCAGCGAGGAAGAAGCGACAGGCCTCTAATTCATCATGGTGTCGGATGCATGTGTACAGCGATTCTACGTCAGCTGTTACGAGTAGTGTATCCTGATCTAGGGTCATACCATCTATCCTAGCCAGGACGTCCATCGTGTCACGTGCATAGGAAGGCAAGGCCTCAACCAAAGGTTTTAAATAGTAGTCTATAAATTTACAAATAGGTTCACATAGCCCTCCTATGCCGGACACGATGGGCCGCCCCGGCGGGTTCAATGGATCTTTGTGGATCTTCGGTATAAAATATATTGTTGGAATTCTTGGATATTTAGTTAATAGACCCTCAAAGATTTTTTTAGGAATAATCCCTTTGTCAAAGGCTTGGCTCAAAATCAATTCCAACTCCGCTGAAAACGCCGATAAGGGATTATGGTCATTATTATTATCTCCTCACATACCTCCTTGATTTCCGCAATACAATACGTATTGAGTACCATGTTTTGGGGAATATGTGTACAATTAATGCTTTCTGTGTTCTTCACAGCTTCAAGCTCCAAAACTAATATGGACTATAGAGCACGTGAGCAAGTTTGGCTGACACGTATAAATGAGGTGTTCAGTGACAGTTCCAAGACATCAGTGGCGACTGGTGGTAGAGATACTTATGAGGCAACAAAGAGACTTAAAGATTTACTCCACAAACGTACCAAAGTTTGGTGGAATCGGGCATTTCTAACCAAATACATTGAGACAGGTTTGACACCAAGGGGACTCCGGGTCCAAGTCTTCCCGTCATTTGAAGTGGAGGATATTATCTTCCAACAAAAGTGGGAAGAAAGTGCCAACGTGTGTTCCAGGGGTTTAATGGAGTTATTGGCACAGCATAACAAGGACACTATAGATACCCTAGATCAAGAGATCGAAATAGTCCAAAATACACTAAAACAAGAACTCTCTGAAAATGACTTACGGACATTAAATCAGGACATTGATAGTGAATTCCAGAAATGGGAAAAAGATATTTGTTCAATTAAGACTACAAAGTTTCAGAGAGACGTAGGCGATAAACAGTCCAATACGATGTACAAATGGAACCGGAAATCAAGGAGGTATGTGAGGAGATCTAGGGGAAGATCTACATCGGTATCTATGTCCATGACATCACATGCATCAAGTGAGGAGTCCTCCAAATCTCAAAACAAAAATACGGACCCCCACAAAATGGTCCCGAATAGAGACACCCAGGTGGTTAAACGTAAAATTACACAATTTTACAAACAGGATAAAAGAAATAAAAATAACCACCTTGAGGTAATTAACCTATCAGCACATGTACTAACTGAGGCCCAAATAGAGGTTCTATCTATGGGTCTGAATTTTTCACCTACTAACAACTTTGATTCCTTCACAGCTATAAAGGATCTTTTTCTATTTTCGAGAAAATTAATTCTTAAAAAAGTACATACAAAAGGAACATATGTGAATGATCAGAGTGACCAGATAGAAGCAGAGGCACTTCAGGCCCTTGAGGATCTTTTGAGTGAACAGGATCCACCATCTGCAGGTATGTTCCCACAGTCCATCTGTCCACGGTCCAAGCGCTTTCCCCCCTTGTCAGTTTGCCCAGCAGTGGAGATATTCACGAAACTTGTTATGGAAGATTTTAAACACATACCCATGGCATATAAAAACGACAATCTTACCAGTTGCCAACGTAAAGCACTGGGGGAACTTCAAAATTATAGCGATGTCGTCATAAAGCCAGCTGACAAGGGGGGAAATATTGTTATTTGGCCACAGGATCAATATGAAAGGGAAGCCCTTAGACAATTGAGGGATAAAAAAACGTATTGTCGTCTTGACCATAATCCCTTATCGGCGTTTTCAGCGGAGTTGGAATTGATTTTGAGCCAAGCCTTTGACAAAGGGATTATTCCTAAAAAAATCTTTGAGGGTCTATTAACTAAATATCCAAGAATTCCAACAATATATTTTATACCGAAGATCCACAAAGATCCATTGAACCCGCCGGGGCGGCCCATCGTGTCCGGCATAGGAGGGCTATGTGAACCTATTTGTAAATTTATAGACTACTATTTAAAACCTTTGGTTGAGGCCTTGCCTTCCTATGCACGTGACACGATGGACGTCCTGGCTAGGATAGATGGTATGACCCTAGATCAGGATACACTACTCGTAACAGCTGACGTAGAATCGCTGTACACATGCATCCGACACCATGATGGATTAGAGGCCTGTCGCTTCTTCCTCGCTGGTAGTAACTGGGATGGCCCACTTTGTGATTTGGTTTTGGAGCTGCTCCACTACATTTTGACCCACAATTTTTTTGTTTTTCGCGATGTTTTTTACCTTCAGCAGTGCGGCACTGCCATGGGGGCGGCCTGTGCGCCCTCTTTTGCCAACCTCTTCTTGGGGTATTGGGAGAGGGGAGTGTTTGGTGGGGAGGGCGCCCAGGCCGCGGACCATGTGCAGTGCTGGCTGCGATACATCGACGACTTATTCATTGTGTGGCAGGGGAGTGAGCAGCGGCTCAGACAATTTATGGATGACTTGAACCACAATATGTTTAACATTAGATTGACGTATAAATACAGTAGAGCCGAGGTGGACTTCCTGGATATTAAGATATCGGTTGATGAATTTTTACAGCTACAAACTGATGTATACCGGAAGCCCACCTCAGTTAATTCTCTGCTGCATGCTGGGTCCAGTCACCCAGCATCCACCATCAGGGCCATCCCAGTTGGCCAATTTTTGAGGATGAGGCGACTGTGCTCATCTGAGGCAAATTTTGAACGACAGGCCAATGACCTCAAGGACAGGTTTCGGATGCGTGGGTACAGCGAAAGAAACATCAGAAGAGGATATAGTCAGGCTAAGAGGAGTAACCGTACTGCCCTTTTACATCCTCAGATCAAAAAGGGACAAGGAACAACAACACAAAAAGACCAACCGGTTAGATTCATATCTACGTTCAATGGCCAATGGGCACAAATGAGGCAATGCCTCAAACGCCATTGGAATGTCTTACAGACTGACCCGGTGCTGTCTGGATTCCTATCCAGGGAACCCCTAATGACAGCCAGGAGAGGTCAAAACCTATCAGACACACTGGTTCAGAGCCATTATATTCCAAAAATGGAAAAAAGGCTCTTCAACTCTCGGGGCCCCTTACAGGGATGTTTCCCCTGTGGTACCTGTATATCGTGTCAAAACATTGTGCGCACCAGTACCTTTACATCATCTAATGGTATACGTCAATTTACAATAAGGCAACATATAACCTGTGCCACAACCCAAGTGATTTACTACGCCACCTGTGGTTGTCAGAAAAAATATATAGGCCTCACATCGCGCCAGTTACGAATACGCACACGGGAACACGTGCGAGATATCCTTGCGGCAGCAACAGCTACAGATCTCATGTCCCTAAAAACAATACCAAAACACTACAAACTATTCCATCAAAGTGACCCCAAATCATTTATGGTCAGAGGTATACAACATGTACAGGGAGGAATCCGTGGGGGGGACATTAAACGGCTGCTAGCCCAGAAAGAATGCAGGTGGATTACTATCTTGGACACGATGTCCCCTGTGGGCCTTAATGAGTCTCAAGGGTTTGCATCTTTCTTGTGATCTGATCTGTTTGGAAATGCCCCGATTATCATCATTAGTATTGCTAGTATTTCTATTGATTTTGCCCTTTGGTGCTTTTTGTCTCAGGTATCTCTGCACCGGTTCGCCTCTTGATGTTTTTAATTGTTGTGGTTTTTATTGTTTTTAATCTATAAGTTTCTTTCCCTTCTTGTAGTGGCGACTTTGTCATCATTTATGTGTCCATCACATACCCCCTTATGGTTATCATCTGCCCATGCTGTCTTACATGAACATGTTACCTACTACCTACCTCCGATAAAGATCAAAGAAGCAAAGAGGGCTCATATCTATGGATTCGGACGTTTTTCCACAACTTAACCCCTTGTGGACCTAAGTAACTGTTTGCCCACTATTTCCATTTGGGTCTGAAATGGGCTATATGTGCGGTCTCTATTGTCCGGATAATCCTTCACATGTTGCTAAGCTGCCGATGCTTATTTTCTTTCATTTGCCGATATGCGCGTGCGCATTTCTCCGCTCTGTCCGGCTCTGTTCCGGGTTCTGGGACCGCCCCTCTCTTGCTTGGTTGCGTGGCGACGGCCAGGCGCCGGCCGCCCCACGTGACCTGGCAGATGGGAGGTGTGTCTGAGGACTCAGCACTTGTCGGCTCAGTGGGGGGGCGCATGCGCAGCGAGTGTATTTCTATTTGCTCATTACTTTCATGTGACTTACAACATGTGGTATAAAGGGAGGAACTTTGTACCCCTAAGCCACGCCCCTTGAAAAAGGAAAAATCTATTTCCGAAACGTGCGTTGGGGAAGGAGCTGTGGCACAACTACCAGGACACCATGATGGGTAATATACCTTTTTAATACCTTCTATTGTTGCTATATTACACATAGGCACTTTTTGCAGCTACAATGCTGGGATAGAGAGGGAAATTTAAGCTAGTGGCTACTAGCTGTTACATGCTATAAGTATACCTCCCCCTAATTCCATTTTGGGGTGGTTTTTCCCTTTGTGCCTTTATATGGGAATTGTGCAATAGTAATATTATCACTTACCTGTGAGATTGCCCCATACACTCTGGTGTTGTGCCTGGCTCCTATTTCTATCTTGGACTATCTGTCACTCACCTGCAATACTTTTTGTATCTTTTGTATTCTTTGTATTTATTCCAATTGCTCTGTTACACAATGGGCTATTGTTGTGCTCTTTTAAGCCCTAAATTTTAATATATTTTGTGTGAGTTATATAACCAATAAAAGGTGTTTCATATACTTTTTTAGTATTTAGCATGACTCTTTTTCTTTTGTATATCATGTAACTGCGAGTCGCTTTCTGTCGCAATATGCAATCTAGCATATAAAGGCATATGTATGCAATACAATACGTATTGAGTACCATGTTTTGGGGAATATGTGTACAAGAGAATTACAAAAACTGCAAACTGGACAAAAGATACAAAACAAAAGGACAAAGTCCACTTAGCTGATCAGCAGACTAGTAGCAGGAACATGCAACCGAAGGCTCTGGTTACAATGATGACCGGCAAGGAAATGACTGGAGAGCAAGGCTAAATAGGAAACTCCCAAACGCTGATGGAAGCAGGTGAACAGAAGCAGCAAAGTGCAAACAAGTCACCAATACCACCAGCAACCACCAGGGGAGCCCAAAAAGCGGATACACAACAGGCTGCATTATACTCTATGAGGGGGTTGCATTATACTCTGAGAGGGACTGCATTATACTTTGAGGGGTGGCTGCATTATTCTCTATTGGGTAGCTGCCTTATGCTCTAAGGGCCTGCATTATTCTCTGAGGGGGACTGCATTATACTCTATCGAGGACTATGGGGTGCATTATACTACATGGGGGCTGCATTATACTGTATCAAGGACTATGGGGAGGGCATTATACTATATCGGACCTGCTATATACTGTATTGAGGGCTGTGGGGAATGCATTATCCAATATTGAGGACTATGAGGAGTGTATTATACTATACAGAGGAAAGAGGAATGCGTTATAGTATATGGCAGACTATGGGGAGTGTATTATACTATATGGGTTTTGCATTATACTATTTTGAGGACTATGGAGAAGGTATTACACTATATGAAGAACTATGGGGTACATTATACTATGGGGTGTGCATTGCACTATATGGAGAACTATGGAGGGTGCATTATACAATATGGAGGACTATGGGGAGTGTATTATACTATGGGGAGTGTATTATACTATATCGAGGACTATGGGGAGTGTATTATTATATATGGAGGACTATGGGGCACATTATACTATATGGGGGACTATGGTGTATATTAAACTTTATGGAGAACTATGGGGCACAATATAGTTTATGGAGGACTATGGGGAGTGCATTATTCTATATGGAGGACTATGGGGAATATTATACTATATGGAGGACTATGGGGTGTGCATTACACAATATGGAGGAAAAATTCTGCCTATTCATTGAGTAATTGGATTGTTTATGCCAGAATAAAATTCATTGTTTACAGCAGCACATCGCCTGGTGAAAACTACAGATATGCTGCTGAGAACATGATACTCTATGTGTATCTACTAGTCATTGTTCTGTACCGATCATTGTTTCTAAGCCAGTGTAAAGAGGCCTGGGAATAAGTGTCAAGCAACTTCAATATTGTCGACCATGCTCTTTTTACTGGCCTGAACTCAGTGCATGGAACTGCAACCAAAATGTTTTTGTGTGATGTTGGAATATGTTAGGCTAGGTTCACATTGCGTTAGTGGGTGATCGCTAACGGACAGCGTTGCGCGGCGAAAATGTCGCAATTAACGCCGTGCAACGGGTCCGTTAGCGCACCCATTGACAGCAATGTAAATTTCGCCTGTAGCGCATCACTAGCGCGTGCCTTTTTCGGCTCGCGCTAGCGATGTGCCGTTCTTTTGTAGCGCGCCTCGGACGCTGCTTGCAGCGTCCGCGGCGCGCCCGAGGTCCGTTCCCCGCTCTCGCAGATCGGGGATCTGCGAGAGTGGGGACGTTAGCGCGACCCCTAAATGCGGCCCCTACAAAAACATTGCGTTAGCGCAATCCGCAAGCGCTAGCGCTAAACGGATTGCCCTAACGCAATGTGAACCTAGCCTTAGCATTTGGGGCCCCACTTTAAACTATTGCCCGGGCCCCACTTTGTCTTAAACCGGCCCTACATGTCAGTGACTGCGTGGGCTACATCCTCTCGCTCCACATGCCTCCCTGGGCCCATGTGGACAGGGGATGTTTATGTAAAACTGTACCAAGCTGACCTTACATGTCCCCAGGGGGTGCGGAATGTCATGTTGGAGAAAGTAAGGACACTGCATTACGTAATACATCTGACGTAATTGCAGCACCCCAGAGTCCTGGTCGTTGCAGTAATATTGTTCTTCCACCAGGGGGAGTGATATTACTTCTGAAGGCAATAAAGGAGATCTCTTTACCAGGTATCACAAACCACACAACACACTTCACACTCCAGGCCGCCAGGGGGAGCTACGCTCCTATCTATTAAGGCACTCCTCACAGTTAGGTAAAACTGGTGGTCTGGTGTTGTGAACTCTATTTTTGGGCTCCCTCTAGTGGTCACAAGCGGTACTGTGTAGTGTTGTCTTCTGCAGGTTGGCTGCATCAGCTGGTTCGTTATCCTTGGTTCGTTTCCTATTTAACTCACCTGGATACTCAGTTCCTTGCCTGCTATCAATGTATTCAGTGCTCTTCAGATTCCTTGTGATTACCTTGCTCCCAGCCTCTCCAAGACAAGCTAAGTTTTTGTCCGTTCATTTTTTGATTATCAGCATTCATCATGTTTCTTGTCCAGCTTGCTAAGATGTGATCTCCTCGCTTGCTGGTTGCTCTAGGGGACTGAGTTTCTCCCCCCACACCGTTAGTTGGTGCGGGGGTTCTTGAAATCTCAGTGTGGATATTTTGTTAGGGTTTTTTACTGACCGCACAGACCCCTTACTATTTTCTGCTATCTAGTATTAGTGGGCCTCATTTGCTGAATCTGTTTTCACCCCTGTGTATGTGCCTTCCTCTTACCTCACCGTTATTATTTGTTGGGGGCTTCTATATCTTTGGGGATTATTTCTCTGGAGGCAAGAGAGGTCTTTCTTTCTCTCTAGGGGTAGTTAGTTCCTCAGGCTGGCTCGAGATGTCTAGGATTTTTTAGGCACATTCACCGGCTACTTCTAGTGTGTTTGGATAGGTTCAGATTTGCGGTCAGTCCAGGTTGCCACCTCCCTAGAGCTTGTCCTATGTTTGTTACTTAGCTGGAGTAATTCGTGATCCTCAACCACTAAGGATCATAACAGTCTGGATAGGAAGGGAGGCAGAAGCTGGCTGGAGCGAGTTCCAGTCAGATCCAGACTGTGGTCTGAGGAGGACGAGGGTCCACAGAGCTGCGCCTGCCCCACGTGCGGCAGAATCCAAAGAAAGAGACATTGAAGGGATTTGCGTTGCAGTGAGTGAGAAACAAAGTCATAGCAAAAAGGAGAGGAAATCAGAAGGAGTTCTGCCCTGTAAAAGGCTGCCTCCTTCTGAGGCACAGTAATCCGGTAGCCAGAACACCGAGGGAGTAAGGATCTCTACGCTTTACTTCAGAGACTGGCAGGACAGTTAATTCCACATTGGCTGCCCGACCTTATACCCAGGAGGCACGGAGGCAACTTGTGGGGGCCGGGGCGTGATAGAGTCCCTGTAAAAAGCCTCAGGCCATCAGTCATACAGGTTTGTCCTATCCTATTCATCAGGAGGACAGAGAGACAGAGACATAACATCTGTAATAGTTGTGAGGACCTTACCGAGAAGCTCAGCAGGGAGGTACTACAACACCCAGGTGCTAGAGGAAGGCTATTGAATTCCACCTGGATAAAGGGGGACTCTGGATTTGCCTTCAGACCAGCCGGACTCTGCCTACCCTGTGGTCCATACCCTGGATTGTGGACACTGAAGCCTTCAGTAAAGGTAAAGAGACTGCAACCTTGTGTCCTCGTTATTCACTGCACCATCCACCATCACCATCTACACCTCTGGGAAGCCCTGGGGATACACTTCACCTGTGGGAAGGTATACCATCTAGCTGCCACAACATCACCCCAGCGGGCCCCTTGAAGCAGCGTCGGTCGCCCTGACCGAGTACCACAGGTGGCGTCACGAACACTATTCCCATAGAAACTATTGCTTTTATTGGACTCCCCTCAAAGGGCCACGGACTGGGTCAGGCCACCGTGACATTCCCCGAACCGAAGGACCCGGTACCAAGTACCCCATTGCCCTTACGTGGGGGCGCTCCATAATAATGACATCAAGTGGAGTGGCGAGGTGTGGGTTCCTCACAGGCTTATAAACCTGGGTGCAAGCTTAGGCGATGGTACTTTAATATTGAGATTCTTAGTAGACACCCAAACTTTGTCCCCATTCTGAGTTTGCAACCTTGCTGATAGCGCCTATTGGTCTGCCTCTTCATGCTTTCTCCCTGCTTTCTTGAGATGGATAAGGGCCTCCCCCTAAACCTTCCGGAGGCATGGATAGTTACAGATACCTCCGGAAGTACATTGTACCCTCCTTCAAAACATGGAGACCGAGGAAGAAATCCTAGATTACAGATGAACGGAGACATTCCAAAGCTCTCGTGGTGTCTATTGTTTAGGGCAAACTCTGCCAAGGCTAAGTTTGATTCCCAATAATGCTGAGTATGGGAGCAAAAACATCTTAGATATGATTCAAGACACTGGGTGGTTTGCTCAGTTGCTCATTAACTTGAGGATGTTACGCAGATGAAAACGAGAGTTCTGACCCAATGTTTTTACAGAAAGCCCTCCAGAAGCTGGAGATAAACTGGGACTCTTGGTCGGAGACAATATTCATGGAAACCCCATGTAATCTTACCACCTGAACAAGGAACAAATCTACCAAGTACTGTGCACTGGGCAACTGAGCTAAAGGAACCAAATGGCATTGGTTTAGAATATCGGTCCACAATAAAACACACCGTAGTCATACCCTTGAAGTCAAGGAGATTCGTAAAGAAGTCCATGGATATGTGGGACCAAAGATGTACAGAAATGGTTAAAGGGAAAAGTTTCCCTGCCGGGGTGACATGAGGCACCTGGTTCCTGGCACAGATCTTGCATGCCCATCCTTACCCAAGAATGCCACCAATACTTTCTGCTCAACAGATGTCAAGTCCCCTTCATACTGGGTGACCCTGTGTGACCGAGTCATGACATTCTCTGAGTAAGCTCAACAGAAACTGCACCAGAACAAATAATTTATCATGTGCTGGATGGAGCCATCCCCTGAGCCTTAACCAGTTCCCAAGCTAAATTGACAGAAGAGACTACAATGCCCCTTGGAAAAATGAAATCAGGTTCCGTAATTTTAGACTCACTAGGACAAAAATTCAGAGAGAGAGCATCTGCCTGAATGTTCTTGGTCTCAGGGCGGTAAGAGATAGAAAAATTTAATCTGGTAAAAAAAAAGACTCATGGGGCTTGTCTCGATTTCAATCTCTTAGCACTCTTTTAAAAACAATTCTTATGGTACTCAGTAAGCACTGTGAATGGGTGCTTAGCTCCCTCAAGGAGGTGCCTCCATTCTTCCAGCGCTGGGGGAGAAAATGTTTGAAAAAAAAAAAGAAGCAAGGTCTCAAATGCTTTAGAGTGGTGGGACCTTGGGATAGTCCTGTCCCACCCCTACCTCAGAGTCATACACTTCCACCACAAAAGGCTTATCGACATCAGGCTGAAGCAAAACTGGAGAGGAGGAAAAAGACTTTGTAAGTGTAATAAAGGCCTTGTTGCCTCCAGACCCCAATTAGACACATCTGCATCCCTATGGTAAGATCGGTGAGAGGTTGCACCACCTTAGAGAAACACTAAATAAGCCTCTGGTAATAATTAGCAAATTTAAAAAAAGCTGCAATGCCTTAAGGTTAACAGGTTATGCCTACTCTAACACTGCCCCCATCTTCTCAGGGTCCATTCAAAACCTCATGGGGAGAAGACTGACTCCCTGGAACCCCAACTCCTGCACTTCAATTACACATTTTTCTTTTTTGTCATAAAAATAATGACCCTCTAATCTTTTCAGGACACTGAACACATGGACACTATGCGCAGCCAGGTCTCTGGAGAAGATGAGGATATCATCAATGTAAACTGTAACACAAACACCCAAAAGATCATGGAAAATATAATTCACAAGCATCTGAAACACAGCTGGAGTGTTACAGAGCCCAAAGGGCTTAGCGCAATACTCACAATGACCCTGGGGGGTATTGAAGGCCATTTTCCACTCATCTACCTCCTTAATTCAAGCAAGATTATAAGCCCACCTGAGATCCAGACAGATTTTTTCACTCCCTTCCTAGGCAGACCCAGGGCCGGACTGGCCATTTGGCAATTCTGGCAAATGCCAGAAGGGCCGGTCTGGTTGTGGGCTGCCTTGTGTGCATGTTGTTAACAGAATCAATGTTCTCAAGACACCCATACTGTTAACAGTTGTGACGGAGCGCAAAAGCGGTCACTCCGTCACTTACCTCAGCATGCTGTGGTATAATTAGAAATATTGGTCTTGTAGTAAATCTTCCTTTCCTCCATCCAGGGTAATATTAGTAATATATCCCATCTGGTTCTTGGGGACGGGGACAACATGGGCCTGTGTGATTTCAAATGCCAGGGCTGAATTTCATCCCCAGTCCGTACCTGCCCAGACCCCTCAGAATGTGGACAATATGGTTGGCCTAGTGGAAAGGTACCAGGTCGTCAAGAAGTACTTAAGGAATCTGGGCATTGTCACATCCCCGTACTAGGGTACCTAAAAGAATAACCAAAACAAAAGGACGTAATAGATGCAAATACCATATAAATAAAAATTATAATTTATATATATATATATATATATATATATATATATATATATATATATATATATACACAGTATATATATTTAGAATTTTATAGGTATCTTAATCCAAGAAAAAAGGGGAATCTAAAAGTCCAAACACAAGGAGTGATAACCACTCAGGATGAGGTACAACCAAACCTCTGGATATGGATAAAAACGTAATCTCCCAACCAATAATAAATAACGACAAATATACTGGGAAAAGGTGGACAGAACCATTAAAAATAAATTGAGAAAAGGCCTTTATTGGAAGAAATTTGGCAAGAAATTGGCACTAAAACAGAGTGCCCGCACCACAATAGAATAAAACACAAACAATTAAAACTAGAGCTAGAAACCACATAAAATAAGTAACAAAATTATTCAAATTAATATAAATGTATCCCTACGATTGCAATTGAGTACTTAATACTGAGAGACAACTTAGATGGAAAACCTTGGACCTTGAGGAAGACGCCTCTAGCGTCGATACGCGTGGGTCATGTATTGGTAGAGTCCTGGCATTTATCCAGCCGGTTATCCGCTTTTTCTGTGGGAAGGTGGCTTGGGAGCAGACTTAGGGCTGCTTTTTATAGCCGCTGCCAGCCAGATCCATTTGGATATTTTGTATTTCCCTTTAAGGTTTGCATGGAGTCTTTTTCTCCTAGATTTGATAGTGTGTCGTGTATACCTGACTAACTGACCATGATGTTAATCGGCTACTGATAGGTGGCACAGCATGCATATAGGGTTTCTCATTATGGTTCAGTATTTTTCCCACTGTATGTCTACACACTATTTCCGGCATTATCAGCTGCTATGAGACTCTCCAATATTTTCTTAGTATTGCACTTTGTATTATCTGGACCCTTATCTCCCATTGTTTGTGGGAGTTTTTAATTGTTTTTATAACAGTTGTTTGTGTGGTGTGGTCTAAATAAAATTTGTTGTTATTTTTTGAAATATATATGTGGTGATCCCATTTCTATGATGCTGTCTTTTTTTCTTGTGGAGTTTTGAGTACTTAATACTGTATCATAAACCATGTAAGTGCATATGGTGATGTGAAAATCAATAGACTAATACTATCACCTTATCATCATAACTCCATAATGAAGAAAATGTAATTATTGTACTATATCAACTACCCCAACACTCATAGTCGCCCAGTACAATGCACTATTCAAGATATCATGAATGGGAGACTAGATTGTCAACATGGCCCGGATGCAATTCATAGATACACATAAATCAATGCAATCCACGGAGTTACCTTGATGGATCTAATGGTGCTTTTAGAGAGGTGCAGAGGTCACATCCCCATACTAGGGTACCTAAAGGAAGGGTAATAGAACCAAAACTGACAGTCCAAGGGGCCACTGATAGGTTGTCAAAGGCCAATGGGAAGGACTTAGTTTGTTGGAGGTGACACGGTCCTGGGTACAGAACCATCTGTTGCCCCATGTATCATCAACAGATGGACTGCAGCATATGGAGGTGTTTTTTGTATTAGGCCTATCCGGCTTACAGTGTAGACTGTCAGTCCAGTGAGGGACTGCAGGCATTTCCTGTGACCATAAATGGAGTGCTGGTGTTTGGACTCTTGGACTCGGGGAGTTTGGTGACCTTGGTAAGCACCAGTTGATCCCAGGAAAGGTAGTGGGCGTCTGCTGTATTCACACCAAAAACTACACCGTCGCCAGAGTAACCATAAAAACTGACTGTGGCACTGAGGTCAAAGTAGTTAAAGACCTGCTACACCCAGTAATAATAGGCCAGGACTTATGGCAAAAGGCAGCTGTGGCAAGTTACTCAGATAAGAGCAGGTTCGACCATAAAGAATCCCCATCACGGTTGGAGGCAGATTAGTTCCCCTTGTGTGTCCTTGCTGGCGACAAGGATGAGACAGCGACCCATGAGGATGACATTCCTGAGTTGGGGATTTATGGGGGAAAATTTGGAGCTGCTGAAATGAAGGACCTTACATTAAAAGTGGCATTTGACATTGCAGCTGTTCTAAATGAGGTTGCTCAAGAGCCGGAGGGCTGACACCAGGTTTCCATACTTTGCAGTAAATGAGAACTTGCTATACTGGGTTACTAAACTGAGGGGGGAGGTAATAGAGCAACTGGTAGTACCTGGACACTATAGACGTAGGGTGTTAGATCTGGCCTATTCTCATGACTTGGGTGGGCATCTGGGAGTAGACAAAACCCAAGAGTGGGTCAGAGGTTTTACTGGCCTAGATCTCACTGAGAGATTGTTACCTATTGCCAATCCTGTCTCAGCTGTTAGCTAACTGCTCCAGTCTCTCACTTCAGTAATCCCCCAATGCCATTACCCATTATAGAGGTCCCAGTTGACCGAATTGCCATAGTTCTTGCCAGACACCTAGGTAAATCTGCCAGAGGGCATGGAGTATGCAGCATGGTATCTGGAGGTGTTATCAACACCATTCCTCTGCCAGGAGTATAACTCGAGAGCTAGTCCATATTTTTTTACTGATGGGCCAAGGAACTCCTTTCATGTCCAGAGTGATAAGGGAGGTGTGCAAGGCTCTCCAGATTACACAACTCAGGACATCCTGGTACCATCACAGACGAATGGCCTTGCGGAGAGGTTCAACAAAACCCTAAAGTCCATACTCAAGAAGGTCC
The DNA here is from genome assembly GCF_051348905.1 of Ranitomeya variabilis. Classification (NCBI taxonomy): domain Eukaryota; kingdom Metazoa; phylum Chordata; class Amphibia; order Anura; family Dendrobatidae; genus Ranitomeya; species Ranitomeya variabilis. The sequence goes on from NC_135234.1 coordinate 83,864,498, forward strand.
TGGAGAAGGATGGCAGAGACTGGGATTGCTTACTCCCATATCTGCTGTTTTCTATTATGTAAGTTACTCGGGCCTCTAAGGTATTTTCACTATTCGAGCTGTTGTGCTGTCAGCACCCTTCTTGATATTGCAAAGGAGACATGGGAAGCAGATGTTACACTCCAGCAGAATATCATCAAGCATGTGTCCCAGATGAAGTGAAATGGTCGCAAAGCTGGGTGACAACAACTACAAGGTCCACTAGTTATGGCCAAGAAAACCCTACCAGATGTGCAACATTAACCTGCTTAAGCTGCAGCGAGACAGGGAACCAGTGGAAGCTACGTGCCATGAGGCCAATTCCGAATCCAAGGTCGAGGAGGTCACCATACCAAAGACACTATCACTGGCTCAGAAGCAACAGTGCCAAGAACGGCTTCAGCAGAATCAAAACCTGCTTTCTGACTTGCTGGGATGCACGCAGGTCGTCGAGCATGATGGAACCGCATGTACAGGTAAACCTAAAGCCATATCGAATTCCTGAAGCCCACCACAAAGTGATTTAGAAGGAGGTGAAGAGAATGTTGAGCCTGGGCGTCATTGAGGAGTCAAATAACGGCTGATCCAGTTCCACTGACCTTGTGGCAAAGCCCATGAAGAAATATGCTTTTGTAATTATTATAATTATAGGAAGCTGAATGAGGTGTCCAGTTCGATGCGTATCCAATGCCCCGTGTCCAGGGCCGGACTGGGACTAAAATTCAGCCCTGGCATTTGAAGTTACACAGGCCCACTTGTCACATGGTGTCTGTATAATATCTTTGTACACTTGTATGTTACAAGAAGTGAGGGGAGTGTAACACGACTATATAACATATAATCACAGCTGTATCCAGCATTACAGCTCAGTCCTATTTATTGTTTTTAGTTGCAGTATCAAGAAAATCCGCTACTTTACCTACATAACTGGATCTCGTAGATAATGAAGGGATGAGAAGACCAAAGGTTCTGATGCTCCATAAACTTTGCCTACAGCCACTTTTGGTTCCGCTGCGTAGCACAAGACCCGGTGACTCTGAAGAGCGGTGACATCAGTAACGTCACCGCTCTTCAGATATTCTGGGTCTCGCGCTGAGCTCGGCGACTGTAAAGAGCGGTATTGTTACGACCGTCACCGCTCTTCAGAGTAGCTGGATCTCGCCAGGTCTGGGCTAATAGTGGGGGTGTCTGATAGACACCTCTCCATTACTTACACAAGGGATTGATAGCAGCTGACATTACGCAGCTGACATCAACCATAAAAATCATTACACATACCAGAATTAAATGCTCTGGCGGCTGGGAAAAGCAGTAGAGTTAGCGCTATTCCCAGGCGCCGGGTGCTAACTACAACTGTCATCATCCTTGCCTGGTCTCCCTGCGAAGCATTTGTGCTGTGTTTACATGCGCTGATCTCAGGCCACTAAACAAGTGTGATCGACAATACTGAAGTCGTTCGCTTGTTTCCCGGCCTCTTTACACCAACTGAGAAAGAATGAAGGGAACAGAACAATCACAATTAGATCAATCTGTCTCCATACAGTATCATGTTATCAGAAGCACAACTACAGTTTACACCAGTGATGTGCTGCTGAGGACAAGGATTTCTGTTCCCACATAATCCAATCACTCGATGAATAGGCAGCATTTTGCTTGTTTAGTATAATACACCCCATAGACCTCCATATAGTATAATACACTCCTCAGTCTTCTATATAGTATAAGACACTCCTCAGTCCTCCATATAATATAATACACTCCCCATAGTCCTCCATATAGTATAATACACTCCTCATAGTTTTCCATATATTAAAATACACTGCAATTCCTCCATATAGTATAATACACTCCTCAGTCCTCCATATAGTATAATGTACTGCTACAGTCCTCCATATAGTATAATACACTCCACAGCAGGGGTGTCAAACTGCATTCCTGAAGGGCTGCAAACAGGTCATGTTTTCAGGATTTCCTTGTATTGCACAGGTGATCATTTAATCACCTGCACAGAATGATTCCAGCACCTTGTGCAATGAGAAGGAAATCTTGAAAACACGCATGGTTTGAGGCCCTTGAGGAATGCAGTTTGACACCCCTGCTCCACAGTCTTCCAAATAGTATAATACATTCCTCATAGTGCTCCATATAGTATAATGCCCCGCCATTGTCATCCATGTAGTACAATTCACTTCCGATAGTATAATACACCCCACAGTTCTTCATATAGTCTAATGCATTCCCCATAGTCCTTGATACAGTATAATGCAGCCCACATATAGTATAATGATGCCACCCCAGAGTATAATGCAGCCAACCCACAGAATATATTGTAACACCCCTGAGTATAATGTAACCTCCCAGAGAATATAATGCAGCCCCCTCATATAGTATAATGCAGTCCCTGCATATATAATATATAATAGCCCCCTCATACAGCAGAATACAGCCCTCCATAGAATATAATGTAGCCCCTCCATAGATTATAATACAGCACCCCATAGAATATAATGTAGCCCCTCCATAGAATATAATACAGCACCCCATAGAATGTAATACAGCCCCCCATAGAATGTAATACAGCCCACCACCCCATAGAATATAATACAACCCCCATAGAATATAATGTAACCCCCAGAGAATGTAATACAGCCCCCCCTAGAATGTAACACAGCCCCCATAGAATGTAATACAGCCCCCCATAGAATGTAATACAGCCCTCCCACATAGAATGTAATACAGCCCCCCATAGAATGTAATACAGCCCTCCCCCATAGAATGTAATGCAGCCCCCCCATAGAATGTAATACAGCCCCCCCATAGAATGTAATGCAGCTAGCCCCATAGAATGTAATACAACACAGCCCCCATAGAATGTAATACAGCACAGTCCCCATAGACTGTAATGCAGTACAGCCCCATAGAATGTAATGCAGTACAGCCCCCATAGATTGTAATGCAGCACAGCCCCCATAGAATGTAATGCAGCCAGCCCCCATAGAATGTAATGCAGTACAGCCCCCATAGAATGTAATGCAGCCAGCCCCATAGAATGTAATGCAGCACAGCCCCCATAAAATGTAATGCAGCCAGCCCCCATACAATGTAATGCAGCCAACCCCCATACAATGTAATGCAGCCAGCCCCCCATAGAATGTAATGCAGCAAAGCCCCCATATAATGTAATACAGCCAGCCCGCATAGAATGTAATGCAACCAGCCCCCATAGAATGTAATGCCGCACAGCCCCCATAGAATGTAATGCAGCACAGCCCCCATAGAATGCAATGCAGCCAGCCCCCATAGAATGTAATAAAGCCCCCCCATAGAATGTAATACAGCCCCCCAATAGCCCCACAATCCAGTTATCACTCATTGATATATTTAAAAAAAAACAAAAAAAACACTCTCCTCACCCTCTCCTCGTGCCCTGCGCTGCTCCCGGCTCTGGTCTCAGTGGCTGCAGTCTGCCCGGCCACACAGCAGGTGCGCGATGATATGACGTCATCGCGCACCCGCAGTGTCAGCGAGAGGCAGAGCAGGGAATGATGGGAGTGGGAGCAACAACAGACGCTCTCTCCTCCATCATTGCATTCAACTGTATCGGCGTCATAGACGCTGGCGGGGTGGTGAGTTGGCACAGGCGAGCGGCCCACGACTGCCACCGGCCCTTCTGGCATTTGACAGAAATGCCCGATGGCCAGTCTGGCCCTGCCCGTGTCTATGAACTCATTGAGATGCTAGGATCAGCCAGAAACATCACCACCCTTAACAAAAAGGTACTGGCAAATTTACATGTCCCAAACTGCCAGGAAAAGATGGCCTTCCCTACAGCTGATGGTTTCTTCCAAAATACCAAGATACCTTTCGAGCTGCAAGGAGCCCCAGCCACCTTCAAAAGGATCCTAGCCCCTCACAAAAAGTACACTGCAGCTTACCTGGATGATACTGTGATCTTCGGCCCAGCAGAAAGTCTAGGTAGTTCTGGATCCGCTGAGGAAGGCTGGGTTTACCATAAACCCAAAGCAGTGTGCCATGGGGAATTAGGAGTCAAAATACTTAGGATATATCGTCTGAAGGGGTGTAATAAAGCCGCAAGAGAACAAAGTATGGTTGCAGCCAATTTTGGATCACCCCATCTCCAAGACACAGATTGTAATGTCCAAGGTAGTGAAACCACTGTGCCGTGGCCAGAGGAAAGCCTGGAAGGGCGTGACTAGGTAAACACCTCACTCTTTGCTAGAGACCCTTAAGGTGTGGCTAGACTTGGCTCCAGATGGATGCAAGGTGCTACTCCAGGTCGGACCTCGGAAACACGACAGTTGACCCACAAAGGGGCAGGAAGCTTGAATGGCCAGGAATGGAAAGACTTGGCTGCTACAGGCAGGCCCGGCAAGTATACTGGAAGACAAGGCAGAGCAGATGGGAATAGCTGGTATACAGACTGGCACGGAAGGTGCTGGCAGGTACAGCTTTCATGCACACAGGCAAGGCAGGTACAGGCAAGTATGGCTGATATACAGGTAGGCACGGCAGGTGCAGGCAGGTGCATACTTGAAAGATTCGAAAACAATACGAGTCCAAGTCTGACCCTGGCCCCGTTCCAGTCTACTTGATTGACAGGTATCTCCCATGCGTGCACGTTTGGAGAGACCTGTCAATCACATCTACACTGTGTGCAGAATTACAAGGTAATTTGTATTGTTGATAATTAATTTTACTATTGATCAACTAGAGAGTTGTTGGTCAATCCAAAAGGATAATAAGCCTGAAACTTGAATATTTAAGAAAATAAAAGTGAGGTTTTTCTGTCTTATTGTGCATATTGCAGCAACTACTATTTACTATTGTTTAATAGTGGTTAAGTTTCTGTCTCCCGCATATTGCCAATAATGCACTGTTAAACAATAAACAAAAAACATAAAAGTTAACATAAAAGGTAACACGCAGGGCATTTTACCTGTGGATTTTGCAGAATCCGCGTGGAAAAATCCGCAATGGAATCCGCAACGTGTGCACATACCCTTAAACTTTCACTTTGCAAGCTAACAGACAAGATGCTAAAATCCTAAGCTATAAGAAATAACAGTTGTAAGTTGTGTTATCTTTGTTCCTAAATAAACATATATTCACTGTTGAATGGCTGGACAGTACAGAGATTAATCTGCTGTCAACTGGTTATGGGCCCAGAGACCCAAAGAGAACAGCCCCAAGGAGAGAGAACAACAGTGTACTACGAAGAATAAGCAAAGACGGCCACCAGCAGCAACTCTGTGAAGTTCACAGTGCCAAACTTGACTAGCCAGAACTACCAATCCTGAAAATTCAAGACAAAGATAAAGTTGCTGCTGATAAGAGAAGGTACTTGGAAATACACTGTGTGCAGAATTATTAGGAAAGTTGTATTTTGATCACATGATACTTTTTATACATGTTTTCCTACTCCAAGCTGTTCAGGCTTGAGAGCCAACTACCAATTAAGTAAATCAGGTGATGTGCATCTCTGTAATGAGGAGGGGTGTTGTCTAATGATATCAAAACCCTATATAAGGTGTGCTTAATTATTAGGCAACTTCCTTTTCTTTGGCAAAATGGGTCAGAAGAGAGATTTGACGGGCTCTGAAAAGTCCAAAATTGTGAGATGTCTTGCAGAAGGATGCAGCAGTCTTGAAATTGCCAAACTTTTGAAGCGTGATCACCGAACAATCAAGCGTATCATGACAAATAGCCAACAAGGTCTCAAGAAGCGTGTTGGGCAAAAAAGCCGCAAAATAACTGCCCATGAATTAAGGAAAATCAAGCGTGAAGCTGCCAAAATGCCATTTGCCACCAGTTTTGCCATATTTCAGAGCTGCAACGTTACTGGAGTAACAAAAAGCACAAGGTGTGCAATACTCAGGGACATGGCCAAGGTAAGGAAGGCTAAAAAACGACCACCTTTGAACAAGAAACATAAGATAAAACATCAAGACTGGGCCAAGAAATATCTTAAGACTGACTTTTCAAAGGTTTTCTGGACTGATGAAATGAGAGTGACTCTTGATGGGCCAGATGGATGGGTCAGAGGCTGGATCAGTAAAGGGCAGAGAGCTCCACTCCGACTCAGACGCCAGCAAGGTGGAGGTGGGGTACTGGTATGGGCTGGTATCATCAAAGATGAACTTGTGGGACCTTTTCGGGTTGAGGATGGAGTGAAGCTCAACTCCTAGACCTACTGCCAGTTTATGAAAGACAACTTCTTCAAGCAGTGGTACAGGAAGAAGTCGGTATTGTTCAAGAAAAACATGATTTTCATGCAGGACAATGCTCCATCACATGCCTCCAACTACTCCACAGCGTGGCTGGCCAGTAAAGGTCTCAAAGAAGAAAAAATAATGACATGGCCCGCTTGTTCACCTGATCTGAACCCCATAGAGAACCTGTGGTCCCTCATAAAATGTGAGATCTACAGGGAGGGGAAATAGTACACTTCTCGGAACAGTGTATGGGATGCTGTGGTGGCTGCTGCACGCAATGTTAATCGTAAACAGATCAAGCAACTGACAGAATCTATGGATGGAAGGCTGCTGAGTGTCATCATAAAGAAAGGTGGCTATATTGGTCACTAATTTTGGGGGGTTTTGTTTTTGCATGTCAGAAATGTTTATTTCTAAATTTTGTGCAGTTATATTGGTTTACCTGGTGAAAATAAACAAGTAAGATGGGAATATATTTAGTTTTTATTAAGTTGCCTAATAATTCTGCACAGTAATAGTTACCTGCACAAACAGATATCCTCCTAAGATAGCCAAATCTAAAAAACGCCGCTCCAACTTCCAAAAATATTAAGCTTTGATATTTATGAGTCTTTTGGGTTGATTGAGAACATAGTTGTTGATCAATAATAAAAATAACCCTCTAAAATACAACTTGCCTAATAATTATGCACACAGTGTACATGCAGGAGCTTAGACATGAACCACTATAAGGCTATGGTCACACAATCAGTATTTGGTCAGTATTTCACATCAGTATTTGTTAGCCAAAACCAGCAGTGGGTCAAAAATACAGACTTGGTGACGTGTTTCTATTATAGCTTTCCCCTCTGTTTGTTCCATTCCTAGTTTTGGCTTACAAATACTGATGTAAAATACTGACCACATACTGATAGTATGACCGTAGCCTGAGAATTGCAGGAACGCAGGATGCAGTGACGGGCAGGAGGCAGAGCAAGGGTTAACAGTTTTATTTTACAGGGGAATACTTCAAGCAGGGAGGTAAAGGGTTAAACAAGAAATTAACAGTATAAATGTCAAAAGGATATGGTGAGTAAAAGAACAATGGTACAGATCACGGCGATTCCGATGAATGTCACTGGTTCCTCAGTCCATAAAGTGAATAGTGCCGACAACGGCTGGCATGGTGTCCTTTCCAATGGGGTCCAGTAAACAACAATACCCCATCTTCTGGCGACAGTGGTCGGTCTCTGATACCTTCCACTGCCCCTAGTCCATATACTGCATGGCTGATACGGGTACGGGCCACAGTCCCGTACAAGCCCATTGTGGCTCTGCAACTATAAACGCTAATGAAGTCAGGTCACAAGTCTCAGGGCAATTATTAGCTGGCAACATCAGGGTGTAGATAACGGTCACGCACCCGGTCTCTTTCAGGCAGCACACGCGTGGTACTCACGGGCCCGAAGTATCTGGCACCCTGCCTTATGATGGTCACAGGGCACACTGCATGTCTCTCCCTCTCTGGTTCCCGCTGTTGGCGGTGGGCGACAGCGGATGCTGTCCTGAGAGATGCTGATGCTCCCAGGATGGAGCACTTCTCTCTCTGGCTTCTACAGCAGGCCTGGCCCTTCTCTCTGCTCTGTGTGCATGGCTCTGCTCTGCTCTATGTGCACGGCTCTGCTCTGTGTGCACAGCTCTGCAGGTGATGTGGACCCTCTCTATGCATCCCATTGCAGTGCTGGTGCTCTCTGGTGGGGGCAGGGAGAGCAGTGTGTGCCTCTCACCGCTCTGTGTGCTGCACTCCATTGGCACTAAACTGACCTGTTGCATGCACTTTCTGCTTTTATTCCCCCGCTGCTGTGCGCGCTTTCCTCCTGTCTCTCCCCACGCTCTTCAGGCTGCAGGAAGGTCCGCCTCTCTAGGGCTTTCCCCAGGCAATAGAGGAAGGTTCGGCTCACTCAGGCTTCCCCCAGGAACAGGGGATGCAGCCTCAACAGACCCGGTATACAGGTACCCACAGTCCGGTCGTCCCTCTTACACAGAAGACTGGGTAGAGAAGGATCAAACAGCACAAAGCACAATCTCCCTCAGTATAGATAATGTTCAGATTGTGCATGTATGTAAATGTGAAACTGCAAAAGAAATGTGGGAACAGCTGCAGAAAGTGCATGAAAGGATAAATCTCAGCACAAAGCCCTATTTCATGAGAAAGCTGTATCAGTCTAAGCTAAATAAGGGCCAAGATAAGCAGGATTACATAAGAAGTACTGTAAAAATTGTGAAGCGCCTGCGGGGCATTGGGGAAGATCTAAAGGATATCCATGTTGCTGCACTACTACTGAGCAATCTATGAGAAAACTATGACACACCTGTTACTGCACTAGATGCGTGTCCAGATTATGAGCTTACATCGGAGTTTGTCAGAGGAAAGCTTGTAGATGAGTATACGCGAAAGACAGAAAGTGTACGCAGCAGTGGTGTACCCAAAGCAGAATCCGCTTTAAAAACCTAAGATCTAAAAAAAAGTAAAAGTCATTTGAAGGAAACACGTGAGTGTTTTGTCTGATAGAAATCAGGGCAGCTAAAGGCAGACTGCAGTGTCTGGAAAGCTAGAATGAATCAGCTAAAATGCAAGGAAAGGGTATACACTGCTAAACATGAACAGCACAAGATTTGTATCCATGTATGGCAGAGGCGTCTTGCACATAGACACCCAGAAGCAATAAGAAACTTAGTTCAAAAACAACATTCTGTTGATATTACATTCGATCTGTGTAATCGGACAATTACATGTACTAGCTGTCTTAAAGGGAAAATGTCAAGAAACACTTTCCCTAAGAATGTCAGAACAGCTTCTGGACTTAATACACACAGTTGTTTGTGGTCCAATGAGTACTCAAACTCCTAGAAAGAAGATATATTTTCTCACATTTATCGATGACTATTTAAGATATACATGTGTCTATTTGCTTCACAGCAAAGATGAACTTCCAGAGAAACTTGAAATACACTGCTAAAAAAATAAAAATAAAGGGAACACTAAGATATCACATCCTAATTATGACTTAATGAAATATTCCAGTTGCAAATTTTTATTGTTTACATAGTGGAATGCATTGAGAAGAATAAAACACAAAAATGATGAATGTAAATCAAAATTAATATCCCATGGAGGTCTGGATTTGGAATGATACTCAAAATCAAAGTGGAAAATCAAATTATAGACTTATCCAACTTCAGTGGAAATGCCTAAAGACAAGGAAATTATGCTCAGTAGTGTGTGTGGCCTCCACGTGCCTGTATGACCTCCCTACAATGCCTGGACATAGTCCTGATGAGGCGGCGGATGTTCTACGGAGGGATCTTCTCCAAGACCTAGATTAAAGCATCGGTCAAGCATCAGTCAATTCCTGGACATTCTGTGGTGCAACGTGGCATAGGTGGATGGAACGAGACATGATGTCCCAAATGTGCTCGATTGGATGCAGGCCAGTCCATTGCATTAATGCCTTCTTCATGCAGTAATAGCTGACACACTTCAGCTACATTGTCATGCATCAGAAGGAACCCAGCGCCCAGTGCACCTTCATATGATCTCACAATGGGTCTGAGGATCTCATCCCGCTACCTAATGGTAGACAGGCTACCTCTGGCTAGCACATGAAAGGCTGTGCGGCCCTCCAAACAAATGCCTCACCACAACCTACTGACCCACTGCAAAAACTGTCATGCTGGAGGATGTTGAAGGCAGCAGAACATTCTCCATAGCGTCTCCAGACTCTGTCATGCCTGTCACATGTGCTCAGTGTGAACCTGCTCTCATCCATGAAGAACACAGGGCACCAATGTCAAATCTGCCAATCTTGGTGTTCTCTGGAAAATGCCAATTGACCCGCACGGTGTTGGGCTGTAAACACAACACCCTCTTGTGGATGTCGGGCCCTCATACCACCCTCATGGAGTCTGTTTCTGACAGTTTGAGCAGATACATGGCGTTGCTCCTCCTGTTCCTCCTGGCAACAAGACCGAGGTAGCCTTTTTTCTACTCATCCTCCTCTTTTGTGCGAATTAGATTATACGTCTCCCCTGAGGTCCAGTTTTGAAAACCATTTTTCTCCTACAATCTGATTAAAGAGGTCCGGGATGAGATGGAGCATATATGGATCCCAGACCATGATCACATTGAGTTCACAGAAATCTAGACATGGGCGTAACCCCCAGTCTTTTTTCTTTAAAAAAAACAATCCCGTGGCAATGGGGGATGAGTATGGTCTGATATGACCCTTTTCCAAGCTTTCTGCGATATATTCCTTCCTGGCCTGTCTTCCTGGACCAGAGATATTATACAGTCTGCATGAAAAACGTAAAGTTGCTTTCAGCTCACCCTTAATAGGTTCCCAGCAGACTCGTAGGAAGAAGCACAAGATCACGTCGCTGCCAGACTTTGAGGCAAGTTGCGTGTATACAGAAAAGACCCAGCTTCAGCAAATAATATTAACAGTTCCCAACAAACACCAAATCACATACATAGCCAGCAGCTTTTGTTCTGGCCAAAAGATTTTTAAGCCGCCACCATGACAAGGCAGACTCTTTCGGCCACACCCTACTCTACTCTAACCTATTAAAAATTTCTCAAAATATCCAATACTCTTTTTAGGAATATTTTTATGTATTTTTATTTAAGGGAATTAGTCACATACATTTTTTAGAAAAATTACCATTAATACCACACACAAGGGACAAATACCGTCACACCATGACCATTCCACATATCACCACCACATAGTGACCGAATACTACCACATACAAGGGAGAAATACAGCCACACCATGACCAGATCACACATTACCATCACACAGTGACTGAATAATACCACATACAAGGAACAAATACTGCCACACCATAACCACACAACACATTACCACCACATAGTGACCGAATACTACAATACTGATCATTAATTTAAAAAAAACCCACAATACTAAGAGCCCTGTGTTATTTAAATGCACTTTTGTTTTTTACCTATTTAGTTACAGCAGGGTTTATGTTTATTTTTCTTCTTGTAGATTTTGTATGCTTTATGGCCAAAGTGAACATGCATTTAAACCAAGCTCAATTTTTGTGTTGTTACTTTGTATTTTTGCATTCTGTGCAAGCCAGGGTGTGGCCTCTCTCCCTTGAGTTGGAAATTACATTTAAAAGCTTCCCTAGGCTTGTGTCCACAGGTTGGGACCTGGTCCTTTGTCTGCCCGTATTCACACACTGATGTCAACTCTGACACATGGTAAGGTTTATAATATTAGACAGGCTAGGACTGTCCCGATCAGGGTCACCTTGTTGAAGGTGGGATGGCTTTTATGCTATTTTTTTCATCAAAAACAGTGTTACTAAGAACCCTGTGTTATTTAAATGCACTTTTGCTTTTTACTTATTTAGTTACAACAGGGTTTATGTTTATTTTGCTTCTTGTAGGTTTTATATGCTTTATGGCCAAAGTGAACATGCATTTATGTGCTGCATGTACACCAACTTAAACCAAGCTCAATTATAGTGTATACTGTGCGTGTACAAGTAACACACTGACTTATCAGTGACATCTCTAGCTGAAGTCCTTCATCTTTGCTTTTCTTTTTCAAGCAGCACAGATCGCCATCACTTCTTCCAGCCGGGACTCGTCTTTGCATAAAATAACACATAGTTACCTAGAACACCACTTCCAGAGCACATTCCCCACTTTTTCCCTTTCCTCTACACCCCACAGCTGAATACAGACATGCACCCATCATTAATATATAATTAGTTATTATGCAACCCACTATTCCAAATATAAATTATAATCCACCACTGAGCCCTCACAACTATAAATAGCCACTTTCCCCACCTAATAAATATATAATTTAATTAGCACCTGCACTCTCTCCCCCAATTCATTACCAGTCACTGTATCCTCAACGCCCCCCACTATGTAACTCTCTCTTCCATGATTCATTATATTTCTATCTTCCTCAATTCATTGTAATTTTTTTTTATCTCTACCACCCTCTATTCATTATCAACTGCTCTCCCCCACATTCAATACATCATTAACTACCCCCACTCTTAAAATTCATCATTATTTGCCCAGGTCATCGTTTGCTCTCCCCACCCCCACCTTCAATTCAATTGTTGTCCCCGTCCCTCACCCTCAGTTCATCATTTGCAATCCCTCTCCCCCTATTTCATGATTTGCAGCCCCCCTCACTTCATGATTTGCAGTCCCCCTCACTTCATCATTTGCAGTCCCCCTCTCCCCTCACTTCATCATTTTAAGTCCCTCATTCTCCTCTCACTTCATCATTTGAAATCCCCTTTTCTCCGCTCACTTCATCATTTGCAGTCCCCCTCCCCCTCACTTCATCATTTGCAGTGCCCTGTTCTCCCTTGACTTCATCATTTGCAGTCCCCCTCACTTCATCGTTTGCAGTTTCCCCCTCACTTCATCATGTGCAGTCCCCCCTCACTTCATCATGTGCAGTTCCCCCTTACTTCATCATTTGCAGTCCCTCATTCTCCCCTCACTATATCATTTGCAGTCCGCCCCCACGTCATCATTTGTAGTACTCCCTCACTTCATCATTTGCAGTGCCCCTCACTATATCATGTGCAAGTCCCCATCATCATTTGCAGTCCCCCTCACTTCATCATGTGCAGTCCCCACTCACTTCATCATTTGCAGGTCCCTTCACTTCATCATATGCAGTCCCCCTCACTTCATCATGTGCAGTCCTCCTCACTTCATCATGTGCAGTCCCCCTCACTTCATCATGTGCAGGCCCCCCTCACTTCATCATGTGCAATCTTCCCTCACTTCATCATTCATGTGCAGTCCCCCCTCACTTCATCATGTGCAGTCCCCCTCACGTCATCATGTGCAGTCCCCCCTCACTTCATCATGTGTAGTCCCCCTTCACTTCATCATGTGCAGTCCCCCCTCAGTTCATCATGTGCAGACCCCTTTCACTTTATCATGTGCAGTCCCCCCACTTCATCATTTGCAGTCCCCCCTCACTTCATCATGTGCAGTCCCCCTCCACTTTATCATGTGCAGTCTCCCCTCACTTCATCATCTGCAGTCTACCCCTCACTTCATCATTTTCAGTCCCCTTCACTTCATCATGTGCAGTCCCCCCTCACTTCATCATTTGCAGTCCCCCTCACTTCATCATGTCCAGTCCCCCTCCACTTTATCATGTGCAGTCTCCCCTCACTTCATCATTTGCAATCTTCCCTCACTTCATGTGCAGTCCCCCCTCAGTTCATCATGTGCAGACCCCTTTCACTTTATCATGGGCAGTCCCCCCACTTCATCATTTGCAGTCCCCCCTCACTTCATCATGTGCAGTCCCCCTCCACTTTATCATGTGCAGTCTCCCCTCACTTCATCATCTGCAGTCTACCCCTCACTTCATCATTTTCAGTCCCCTTCACTTCATCATGTGCAGTCCCCCCTCACTTCATCATTTGCAGTCCCCCTCACTTCATCATGTCCAGTCCCCCTCCACTTTATCATGTGCAGTCTCCCCTCACTTCATCATTTGCAATCTTCCCTCACTTCATCATTCATGTGCAGTCCCCCCTCACTTCATCATGTGCAGTCCCCCTCCACTTTATCATGTGCAGTCTCCCCTCACTTCATCATTTGCAGTCCCCCCTCACTTCATGTGCAGTCCCCCCTCACTTCATCATGTGCAGTCCCCCCTCACTTCATCATGTGCAGTCGCCCTCACTTCATCATGTGCAGTTCCCCCTCACTTCATCATGTGCAGTCCCCCTTCACTTCATCATGTGCAGTCTTCCCTCATCTCATCATTTGCAGTCCCCCTCCACTTTATCATGTGCAGTCCCCCCTCTTTTCATCATGTGCAGACCCCCCTCAGTTCATCATGTGCAGTCCCCCTCACTTCATCATGTGCAGTCCCCCTCACTTCATCATGTGCAGTTCCCCCTCACTTCATCATGTGCAGTCCCTCTATACTGCTACTCAATGGACCCCATACATCAGTAAGGGCAGTAGTGCCCTGATGGCAGCCCTGTCTGTAGGAGTAGGGTACCGTTCTGATACTTGAACCAAACTTTTTTTATAAAGTTCAGCCGAACCCGACGGACATGAACATCCATTGTCCGCCCATCCCTATAGGTGATATTTCAGCAACTGTGGTTAACTTGGATATGTGTGAATTGAGTTTCCACACAAACGGATGAACTGACAATGCAGCAGAGGAATAGGAGGAAGAGTATGACAAGCAGTAGATTTGCCGCTGTTGGCAGAGCTCCTCATTTATCTATTTTTGCTTCTATTTCCAATTTTTTCCTAAAATACTTATGCAGTTTAATGGCTTTCCACTTAAAAATTAAAATATAGTGTATGTTTCCCAGAGCATCGTCCTATTATTATTATGTCTCTGAGGTAGTTAAATCTTGAGCATTTCTACATTTTAGTTTGGTTTTAGACTATACAAATAGCTGTAAAGGTCATTTTGACCTACAAACAATGTTTGCTCTAATTATTATCTATTATGGAGTGTTTTAATATTATTTTGCAATGTACTTTATTCATTAATATTTAAAAGCAAACTATTAAAAACATCAATATACTTCTGTTTGCATAATGAACAGTAGGTTTATGGGAAAACTTTGTGTGTTTATTTTATGACAATGTTGGGCATTCCATTGATAATTATGTTGTATATTATTTTAAGTAAACAGTCAGTGAAGAGCATTGTGCACATAATGGCCCCGATTCACCAAAACTGGAGATTATCTTGCTGTTCTTGATGAATTGGCGCCCTTATGTGCACACAGCTCTACACTGACTGTTTACTTGCGATTATATGCAGCACAAATTACTGCAAAATACCCAACATTATCATGAAATTAATCTTCATGAATCTTGAGTATCTGACAAGCTGCATGCACCTTCGTGTGCCACACAATATATACCACAGCAGTCCCTGACTGGAGTAATGTGTGTGGTATAAGGAACACCACAGCTTGTCATGAATTAGACAAGTAGTGGCGTTATGTCATCACAGCATCCTGATCCAGCCTCAGCTTTAACCATTTTGGCATTGCTGGGAGAAACTGATGGAGCGCCCGCCAGGCCCGTGGGGCACTCGATACCGGTCCGGTTTTTAAAGGGGACGTGTCACGGCAGCAGTGACCCGGTCCATGGCCCTGGGCATCCAATAAAAGGGGATGTGAAGGGGAGAATAAAGTTTATGAAAGATATTTGTTTGTGACGCCACCTGTGGTATTCGGCAATAAAGGAGTTAGCCGACGCTGCTTAAAGAGACTGCTGGGGTTGGTGGTGATGCAGCAGAGTTGGTACAGCTCTCCACAGGTAGAACTTTGGTCCCAGGGCACTTAGGTTGTAAAAGATGGAGATGCTGATGGTAGATGTAGTGCAGGGTGAATGGCGCAGTAAATAAGTGTGAGGACACAGCGGGGTGCAGTTTCCAATGCTTTACTCACAGTTCTTAGTTGCCCCAAGAGGGGTGCTGTGTCCTCCGAGTAGGTGGTCCAGCCAGCTCTCAAGCAATTTGGGTACACATTCCAGAACCCGCTTTCTTATGCCCTTTCCTGGCCGTCTCTCTGCGCTGGCTCTCACCTCTCCTGCCCTGCGCCTGCCACACAGTGTCCCAAGCCAGCAGCCATGGATCTTGTCGGGTGGTGAGATCTAAGTCCTCCTGGATCCTATACGGCTGCCTTTTCAGCGAATGTGTGCAGATGTGGCTGTGGCACAAACAGATACCACAGCCTCAAGTTATCTAGTTGAGTCCTTAGTTTCTCCACTAGAATGGGGCCGGTCCCCTGACTGCGACCTGGTCCCTCCACCTGACTCTTCTCAGCGTGAATACGAGCCCCAAGGGTGGACTTCTCACTACCCATGCCTCTAAGACCCCTTCCTTCAATTCCTTCTTTAGCTTCACTTTCCTTCAGCTCTCTCTCTCTGGGAACTCCTTTCTGTCTGTCTTGATCATCTGCATCCTCTCACTCTCTCTCACGACTGCTCTCCTCTCCTTCTCCCAGCAGACTCACTGTCTGTCAGGAGCTGCAGACCCACATGTCTGCTCATCTCCAGTTCTCTCACAATCTGCCTCACTCTTGCTTACTAAGCTCCTCCTCTACTCTACCTACCCCACCCACTCCTCCAACACCCTTACCTATGCATACTGGGATGAGGCCATCCTCCCTAAGGGTGCGCCCAGGTGCCCTGACTGAAGTGTCTAGTGTTGGATGCAGATGTTAGAGTGCTGTGCAATGCCCCCTCCTTACCTGAGAGCGGAATACCACACCTCTGGATGAGGTGCAGTACTCTGTGGCAACTGGACCCTCAGGGGTGCCACACTGGCATGAAACCACAAAAAGTTTCTCTAAGTTGCACCAAAATTTTATGACTTTTGAAAGCAATTTTTACACCATAATTCTGGCAAAATTGCTTGGAGAATCGGGGTCACTTGATTTTAAATTTATGTGAACCTGCTTTAGGAAGCACAGTGTTTTTTGTCATATTTTCATAACTCTCCGAAAGATGTCAGGATTAGTGATGGGCGAACCCGTGGATGGTCGTGTTTGACCGAATATCTAAAAAAGTTTGGTTCAGATACCCGAACCCAGACCTCATTCAGATGAATTTGGGGCCCAAAACATCCGCTGTTTGTCACGCTGTCATATGCATGACAGTGCGGCAAACGTGCTGATAGGCGGCAAGCCTGCAATCCTCAGCTGTCAGCTTTACCATGGCTGGTTATCACGAATAGAGTGGTCCCATTTTTTTAAATAACTTAAATACATAATTTAGAAAAATGGCGTGGGTTGCCCCCCATTTTTGACAACCAGCATGGATATTTTCCCCCCAGTCTAAAAATAGTAACCTGCAGCTGCCTCAGAAAAGGCGCATCTATTAGATGCGCAATTTCTGGTGCTTTTCCCGGCTTGTACCACTTGCCTTGGTGTGATGACAAGTAGGATAATTATTGCGGGCCTGATTTCATCTGTTTTATGTCCACTGACATCAAGCCCACAGGTTAGTAATGAAAGGGGTGACAAGGACAGTTTTCTGTGGGCCAGAACTGAGTTCTGTTTGCCCTGAAACCCCTCTTCTAAACAGGAGTCTGCGTGGAGTGTGTGGTATGGTGGAGTATGTTCCTTACTCACTTTTGTTTCAGGAGCCCTCATTACATTCCCATCCATACAACCGGTCCAGCTACAAACAAGACCTTGGGTACGGGTTAACAGATCTCTCTTTATTTTGCAATTCATTTACACAAGGCTGCAGCGTACAGATGATGACAAAGTCTCTTTTTAGTGTTGCTCGCTTGGTTTTATGCTCCATCAGTCCTTGTCCCCGTCCTCTCCTGAGACCCACCATCTTCACCCGCTCCGTGACCTGGCTGACATCTTCATCAGGGAGACAAAGGCATGACTCTCCATACCTCTTCTGGACCTTAGGCCCAACACTGCTCCGGCGTTCAGAAGTGGCTGACGATGTGCCCTCATTCTTCTAGGGTCTACTGACTGAATTCGTTCTTCTCTGCTGCACCTTCACTGCACTGCATTAGAACCTGGTAACTCTGCTATGTTTAGCTTTGCTCTTTGCTCCACCCAGAACTTACATGACTGAGTCCTGGACTCTGACTAACTCTTACTGACTGGAACCAGGAAACATTTTCTATAAAACCTGATCTAACCACACCCAAACTGCGGGATAATCACAACTCTATCAACTATCTAATCCCTAGTCTAGTGCAAATTGTATCCATATCTACTGTATGGTTCCCCTATTGGACAGACCTCCCGCATTCCCAGGGATGGCCTTAGGCATAGCCTGTAGGAGAACCAAACAACACTGGGATGAAACATAACATAACTTTTATCATACAAATTGCATTAATATATAAAATTTCCTAACAACCCCTTTGTTGCCACGATGTCTTCTTCATCCCAGCCTTCTCTCTACAAAAGTGGAGAGACGTCTATAAATTTTCTTCTTTTCCAAGGGACATGGGCATTGGTGGATTATGGTGTTTATTATTTTCTGTTTATAACAGGTGACATGGGCTTCAATTGATTAGGCGTAAAGGTAAGTATAACTGTGCTTTTTAATTTTTTTGTTTCAAATAAAGGTGTCAGTGTCTGTCTTTCAATAAAAAGATTTTATTCTGGCTGGGTCTTTTTTACAACCTAACTATGGGGTTACTAATGGGGGTGACTTATAGACGCCTTTCCATTACTAACCCCTGGGCTTGATGTCAATTGACAATACAAAACTGACATCAATCCCACAAATATTACCCCACTTGCCACCACACCAGGGCAAATGGGAAGAGCAAGGATAAGCACCACATTTGGGGAATCTTATTGTTGTGCTATTTTTGGGAGGGTTCTGAGCTGATGTTTTTAGTCTGGGAGGGGGCCAATATTCATGGACCTTTCCTAGACTATTAATATCAGCCCGCAGCTGTCTGCATTACCTTTGCTGGTTATCGGGTATATGGTGTCCCCCACATCTTTTTTGGGGGTTCTCCCCTATAATAACTAGTAAAGACTAAGCAAACATCTGTGAGCTGATATTAATAGCCTGGGATCCTTTATGGCTTTTGGTTATTTCCAAGAAGCCGTCGGCATTCCCTCTGCTCTGCTGCTTAAGAAAATTACTGGGGACCTATCAATATCAGCTCATAGCTGTTTGCTTAGCCTTTACTGGTTATTATAGGTGTTTATTATTTTCAATATTTTACAGGTGACATGGGCTTCAGCGGATTAGGTGTAAATGTGAGTATAACTGTTCTTCTTTATTTTTGTTTAAAATAGTCTGTGCTATTATTTCAATTAAATTATTTTTTATGGCTGTGTCTCTTTTACAACATAACTATGTGGTTAGTATTAATGGCGTCTTAGAGATGCCTCTCCATTGCTAACCTGTGGGTTTGATGTTAGCTGCCATAAAACAGCTGGCTTCAACCCCCCAACCATTTCCCCACTTGTCATTGAACCAGGGCAAGTGGGAAGAGCTGGGCAAAGTGCCAGAATTGGCACATCTAATAGTTGCACCTTTTCTGAGGTGGCTGAGGGCTGCTATTTTTAGGCTGGGAGGGGCCAATATCCATGCCATTCTGGCTATCCCCCTATGGGGAAGGATGTTTTTACTTGGTTTTAAAATATATGTTTATGTGTCCGTGTTATAATAAAATTTGTATTTTCTGATATTTAGCGGGAGTGCACAGATTTTATGCATTGGTCTTTTCTTTTCATTGTGATGCATTTTCTTCCCGTGCATTCTGTAGCAGTCTGGATTATATTCTAATATTATTCTTGCCATAGTGGTGCACTTGATACTTCAGTATTTGCACATTCTGAATCCTCATAGCGCATACTATGAGGATTCTCCGGTGCCAACACTGGGAGTGGCTGTCATGTGACCGCAAGTATGGGATTTTCACACCTCCAACCACATTCCGACTAATTGTACTCAGCTTTGCTAATTTCACTTGTATTGAGCAAGACCGTGCACGCCAAGTTGGCACATGACCGCATGTGTGCAAATCTCATACTTTTGGAAACATGACCAGGGGCGTAACTACAGTAGGTGCAAGGGTTGTAATCACACCCGTGCCCTGGAGCCTAGGGGTCCACAAAAGTCACTTTGGCCTATATAAAAAAAATGCTATTAAAGACTTGCAGTAATTGGGGGCCCAATTAGTGCTTTTACTTTGGGGCCCATGTCAAGTTACGCCACTGCACATGATCACCAACTCCCAGTGCGTGAGCTCTGTGAGGATTCAGTCACATAGAGTCACTGCAGTCTTTAACGTCAAGCTTGGACAACTACTTTAACCTAAACCACTATACTAAGACTGATATTATGTCATGGGGAGACTAGGTGAGCGAGAGCTAATAACCCGGGCCCCTGCAATTTCCCTCAGACTAGGGAAATCCTGACTGACCCTCTACCTGGAGTTTACACTGATGGTGTGCATGTCCAGGCCTCGAACCTCACCCTGTCTCCTGTTTCAACCCTAGGCTGAAACCTCCGCCCACCACCCAGTGAAGAGGTAATACACCAATACCCACAGTTAGCACAGACAAGGGTAAAGGAAAATATACACCATGCCACAGTCACTCAGGAATACACTGTAAATGTGCAGGGCAAAATAAATACAAATATAGGAAGGAGTAAATAAGACTAAGGAAAATACACCACCAGCAACGAATCTCCAACAACCAGCTCTCCACTCCAGACCGAGATAACAACGCACAAGACAGAAGCTATAATCGGCGACGCCCAATGATCAGGAGAACTATTTAAAGGCAATGGGCATGGCCCAGCTTCCAATCCGAGGATCAGGTAAATTAACCCTGGAACAGCTAGATAAAATCTAGCCGACGCCAATGAGCAAATAGTGGTCAAAAGCGGAATTACCGCTGTCTGTCGAACTACCTGGTCGGAACAGCGTCTGACATGACAGTACCCCGCCTTCTACGAGGGACCCCAGGGCCCTCACGGCTTATAGGACCCGGCTTGTCTGGATGGCGATGATGAAAAAACCTGACCAGCCGATCCGCATGAATATCCGAGGCTGTTACCCAGGACCTCTCCTCAGGCCCATAACCACGCCAGTGTACCAAGTACTGTAAAGTGCGATGCACTACACGAGAGTCAACCACCTTGGAGACTTCAAACTCCAAATTACCATCCACCAAGACTGGAGGTGGCATAGGCGCCGCGTCCACAGAACCCACCACCTTCTTTAGAAGAGACCTGTGGAACACGTTGTGTATCTTATACACCGTAGGGAGCTCCAATCGGTACGCTACTGGGTTAATGACGGCGGTGACCCTAAATGGACCAATAAACCGTGGACCCAATTTAAGGGATGGTATTTTGAGTCTTATGTTCTTTGTGGATAACCACACCCAGTCATCCACACTCAGGTCCGGACCTGACACACGCCTACTGTCAGCCACACGTTTGTACCTAGCACCCACATTCAACAGGCGCTGTTTAACTCTCCTCCAGACTGATGACAATTGTGCTCCTAACTGATCCTCCTCCGGAAAGCCGGAAGAGCCCCTCTGACTCAAGGTACAAAATTGAGGATGTAGCCCGTAAACACAAAAAAACGGAGACTCCCCAGACGACTCCTGGCGGTGATTATTGATGGCAAACTCAGCCAAAGGAAGAAAGGTAGACCACTCCTCCTGGTTATCAGAGACAAAGCAGAGTAGGTACTGTTCCAAATTTTGGTTCATACACTCAGTCTGACCATTTGACTGAGGATGGAACGCCGAAGAATGAGACAACTTGATCCCCAGCCGTGAGCAAAATGCTTTCCAAAATTTTGCCACAAACTGAGACCCCCTATCAGACACGATGTCAAACGGAACCCCATGTAGTCTGACCACCTCCTGCACAAATACCTGAGACAGAGTCTTAGCGTTAGGCAACGAAGGCAAAGACACAAAGTGCGACATTTTAGAAAACCGATCAACAATCACCAAGATGACCGTGTTCCCAGCTGATGAGGGCAAATCAGTGATGAAATCCATGGAGATTTCCGTCCATGGCTTACTAGGTACTTCAAGAGGAAGTAGTGTGCCAACAGGACGGGAGCGGGGCGTCTTAGCCCTAGCGCACGTGGTACAAGCCGACACGTATGAGACCACGTCCTGTCAGATCTTGGGCCACCAAAACCGACGTGACACCAACTCCAAGGTACCTCTAACCCCTGGGTGGCCAGCCAGGACAGCATCATGATGCTCCGCCAAAACCTTTAAGCGGAGATGAAGCGGTACAAAAGATTTGTTGATGGGAAGCTCAGATGGTACCTCCTCCTGAGCCTCGGCAATCTCAGCCTCAACCTCGGTAGTGAGAGCCGAAACCACAACACCCTTTTGGAGGATGGGTACTGGATCTTCCCGAGGTTCACCCCCCGGAAAACACCTGGACAGAGCATCCGCCTTAGTGTTTTTGTGACAACAAAATTGAACCGCGTGAAAAACAATGCCCAGCGAGCCTGCCTGGGGGACAGACGCTTGGCTGACTCCAAATACAGCAGATTCTTATGATCGGTAATAACAGTAACCTGATGTACCGACCCCTCCAAGAAGTGTTGCCATTCCTCAAAGGCCAACTTGATTGCCAACAACTCCCTGTTGCCGATATCGTAGTTACGTTCGGCGGATGACAGTTTCTTGGAGAAATAGGCGCACGGACGTAAACCTCTCAAAGATGAGCCTTGAGATAGTACCGCCCCCACACCAACCTCAGACGCATCGACTTCCACAACAAAGGGTTTTGATACGTCTGGCTGCACAAGAATGGGGGCTGAAACAAAACTGTTCTTAAGAAACTCAAATGCGCGCACAGCAGCCTCAGGCCAAACGGAGAAATTGGTACCCTTTTTAGTCATGTCAGTTAGCGGTTTAGCAATGATGGAAAAATCCTTGATAAATTTCCTATAGTAGTTAGAAAACCCAAGGAACCGCTGAAGTGCTTTCAGGTTATAAGGACGTTCCCAATGCAGCACCGCTTGCACCTTAGCGGCGTCCATTTTAAAACCAGAAGCAGACACAATATAACTAGTGTTGAGCATTCCGATACCGCAAGTATCGGGTATCGGCCGATACTTGCGGGTATCGGAATTCCGATACCGAGATCCAATACTTTGTGGTATCGGGTATCGGTATCGAAACAACATTAATTAATGTGTAAAATAAAGAATTAAAATAAAAAATATTGCTATACTCACCTCTCCGACGCAGCCTGGACCTCACCGAGGGAACCGGCAGCGTTCTTTGCTTAAAATGCGCGCGTTTACTTCCTTCCGTGACGTCACGGCTTGTGATTGGTCGCGTGCCGCCCATGTGGCCGCGACGCGACCAATCACAGCAAGCCGTGACGTAATTTTCAGGTCCTCAATGCCTAATTCTAGGCATTCAGGATTTTAAAATTACGTTCCGGCTTGTGATTGGTCGCGTCGCGGTCACATGGGCGACGCGACCAATCACAAGCCGTGACGTCACGGGAGGCAGGAAACGCGCGCATTTTAAAATTACGTCATTATGCCTAATTCTGCATTCAGGACCTGAAAAATACGTCACGGCTTGCTGTGATTGGTCGCGTCGCGGTCACATGGGCTGCACGCAACCAATCACAAGCCGTGACGTAATTTTAAAATGCGCGCGTTTCCTGCCTCCCGTGACGTCACGGCTTGTGATTGGTCGCGTCGCCCATGTGACCGCGACACGACCAATCACAAGCCGGAACGTAATTTTAAAATCCTGAATGCCTAGAATTAGGCATTGAGGACCTGAAAATTACGTCACGGCTTGCTGTGATTGGTCGCGTCGCGGCCACATGGGCGGCACGCGACCAATCACAAGCCGTGACGTCACGGAAGGAAGTAAACGCGCGCATTTTAAGCAAAGAACGCTGCCGGTTCCCTCGGTGAGGTCCAGGCTGCGTCGGAGAGGTGAGTATAGCAATATTTTTTATTTTTATTCTTTATTTTACACATTAATATGGATCCCAGGGCCTGAAGGAGAGTTTCCTCTCCTTCAGACCCTGGGAACCATCAGGGATACCGTCCGATACTTGAGTCCCATTGACTTGTATTGGTATCGGGTATCGGTATCGGATTAGATCCGATACTTTGCCGGTATCGGCCGATACTTTCCGATACCGATACTTTCAAGTATCGGACGGTATCACTCAACACTAAATATAACCCAAGAAAGGCAACTCTTGAACAGAAAATACACATTTCTCAAGTTTAGCATACAGCTTATTCTCTCTGAGAAGCTGTAACACCTGCCTGACATGATTTAAATGAGCATCACGGTCGCAGGAATATATGAGGATGTCATCTAGGTACACGATAACGAATTTCCCCAAAACATGCGAGAACACATCATTGATGAAATGTTGGAACACTGCAGGTGCGTTAGTCAACCCAAAAGGCATCACCAAATTTTCAAAATGACCCTCAAGGGTATTAAAAGCCGTCTTCCACTCATCACCTTGACGGACTCTTATGAGGTTGTACGCCCCCCTGAGGTCAAGCTTGGTAAACCACTTAGCACCCGCAACCTGGTTGAACAAATCTGGTATCAGTGGCATCGGGTATGGATCACGAACCGTAATCTGGTTCAACTCCCTGAAATCCAAACACGGGTGCAATCCGCCATCTTTCTTCTTCACGAAGAAGAACCCTGCTGCCACCGGCGAGGATGACGGCCTGATGTGCCCTTTGCTCAAGCTTTCAGCAATATAATCTTTTAACGCTTGTCTCTCCGGACCGGAGATGTTAAACATCCTTGCTTTAGGCAACTTGGCCCCTGGTTTAAACCTGATAGAACAGTCATAGGGACGATGTGGCGGCAACTCTGAACAACCCTTTTCAGAGAACATCCACAAAATCCAGAAGTGACTCCGGAACGCTTGAAGTCACCGCAGCCACACATGTGGCCAGGCAATTCTCCTGGCAGAACTCGCTCCACTGAATTATGTCCTGAGTTTTCCAGTCAATTACCGGGTTGTGCATGGACAACCAAGGAAAACCCAAAATCACCTGAGCAGGAAGATTCCTGAGCACCTTACATGTAACCCGCTCGGAATGTAGAACCCCAATGTGGAGTTTCACCTAAGCCACAAATTCAGTAATCTCCCCCTGAGAGAGAGGAGCAGCATTGATGGTGACCACGCGGATAGGATGAGACAGTTTTTCAATCCTAAAACCTGCTGTGCGCGCAAACTCCTCATCAATGAGATTTGTGGCTGAACCACTATCCACAAAAACAGTAATTGGCAGCTCACTGCCAGCGATAAAAACCTTAGCAGGGAGCATGCATTGAGAAACCACCATGGAGGATATACATAAGCTCAGATTGGTCTTCTCCACACCCTCTGAGCTTAGAAGTTTTCCGCTGTTGCGTTTTTCTTAGACAGCAGAGGACAGATGTTAATAAAATGACCAGATTTACCACAGTAAAAACAGGCTCCCTGCTTCCTGAGCTCAGGGGCTCGACGCTTCACATGTGACACCCCTGCGATTTGCATAGGCTCCGTGGGCTCACCTGCAGCAACCTCACGTGAACCTAAACCCTCTCTCATAGGCGGTGTCTCATGCTCCCCCTGATGCAAACGGCGATCAATGCGGACAACCAGACTCATAGCGGAATCTAGAGAAGCAGGAGTCTCGTACATCAGAAGGGCTTTTTTAACCCTTCCAGAAACCCCATGAATAAACTGACTCCGCAATGCTGGATCATTCCATTGTGTATCGATCGCCCAGCGACTAAATTCAGAACAGTAATCCTCTGCAACTCGCTCCGCCTGGCGAATAGTGCGTGTCTTAGATTCTGCTAGAGACATTCTATCAGGTTCATCGTAGATTTTTCCAAGAGAGGAAAAAAAACTCTCCACAGAGTCAAATGCAGCAGAATCAGATGGCAAAGAAAACGCCCATGCTTGGGGATCCCCGCTTAACAATGACAACACCAGGCCCACACGCTGAGCCTCATTACCCGAGGAGATCGGGCGCATACAGAAATATAGTTTGCAAGCTTCACGAAAAGAAACAAATTTACTGCGTTCCCCAGCAAATTTTTCAGGTAAAGGGAATTTAGGCTCAGCAACTCTTCCTGTTGCTCAAGCTTGCAAATTAGATACTGCTAGTCCCTGTTGCTGAACTGCCCCCCTCAACTCAGTGACCTGTAGGGACAGCGCCTCCAACTGGCGAGTTATGGAAGTCATGGGATCCATGACAAAAGAAGAAAAAAGAAACCCCTCTTTTTTTTTTTTCTTTTTTGTTGTTGGGCCGATTATAATGTCACGGGGAGACTAGGTGAGCGAGAGGTAATAACCCGGGCCCCTGCAATTTCCCTCAGACTAGGGAAATCCTGACTGACCCTCTACCTGGAGTTTACACTGATGGTGTGCATGTCCAGGCCTCGAACCTCACCCTGTCTCCTGTTTCAACCCTAGGCTGAAACCTTCGCCCACCACCCAGTGAAGAGGTAATACACTAATACCCACAGTTAGCACAGACAAGGATAAAGGAAAATATACACCACGCCGCAGTCACTCAGGAATACACTATAAATGTGCAGGGCAAAATAAATACAAATATAGGAAGGAGTAAATAAGACTAAGGAAAATACACCACCAGCAACGAATCTCCAACAACCAGCTCTCCACTCCAGACCGAGATAACAACGCACAAGACAGAAGCTATAATCGGCGACGCCCAGTGATCAGGAGAACTATTTAAAGGCAATGGGCATGGCCCAGCTTCCAATCCGAGGATCAGGTAAATTAACCCCGGAACAGCTAGATAAAATCTAGCCGACGCCAATGAGCAAATAGTGGTCAAAAGCGGAATTACCGCTGTCTGTCGAACGACCTGGTCTGAACAGCGTCCGACATGACATATTACCTCCATACAGTGACCATATAATGGTAATATCCCTTTTACACCAGTGCTCTGCAGACTATGTATGTGTATACTGTGCAGGTTCTCACCAGTGACGTTCTCATTGATTGTTGTCATTCATTTTCCCTTTCCTTTGCATTCAGTCCAGACCACCGTGACCTCTTATTCCATCCATAATTCATCTCTGCAAAATGTAAAACACAAGTATCTTCAATTTACTGATTTTACAAGACCCTTCTCACATTCTACCATCTCTACAAACCACAACTTGTGATGTCTTATAATAATTTGCCTGTGTCTCCTTTAATAATTTCCTCCTTAACCTCTTATAATAATAACTGCTTATGATACAAATATCTCCTGTGCTTTCTTATATTAATAATAATAATGACTCCTTGCTTCCCCTAAAATGATAACAATCCCCCCATTGTGCTTCCTTATAATAACCCTCAGTTCCTCTTTATTGTAACTATGCTCCTGAGCAGGGGCGTACATAGAAATAACAGGCGCCCCATAGAAAAAGTCCTATCACTTCACAGTCAAAGAAGAGCAGATCTCCCAACATTTTAAGAAATACAGAAGGAAATATATTGCAGCACTTACAGTTATTTTGCCCCTACTGAAGCCTCTAAGACAGTGTTTCTCAACTCCAGTCCTCAAGACCCACCAACAGGTCATCTTTTCAGTGTATCCTTAATATTGCATTAGTGCTTTAAGTGGTCTCACTCACTATGATACCCCTTTCATGACTCCCATAGAGTATTTTGCCCCAACATAGTATGATGACCCCACAAACCTTACACAAAGTATGATGCCCCACAGCACCCCACACAATAAGATTGTCACCACAGCCTCCCATGCAGTATGATATCCACCACAGTCCCCAATATACAGTATGAGAGGCACCACAGATCCCTACACATTGTGATCTCCACCACAGGCCCTATACAGTATGATGACCCCCATAACCATCCCATACAGTATAATGGTCACCACAGCCGGCAACCTAGTATAATGTACCCCATAGCCTCCAGACAGGATAATATCCACCACAGCCACCCCACACAGTATGATGACCGCCACAACCACCCTACACAGTAAGATGATCTCCCCTTCAGCCACCCCACACAGTATGATAAATCCCCCATACATGAAGAACCCCATAGCTCCAATTATGTATGACGATCCCCCCCCACAGCCCCCTATATAGTATGATAGGCTCCCCAACACCCCCCTATAGTATGATGGTACACCCCACAGCTCCTTATATATTATGATGGTACACCTCACAGCTCCTATGTAGTATGAAGGTACCCCCAATAACCCCCATATAGTATGATGGTTCACCTCATACCCCCGGTATATTATTATGGTCCACCATACAGTCCCTCATATAGTATGATGGTCTTCCCAACAGCCCCCTATGTAGTATGATGGTCCCCCCAACAATACACTATATGGTATGGTTGGTGGTCCACCTCACAGTCTTTTATATACTATGATTATCCAACTCACAGCGCCCTATATAGTGCGATAGTCCCTCACAACCTCCTACAAATAAAAAAATCTCTATTCTCACCTAATCCAGACACCTCTTCCTCCGTAGTGTCTGACACTTGTTCTATCCATTCTCACAGTGGATACTGGCAGTGCGATGCAGTGACATCATTGCACCACCGACGTTCCCTGTTGGTGCTGGCCCCTGGCAAGTCGCAGACAGAAGGGATGACCATGGTCTGCCTGGATAAGTGATGGAGCCAGCAACTTTGTGCTCCACAACTGTTAACAGTATGGGCGTCTTGAGGATGAAGATTCTGATAACAATGTAGCAGACAAAGTGGCCCACTACCAGACAGACCCTTCTGGCATTTGCCAGGATGGCCAGTCCAGCCTGCCTGTGTTACTTCAGTTTTTAGCTGCAGTACCTGAGAATGGCCACTGTATTGAGTATGGAGTTTCTCTCATCACACACAGTTGTGTGATCCCGGCCAAAAGTGCATTATCTAACCTTTTTTTTTTAAACAGTGCTCAAGTCAGAACACGTTGGCGTTCGATGAAGGATCGCTTCAACAAGGACCTTCGTCAAGAGAGCCGGGTTCCCAGTGGTTCTGGAGCAAGGATCAGAAAATATAAGCATCACCGCATGCTGGTATTTTTGAGACCGTTCCTTGCCCAGAGAAGGTAAGTATTTTTGTGGTGTATTGAATTGTGTTGTATTGCCTAATTTGTATTTTTCTATTCCACAGGAGTAGGCGCTTTTACTATTGTAAATGTTTGGTACTAATGTTTTTCTTTTATTTTCACAGCACCTGGAGCAGCACTCTTGAGCCTGGTTCTGGAGCGGTCCTTCATTGAACAGCCACGGACCCGTCCCAGCCATCCAGCAGCACAGCAGCAAGTGAGCCTGCAACACAGACTGTAGACCAGGAAGCTGGTCCATCCAGTGTTCCCATGTACCAGTCCTCTGCCTCTTTTTTTTTGGGCTCTTCCCACCAGCGGCAGAGGGCCTCGGACAGGTCACTCATGGCTGAGTTTTTGCACTTGAGCTTGATCTTTCATGATGGACTCAAGGTGATGGGAGACAGACTGGATAGTGGCTTCAGACTTATGAATACACTTATTCAGGATGTCAAACGAAGACTTGACCAAGTGAAAGCCGACCTCCAGAGGCCAGCACATCATTTTTTTAATCAAATAGAAAAGGGCATGTCGGAACACCTTACTCCTGATCTCCAGATGAATGTCATGCAGGCCTGCAATGCTGCTTACGTGCAGGCTATGCAGCAGAGTCGGTATTTTCAGCAGCCAGTGGTGGCATTTCCACCTATGCCAACACTGGCACCCTTGACCTCAATGCTGAGCTCTGCTGCATACCACTGCATGGCCACCACCATTCCAAGCACTGCCGGACACCACTACAGCGCAACCACCATGCCGAGTGCTGTTGGACAGCCCACAGCCACTACTACGCCAACTCCTGCTCCTGCTTGGACATCCTCCACTGCCACCAGCATGCAGCAGCAGCACTCGGACCATGACGGGCTGGCCACCATCACCAGGTCCCTGCTGCAGTAGCAGCAGCATCACCCAGACCCTGGCATAGTCTTCACCACCACCAGCATGCAGCAGCAGCACACGGGCCCTGGCATGCCCTTTACCACCAGCATGCAGCAGCACCCGGGCCATGACAGGCCGACCACATCACCGGGCCACAGGAACTTAGCACACCAAGGCTCCCCAGACAGCAGCTCAGATCACAAAAAGGTTAAAAAAATTGCGGACTATCACAATCCCCGCCCCCTCACCTCCTAATGTGTCTGTGATGTCAGGTTTGTCTTGCCCTTCCAGTGTCTCTCTGCTGTCCCATGCCTCCAGTACCATCTCTGAACTTCCTGACCCCACTACTTTAATCGCCCCTTCTCCTGCAACCCCTGCGTCGTCTTCAGCCAGCCAGGTCTCACAGCTAAACACCCCCCAGTTCCGTCACTCTACCCCAAGCCGCCGCAGTTAATTTTTTTGTTTGTTATAAAAAATAAATGTTTTTTTGGCCCCAAATACTGATTGGTTCCTTGTGTATTTCGCCGCCGGCAACACATACCGTGCGCCGATTAAACACACATTGCTGTACACTTTGTGTTTTTGCCACCTCATAGCTCCAGGAGTGAGACAAGTAGAACACTGCAGCTTTGCTTCTTGTGTTTGATATGGAGCTATGAGTTGTCACAAACTAATATGACTTGTATTTTACCCAGAATCCCTTCAGTCTGCTTAGTCTATGTGACGCAGACTGAAGAGACAATGGAGGTAATACAAGGCATATCTATACTCCCCTGAACAGCTGCCAGAAATAGTGAATTCAGGATACACAAAACCCAGCATCCTGAACTCACTATTTCTGAAAAATGGCATGGTGAGTATAGATATGCCTTGTATGACCTCCATCGTCTATTCAGTCTACGTAATCTATTTCACACAAACTGAAGAGACGATGGAGGTCATACAAGGCATATCTATACTCACCTGTACAGGTGTCAGAAATAGTGAATTCATGATGCTGGGTTTTGTGCATCATGAACTCATTATTTCTGACACCTGACCTGGAGAGTATAGATCTGCTTTGTATTATACCTCCATCTTCTCCTCAGTCTGTGTTCAATAGATAATGCAGAAGAGACGCAGGATGTAATGACGTCAACTACCTTACCACTGACATCATAAGTGGTTTTGAGAGGAAAGACATAGGAGACTCGGTACAGGTATCAAAACACGTTGCTTATTAACAACAAACATTAGGAACATTTAAAACATGACTGGTACAGACCCAAACCCAACAGAACATTTTACACAATATCATCCTGCCATGTCACATGTCCGATGTCAGAAACAAAGTAGGCAGCAAATTGGTCCCTCATGTGGGCAACTTCAACAGTTGACCGCAGAGGGTGATGCTGGTAATCTGGCAATGGGTTTGCAACTGGTTCATCCAGTTCAATGTTGGGTCGCTCCTTAGCCATTATGTAATTGTGGAGAACGACACAGGCTTTGACAACCTCCTCGACTGTCTTCATTTTTAGATTAATGGCTGTCCCAAGAATGCGCCATTTTGAGACAAGAATCCCAAAGGTACACTCAACAGTTCTTCGGGCCCTAGTCAGTCTGTAGTTAAATATCCTTTTAGTGTGGTTCAAGTCCCGACTGGAATATGGCTTCAGTAGGTTTTCACACATCTGAAAGGCCTCATCCCCAACCATAACAAATGGCATCGGTGGGCCTTGAGTGTTGGGGAGAGGTCGTGGCAGGGGAAAATTAAAATTTTTGCCATACAAACGTCAGCCCATACCCGAGTTCTTGAAAGTCTGGGAGTCATTGCCACAGCCAAAAGCTCCAATGTCTACGGCAATAAAGCGACAGTCCACATCTGCTATTGCCATGAGCACTAAAGAAAAATATTTCTTGTAGTTAAAGTACTCCGATACAGATCTGGCGGGTTTGGTAATCCGTATGTGTCTTCCATCCACTCCTCCCAAACAGTTGGGGAAATTGCACACTCTCCAGAATTTGTTGCCAATTTCCATCCACATTTCCGCGGTGGGTAGGGGGATAAATTCATCCCGGAGAAGGTTCCACAAAGCCCGACAGGTGTCCCCAAACAAGGTGGAAATTCCAAGCTGGTACTGAAAATGGAGCCATGATAAACTCTCTCCGGTAGCCAGGAATCTGCCAAAAAAAGAAATCAACAAATTATGAACAATTATATTTATGATGGGGTTTTGCTAAACACATAAAGGAAAAAAAACAAATAATACATGGCAGAATAATAATAATTATGACAGGCGTTTGTTGAGAATTATTACTGTTATGACCCCAATGGCAGAGGGTCTCAGAATTAAATACCAAGTCTGCAAACATTAAAAACCAGCTCATAGGGCAGTGGTAACTGGGCTGACCATATATCTAATCCTAGCACCACAACTAAACAGTAGCCGGGGAACGTGCCTACGTTGGTTCTAGACGTCTCGCGCCAGCCGGAGAACTAACTAACCCTAGAAGGGAAAAGAAAGACCTTTCTTGCCTCCAGAGAAAAGACCCCAAAAAGTTGGATACAAGCCCCCAACAAATAATAACGGTGAGGCAAGAGGAAAAGACAAACATAAGAATGAGCTAGGTATTTAGCAAAGAGAGGCCCACTAGCTAATAGCAGAATATAGTAAGATGACTTATATGGTCAGCAAAAACCCTATTAAAATATCCACGCTGGGTATTCAAGAACCCCCGAACCGTCTAACGGCCGGGGGGAGAACACCAGCACCCCTAGAGCTTCCAGCAAGGTCAGAAATCACATTTAGTACAAGCTGGACAAAAATAGAAGCAAAGCAAATAACCAAAATAACCAAGATGCAAGACTTAGCTTAAATTTGCAAAATCCAGGACCAGCGGACAGGAGCAAACAGAAGGCTCTGATTACAACGATGCCAGGCACTGGACTAAGGATCCAGGAAGTTAATATAGCTACACCCCTGGACTAACGGCCCAGGTGAATGCCAAACAGAAAAAAGACAATCCCAGAGTCACATCACTAGTGACCACAAGAGGGAGCCAAAAAGTCTAATTCACATCAGTACCCCCCCCCTTAAGGAGGGGTCACCGAACCCTCACCAAGACCACCAGGGCGATCAGGATGAGCAGCGTGAAAGGCACAAACTAAATCGGCCGCATGCACATCAGAGGCAACCACCCAGGAATTATCCTCCTGACCATAGCCCTTCCACTTGACCAGATACTGAAGCCTCCGCCTGGAGAGACAAGAATCCAAGATCTTCTCCACCACGTACTCCAACTCGCCCTCAACCAACACCGGAGCAGGAGGCTCAACAGAAGGAACCACAGGTACAACGTACCGCCGCAACAAAGACCTATGGAACACGTTGTGAATGGCAAATGACACCGGAAGATCCAAGCGAAAGGACACAGGATTAAGGATTTCCAATATCTTGTAAGGACCGATAAAGCGAGGCTTAAATTTAGGAGAGGAGACCTTCATAGGAACAAATCGAGAAGACAGCCATACCAAATCCCCAACACGAAGTCGGGGACCCACACCGCGGCGGCGGTTGGCAAAACGCTGAGCCTTCTCCTGTGACAACTTTAAGTTGTCCACCACATGATTCCAGATCCGCTGCAACCTATCCACCACAGAATCTACTCCAGGACAGTCAGAAGGCTCCACATGTCCCGAGGAAAAACGAGGATGGAAACCAGAGTTGCAGAAAAATGGCGAAACCAATGTAGCGGAACTAGCCCGATTATTAAGGGCAAATTCAGCCAACGGCAAGAAGGTCACCCAATCATCCTGATCCGCAGAAACAAACCACCTCAAATAAGCCTCCAGAGTCTGATTAGTTCGCTCCGTTTGTCCATTAGTCTGAGGATGAAAGGCAGACGAAAACGACAAATCAATGCCCATCCTAGCACAAAAGGATCGCCAGAACCTGGAAACAAACTGGGATCCTCTGTCAGACACAATATTCTCAGGAATGCCGTGTAAACGAACCACATTCTGAAAGAACACAGGAACCAGATCGGAAGAGGAAGGCAGCTTAGGCAAAGGTACCAAATGGACCATCTTAGAAAAGCGATCACATACCACCCAGATGACAGACATGCCCTGAGACACCGGGAGATCTGAAATGAAATCCATGGAAATGTGTGTCCAAGGCCTCTTCGGGACAGGCAAGGGCAAGAGCAACCCGCTGGCACGAGAACAGCAAGGCTTAGCTCGAGCACAAGTCCCACAGGACTGCACAAACGACCGCACATCCCGTGACAAAGAAGGCCACCAAAAGGACCTAGCCACCAGATCTCTGGTGCCAAAAATTCCCGGATGCCCTGCCAACACCGAGGAATGAACCTCGGAAATGACTCTGCTAGTCCACTTATCAGGAACAAACAGTCTGTCAGGTGGACAAGAGTCAGGTCTACCAGCCTGAAATCTCTGCAACACACGTCGCAAATCCGGAGAAATGGCTGACAAGATAACTCCCTCTTTAAGAATCCCAACTGGCTCTGCGACTCCCGGAGAGTCAGGCACAAAGCTCCTTGAAAGAGCATCAGCCTTCACATTCTTAGAACCTGGTAAATAAGAGACCACAAAGTCAAAACGGGAGAAAAACAATGACCAGCGGGCCTGTCTAGGATTCAGGCGTTTAGCAGACTCGAGATACATCAAATTTTTGTGATCAGTCAAGACCACCACACGATGCTTAGCACCCTCGAGCCAATGACGCCACTCCTCAAATGCCCACTTCATGGCCAGCAACTCCCGATTGCCAACATCATAATTCCACTCAGCAGGCGAAAACTTCCTAGAGAAAAAGGCACAAGGTCTCATAGCAGAGCAACCAGGGCCTCTCTGCGACAAAACGGCCCCTGCCCCAATCTCAGAAGCATCCACTTCAACCTGAAAGGGAAGTGAGACATCAGGCTGGCACAAAACTGGCGCCGAAGTAAACCGGCGCTTCAACTCCTGGAAAGCCTCCACGGCTTCAGGAGCCCAGTTAGCAACATCAGAACCTTTCTTGGTCATATCCGTCAAAGGTTTAACAATGCTAGAAAAATTAGCAATAAAACGACGGTAGAAGTTAGCAAAACCCAAGAACTTCTGAAGACTCTTAACTGACGTAGGCTGAGTCCAATCATGAATAGCTCGGACCTTGACTGGGTCCATCTCCACAGCAGAAGGGGAAAAAATAAACCCCAAAAAGGGAACCTTCTGTACTCCAAAGAGACACTTTGAGCCCTTAACAAACAAAGCATTCTCACGTAAAACCTGAAACACCATCCTGACCTGCTCTACATGCGAGTCCCAGTCGTCAGAAAAAAACAGAATATCGTCCAGATATACGATCATAAATTTATCCAGATACTTCCGGAAAATATCATGCATAAAGGACTGAAACACTGAAGGAGCATTAGAGAGCCCAAAAGGCATCACCAAGTACTCAAAGTGACCTTCGGGCGTATTAAACGCGGTTTTCCATTCATCTCCTCGCTTAATGCGCACAAGATTGTACGCACCACGAAGATCTATCTTGGTGAACCACTTGGCACCTTTAATTCGGGCAAACAAGTCTGACAACAGAGGCAAAGGATACTGAAATTTAACAGTGATTTTATTCAACAGCCGATAGTCAATACAAGGTCTCAAAGATCCGTCCTTCTTGGCCACAAAAAAGAATCCCGCACCAAGAGGGGAAGAGGATGGACGGATATGCCCCTTCTCCAGAGATTCCTTGATATACGAACGCATTGCGGTGTGCTCAGGTACAGACAGATTAAATAATCTTCCCTTAGGAAATTTGCTACCTGGAATCAAATCTATGGCACAGTCACAGTCCCTATGAGGAGGCAAAGCACTGGACCTGGACTCGCTGAACACATCCTGATAATCAGACAAATACTCAGGAACTTCCGAAGGAGTAGAGGAAGCAATAGACACCGGGGGGGAATCGCCATGAATACCCTGACAGCCCCAACTTGACACAGACATTGCCCTCCAATCCAAGACTGGATTATGAGTCTGTAACCATGGCAAACCCAAAACGACCAAATCATGCATTTTATGTAGAACAAGAAAACGAATCACCTCCCGATGCTCAGGAGTCATGCACATGGTAACCTGTGTCCAAAACTGCGGTTTATTTTCCGCCAATGGCGTAGCATCAATACCCCTCAGAGGGATAGGATTTACCAACGGCTCAAGAACAAAACCACAGCGCTTGGCGAATGACAGATCCATAAGACTCAGGGCAGCACCTGAATCCACAAACGCCATAACAGGGTAAGAGGACAATGAGCAAATTAAGGTCACAGACAAAATAAATTTAGGTTGCAAATTACCAATGGCGACAGGACTAACAACCCTTGTTAGGCGTTTAGAGCATGCTGATATAACATGTGTAGAATCACCACAGTAAAAACACAACCCATTCAGACGTCTATGATTTTTCCGCTCATTTCTGGTCTGAATTCTATCACATTGCATCAAATCAGGTGCTTGTTCAGACAACACCACCCGAGGATTAGCGGTTTTGCGCTCCCGCAAACGCCGGTCAATTTGAATAGCCAGCGCCATGGAATCATTCAGACTTGTAGGAATGGGGAAACCCACCATCACATTCTTAATAGCTTCAGAAAGGCCATTTCTGAAATTTGCGGCCAGAGCACACTCATTCCACTGAGTAAGCACAGACCACTTCCGAAATTTTTGGCAATACACTTCAGCTTCATCCTGGCCCTGAGAAATAGCCAGCAAGGCTTTTTCTGCCTGAACCTCAAGATTGGGTTCCTCGTAAAGCAATCCGAGCGCCAGAAAAAAACGCATCAATATTTGCCAATGCCGGATCTCCTGGCGCTAGCGAGAAGGCCCAATCCTGAGGGTCGCCCCGTAAAAAAGAGATAACAATTTTAACTTGCTGAGCTGAGTCTCCAGATGAACGGGGTCTCAGATATAGAAACAATTTACAATTATTCCTGAAATTCCTAAACTTAAATCGGTCTCCAGAAAACAGTTCAGGAATAGGTATTTTAGGTTCAGACATAGGACTCCTGGTAACAAAATCTTGAATGCCTTGCACACGAGCAGCAAGCTGGTTTACATTGGTAATCAAGGTCTGGACATTCATGTCTGCAGCAAGCTCAAGCCACTCAGAGGTAAAGGGGAGGAAGAGAGGAAAGACAAAAAAAAAAAAAACTCAGAATTTCCTTTCTTATTATCCCACTTCTGCAATGCATTAAACATTCAATGTTGGCCTGGCATACTGTTATGACCCCAATGGCAGAGGGTCTCAGAATTAAATACCAAGTCTACATTAAAAACCAGCTCATAGGGCAGTGGTAACTGGGCTGACCATATATCTAATCCTAGCACCACAACTAAACAGTAGCCGGGGAACGTGCCTACGTTGGTTCTAGACGTCTCGCGCCAGCCGGAGAACTAACTAACCCTGGAAGGGAAAAGAAAGACCTTTCTTGCCTCCAGAGAAAAGACCCCAAAAAGTTGGATACAAGCCCCCAACAAATAATAACGGTGAGGCAAGAGGAAAAGACAAACATAAGAATGAGCTAGGTATTTAGCAAAGAGAGGCCCACTAGCTAATAGCAGAATATAGTAAGATGACTTATATGGTCAGCAAAAACCCTATTAAAATATCCACGCTGGGTATTCAAGAACCCCCGAACCGTCTAACGGCCGGGGGGAGAACACCAGCACCCCTAGAGCTTCCAGCAAGGTCAGAAATCACATTTAGTACAAGCTGGACAAAAATAGAAGCAAAGCAAATAACCAAGATAACCAAGATGCAAGACTTAGCTTAAATTTGCAAAATCCAGGACCAGCGGACAGGAGCAAACAGAAGGCTCTGATTACAACGATGCCAGGCACTGGACTAAGGATCCAGGAAGTTAATATAGCTACACCCCTGGACTAACGGCCCAGGTGAATGCCAAACAGAAAAAAGACAATCCCAGAGTCATATCACTAGTGACCACAAGAGGGAGCCAAAAAGTCTAATTCACAACATATTACGTACCTTAATGTGACCAGGAGACGTTCCTCTGCAGAAATCGCTCTACGGAGCTGGGTGTCCTGTCTCCGGATGGCTCCTTTGACACGACCAAGCAAATCCGGAAAGGTCTCTAGAGACATCCTGGTATATTCCGGAAATTTGTCCGGGTTGGCATTGAGCTCGCTGTATAGGGTATGGTAGGCTCCACGGCTCTCCCAGACTTCAATAATGGGATGTCTCCAATAACGCCGACGCCGTGTTCTTCTCTGTCTTTCTCTATTTCTTTGTTGCTCACAAGCAAACGCATAGGCAAGAAACAACTTTATACTTAAATCCAGGTTGAAATAAAAGCTCTCCATGCGAAGATCCATCGTGACACAGGATACAGTAGCAAAATCTGAAGATTTTAGCTGTCCAAGGGTCTATATGAGATATCCCATAACACACGCCCACTGTTGTCCCATTGGCGGCGTCTGTTTAACTAGATTTTTCTCCTGTAAAATTTTCCACCATGAGCACAAAAAACGCAAACGCATGCAAAACGCAAGAAAAAGCATGCAAACACTGCGTTTTTTTGACCGCATGCGTAAGCTTATGCGTCTCAAAACCACTGCTTCTGAGGATAAGTTTATCTGAGTCACCAGCCTCAGAAATCGCAGGTTAACAGCAGCTCAGATTAGAGACCAGGTCAATGCCACATAGAGTTCTAACAGCAGACACATCTCTACAACAACTGTTAAGAGGAGACTTTGTGCAGCAGGCCTTCATGGTAAAATAGCTGTTAGGAAACCACTGCTAAGGACAGGCAACAAGCAGAAGAGACTTGTTTGGGCTAAAGAACACAAAGAATAGACATTAGACCAGTGGAAAGCTGTGCTTTGGTCTGAGGAGACCAAATTTGAGATCTTTGGTTCCAACCACTGTGTCTTTGTGCAACTCAGAAAAGGTGAACGGATGGACTCTACATGCCTGGTTCCCACCGTGAAGCATGAAGGAGGAGGTGTGATGGTGTGGGAGTGCTTTGTTGGTGGCACTGTTGGGGATTTATTCAAAATTGAAAGCATACTGATCCAGCATGGCTACCACAACATCTTGCAGCAGCATGCTATTCCATCTGGTTTGCGTTTAGTTGGACCATCATTTATTTTTCAACAGGACAATGACCCCAAGCACACCTCCAGGCTGTGTAAGGGCTATTTGACCAAGAAGGAGAGTGATGGGGTGCTACGCCAGATGACCTGGCCTCCACAGTCACCAGACCTGAACCCAATCGAGATGGTTTGGGGTGAGCTGGAGCGCAGAGTGAAGGCAAAAGGGCCAACAAGTGCTAAGCATCTCTGGGAACTCTTTCAAGATTGTTGGAAGATCATTCCTGGAGACTACCTCTTGAAGCTCATCAAGAGAATGCCAAGAGTGTGCAAAGCAGTCATCAAAGCAAAAGGTGGCTACTTTGGAGAACCTAGAATATAAGCCATATTTTCAGTTGTTTCACACTTTTTTGTTAAGTATATAATTCCACATGTGTTATTTCATAGTTTTGATGCCTTCAGTGTGAATGTACAATTTTCATAGTCATGAAAATACATGAAAATCTTTAAATGAGAAGGTGTGTCCAAACTTTTGGTCTGTACTGTATATATATATATATATATATATATATATATATATATATATATACTGTATATATATATATACTGCTCAAAAAAAACAAAGGAACACTAAAATACCACATCCTAGATATCACTGAATGAAATATTTCAGTTGCAAATCTTTATTCATTATATAGTGGAATGTGTTGAGAACAATGAAACATGAAAATGATCAAAATATCCCATGGAGGTCTAGATGTGGAATGATACTCAAAATCAAAGTGGAAAATTAAATTACAGGCTAGTCCAACTTCAGTGGAAATGCCTCAAGACAAGGAAATGATGTTCTGTTGTGTGTGTGGCCTCCACGTGCCTGTATGACCTCCCTAAATCGCCTGGGCATGCTCCTGATGAGGCGCCGGATGGTCTCCTGAGGGATCTCCTCCCAGACC
Organism: Ranitomeya variabilis; assembly: GCF_051348905.1. Lineage (NCBI taxonomy): Eukaryota > Metazoa > Chordata > Amphibia > Anura > Dendrobatidae > Ranitomeya > Ranitomeya variabilis. The sequence goes on from NC_135234.1 coordinate 83,904,309, forward strand.
TGGACTAAAGCATCCGCCGACTCCTGGACAGTCTGTGGTGGTGTGGTGGATGGTGCGAGACATGATGTCCCAGATGTGTTCAATTGGATTCAGGTCTGGGGAATGGGTGGCTAGTCCATAGCTTCAAAGCCTTCATCTTGCAGGAACTGCTGACACACTTCAGCCACATGAGGTCCTGCATTAGGAGGAACCCAGGGCCAACTGCGCCAGCATATGGTCTCACAAGGGGTCGGAGGATCTCATCTCAGTACCTAATGGCAGTCAGGCTACCTCTAGCGAGAACATGGAGGGTTGTGCGGCCCTCCAAAGAAATGCCACCCCACACCATTACTGACCCACTACCAAACCGGTCATGCTGAAGGATGAACTCTGTCACATCTGTCACATGCTCAGTGTGAATCTGCTTTCATCTGTGAAGAGCACAGGGCACCAGTGGCGAATTTGCTAATCCTGGTGTTCTGTGGCAAATGCCAAGCGTCCTGCACGGTGTTGGGCTGTGAGCACAACCCCCATCTGTGGATGTCGTGCACTCAGACCATTCTCATGGAGTCAGTTTCTATCCGTTTGTGCAGACACATGCATATTTGTGGCCTGCTGGAGATCATTTTGCAGGGCTCTGGCAGTGCTCATCCTGTTCCTCCTTGCACAAAGGCTGAGGTAGCGGTCCTGCTGCTGGGTTGTTGCCCTCCTACGGCCCCCTCCACATCTCCTGGTGTACTGGCCTGTCTCCTGGTAGCGTCTCCAGCCTCTGGACACTACACTGACAGACACAGCAAACCTTCTTGCCACAGCTCACATTCATGTGCCATCCTGGATGAGCTGCACTACCTGAGCCACTTGTGTGGGTTGTAGAGTCCGTCTCATGTTACTACGAGTGTGAAAGCACAACCAACATTCAAAAGTGACCAAAACATCAGCCAGAAAGCATTGGTACTGAGATGTGGTCTGTGATCCCCACCTGCAGAACCACTCCTTTATTGAGTGTGTCTTGATAATTGCAAATAATTTCTATCTGTTGTCTATTCCATTTGCACAACAGCATGTGAAACCGATTGTCAAACAGTGTTGCTTCCTAAGTGGACATTTTGATTTCACAGAAGTTTGATTTACTTGGAGTTATATTCTGTTGCTTAAGTGTTTCCTTTATTTTTTTGAGCAGTGAATATATATATATATATATATATATATATATATATATATATATATATACACTGTACATATACACACTGATACTCACAGGTACATATATGGTTTATATACACATATAATATGTCAGCTATGTAAATATATATATATATATCATTGTAACCTTGTATTCCAAAACAACTGTGTTGTTAAGGACCACTGCCATAAATGTATAGTATAGAAAAAACACAGACAAAAAAGCTGTAATTCACAGCTAGCTGAGTCTAAAGAGAATTCAGGTTTTGGCTATTTAATCACTTATTTGTCACCATCAACAATGAAGGTAGATGAGCCACAAACTGATCACTCACAGGAGAAGGTTTTTTGTTGTTTTTTTCACTATCTTTCAATTATAAAAAGAAATTAAATAGCCATTAACGGGACAGCACAGAATGACTGTCGAACTAAGCACTGGGTGCACCATGGCGGGGCCAATCATTTGTATACACCTTTCCACCTGCATGTTTTTCCTCAGTCTGCACCCCCATCTTCTTTGATTGACAGCTCTGACTTCATAGAGTCAGAGAAGGGTGGAGGTAGATGGAAACCAACCAAGTAGGAAGGTGTATACAAATGTTTGAGCCCGCCACGAAGTACCAAGCGCCTGTACTTGGTTTGAACAGTCATTCTGTGCTGACAGAGTCCCTTTAAATAATAATATGACTGCGCCATGAACCACAGCATTCCTGCAGTAGAAAAGCTTTGTACAGCTGCCAAACTGAACCTCTTGCTCCCAAGTCACTGGTCAGGGAACACCGGCAATACAGTAATAATGCAGCACTCAGGACCTTTTAGTAGTTGGTAATTTGATTTTTCCAGAGATAACGCAAAGAAATTGCCTTCAAGGTGTAGATTAAATAATAGACTTGTCCAACCATTGTCCAGGAATTTCATTGATAACTCTCTGTGTAAAGCACCTATGATCAGGGTGTATCAGGATCAGGGGGGCGCCGCATATGGGAAGCTTGGCAGCGTCACATGACTTAGTTTACTCATCTCTTAAATCTCTTGAACAAGTGAGGTAATGAAGCTGCAGACACCACAGTCGGTATGGTCAGCAGTTTTGTCCCACTGACTCTAAGGCAAAAAATGTGTCGTTCATTGAGACCTTTGTTTTTTTGCTGAGTTCCTGTGTTTAGACAAAACAATAAGCAGCGTCAGCTCATAACCCCCTTTATGCTCCCGGGCCCCCACAAAAATTCTAATTTGGTTTTGCAGATTTTATAGGCTCCGGGCTGATACTCTGTGTATATTCTATTCAAGTGAGACCACACCTAAAAAAGTTTAAAAAGAAAGTTTTGTGCAAGCATATTTTTGGAGTATATATTAGCCGGGAGGGGGTCTGGCTCAACACCAACCAATTTCCTCAGTGGCTAAAGTCACAGCGTTCATGTGAGTAATACTTGGTGGATGATTTTTAGGTATGTTTAAACTAGACTTTATATATATATATATGTATATATATATATATATATATATATATATATATATATGTATATATATATATATATATATATATATATATATATATATATATATATATATATATATATAGTATGACTTTATGTTTGTAACATCCCATTTATGTATGATCTGTATATAACTATTTGGTGTCATTATGCGACTGCAGCTTTACCTGCGATCTTGTGTTGGACTGTACTCTTGTCATTATATGTATTCCTGGAATTACAGAATGCCTCTTTATCTGTAGCCATACGTTGTGATGTAGTAATATTGGTCATTTGAACCAGAGGATATATAAAATATAGGGAAACAGAGTGCATGGTATAAGCAGAGATGAAAACAAAAATCAAAAATTATTGAGATCAACAGTATGTCAATATTTACAAAATTAAATGATTGCTCGGAGAAAAAGCTATCAAAGCTCTGGTTAATTATAAGGCAATGTGGACATGAAAAATAAAGCACTTTAATCTTTGAAAGTACTAAAAATCAATTTGATTGTGAAGTGACATTGTCTATGATAGTCCATGATGTTTAGTGTAATACATAAAATTGCAATAGCGTGCAATTGTTCTTTATTGTAACGATATACCACTGTCTTTATAAAAAAAGTAAAATGTATCATAGGTGTGTTACAACTTTTAATTGACTGGGTCCAGGTGTTAAGTGTCTAGACAGGAATATAAATTCAGCTTCAGTTTTTGCTTTCCTGTGAGAATCATGTACCGATTCTATACTTTGTTATGTATGTTCTACTGTCCACGCACATTTCTACAGACAGGAGCCAAAAAATACCAACTAGACCTAAAGGGTTATCATGCTTAACACTTGTACCCCTATGTTATACCAAGTGATGGGAGTCTCATCATCCTATTCACAACTGATCAAAACTTTTTTTAATGTCTCTATAACTTGACATTTACAAAATGGCTCTATCCTGATCCTACATGTTTTATGACTTTGAGATACAAAATTGATCCATCTAATAAGCCGAGAAAAGCTTAAGAATATGTCCCTCATACTGATAATAGTGCCACTACAGATTAGTTCTGAAATGTGGCTGCTTTTAGAGCTGAACTACATGTTTGCTAAGGCTACTTTCACACTAGCGTCGGGAAAGACCCGTCGCTGTGCGTCAGGCCGACGTTCCCGACACTAGCGTGGTCTCCGCCGCACAACGGGGGCAGCGGATGTATTTTCCAACGCATCCGCTGCCCCATTGTGAGGTGCGGGGAAGTGCGGGGAGGTGGGGGCGGAGTTCCGGCCGCGCATGCGCAGTCGGAAAAAGCGGACCGTCGGGAGCAAAAAACGTTACATGTAAGGTTTTTTCTCCCGACGGTCCGCTAACACACGCCCAAGCGTCGCAAAACGGACGCGACGTTTGGCAATGCGTCGCAAATGCGTCGCTAATGTTAGTCTATGACGAAAAAACGTATCCAGCAAGAACTTTTGCTGGATGCGTATTTTCGGCAAAACGACGCATTTGCGACGTATTGCAGTTAACGCTAGTGTGAAAGTAGCCTAACACACTGCAATGCAAATGCAAATTAACACTACACAGACCCTGAACCATCAGGGATGATAAATGATGTGAACTCAGAACTCAGCTTCATGCTATAGGAATCGGTTTGCACATAATGGGTTTGTTGCAGAAAATTTCCACAGCAAATCTTCAGGGAAATCTATATCGATTATGCTTCAGTGTGTATTTGCTGCAGATGTAGATTTTCCAATACATTATACAAAAAATAATAATAAAAATATTTGTAATATTTTTGAAATCTGCAATTATGAATTTTGCTGCAGAATATACATAATATCCAAAGTACACAATACAGTATCCAGAGCAGCACCTACAACAGTTGAGTTTTGTTGTGGGTTTTGAATTCTCATTCAATGGAAAAGAAATGTGCAACCAATCCGAAATCCAAATTGTCATGCTGGGGATTACAAAAAAAACTAGTCCATTAGGTCAATTTCTGTTTGGAAATTTTCTGAAGCGTATGGATGACATTTTTTTAAGATCTTCTCCACTCTGCTGTAGTTGTAGCCTAACATTATGTATTTAAGTTTAATTAGTGCATCAAAATAACAGTTATAGTTATTGATGGGAATATTGATGGTGATAAACCTATAAGAATGCAAATATCATGTGTCTTTAGCAGTGGAAACATTCAAAAAAATACATCAGAAGTGCTGAATAAATCTAAATTCATTTTTCTAGAACTCTTTATCCCGTGTCCTATTCACAGTCTATAGTCTGTATATTTCACTTTGCGTTTATTGCCCCAACATATTTCACAGTGCAGAGATTTCGATCAATCTCTGTCCCCAACGGGTCTTACAGTCTAAATAGGGAACAACATATATTATAAGCTACAGCTGGAAATCAATAATTCACCAAAGCCCGGCATTGCTTGTACTGAACATTTCAGGGTTACTACAGCAGCCTGTCCTAAATGTAGCATACAGCTCTGGCAAAAATTAAGAGACCACTGCAAAATGTTCAGTTTGTCTGATTTTTCTCTTTATAGGTGTATTTTTGAGTAAAACGTAAATTGTTCTTTTATTCTATAAACTACTGACAACATGTCTCCGAATTTCCAAGCAATAAATATTGTATTTTTTTTTTCTGAAAAGGAGAAAGAGTAAAAAAAATTTTTAAAAACCCAGTGCTTTCAGACCTCAAATAATGCAAATAAAACAAGTTCATAATCATTTAGAAACAACAATACTAATGTTTTATCTCAGGAAGAGTTCAGAAATCAATATTTTGTGGAATAACCATGATTTTTAATCACAGCTTTCATGCGTCTTGGCATGCTTTCCTCCGGTCTTTCACACTGTTCCTGGTGCTAAAATGTAGGCAGTTCTTCTTTGTTTGATGGCTTGTGACTATTCATCATCCTCTTGATTACATTCCAGAGGTTTTCAATGGGGTTCAGGTCTGGAGATTGGGCTGCCCATGACAGGGTTTTGATGTGGTGGTCTCTTAATTTTTGCCAGAGCTATATATATAGAACCTTTTCATACATTAAATTGCCATTTATGATACATTCTCATCTGGTATTGAACAAGGAAGGATCTGGAATATGTTACAGGATGTTATTATTTATTGGATGTAGCAAAGTGTGAAAATTAAATTATTGCTGATTTCTTAAAGATTCTCAAGATGTCTCACACCGGAGCTCAAGGAAACATTGGTAGCCATTCTGCCCTGGGTCTGCAGAACTACAGGGTATGTACAAAAAATATATCCTATATTTCAAATCTGACCAGTGTTGCTTTATGCAGTAATAACTCTAGACTGTTTTTGTATATTCTATTCTTATTTTTTCATGACACAATGTACTTTATGTTAATGATAAATGTAGTTTATTATATTTTACATTTATTTGTAGAAATCTTGGAAATTTGACAAAAATTTAGAAAAATTTTAACTCTTCAAACTTGTGTTTGTACCCTTAAGGCCACGTTCACACGTTCAATTTTTGATCAGTATTTTACATCAGTCTTTATAAGTCAAAGCCAGGATTGGGTGAAAAAAATGTACTCTGTTATACTTTTTCTCTGATTGTTCCACTCCTGATTTTGACTTACAAATACTGATGTAAAATACTGACCAAATACTGAACGTGAGAACGTGGCCTACACCAGATAGTCATACCAAACAAAAAAATTAACAAATAACATTTACCATGTGTGTACTTTATGCCAGCATCATTTTTCAAATGTACTTTTGTTTTCTTAGGATGTTGGAAGGTTTAAAAGTTTTTAACAGCAATTTTTCATTTTTACAAGAAAGTTTGCAAAACGTATTTCTTAAAGACCTATTAAGTAGTTTTGAGGTTTCTGTATATTGGACATCTCCAAATTTAATACCATTTTAAAAACACCATCCTTCAAAGTATTGAAAATTGCTTTCAGGTAGTTTGTTAACCCTTCAGGTGCTTCACAGATAAAAAAATGGTTCATTTTCATTGGGTGTGATATTCTCTTATTCCTCAAGTCATTTAAAATGCATATTGGTGGCTATTAACGACCTAATCTAATCGGAATATATAATATTACACTTATGCAGATAAAATATCCATTTTCAGAGAAATTAAGCACCTTATAAAACGGTCACATTCGTTTTAACAAATTTTGAATAAATCAATACTACTAGAAAATATATTAAATTTTTTAATACATCTTATGAGAAATATTCTACTTTCTCCCCTTATAAGCCTCTTCCCCCTCCCCTCCTGCCCCTTACTTTTTCTTCAAGAGAAGACTTCCTGCCTTCTCCAAAAAGGAACTGATTATAGCTCTTATTGAAGCTTATACAGGGGAGTAGGGGGAAGGAATAAATGAATTAATCATGCTGCTGCTTTCTAGTAAGTGTGTTATTTAGCCTAGAGCTGGATTCACAGCTATATTACCCAGTACTGCTGTATAATGACTTCCATGCTGCTTCTTCTGAATATGTGCTACATAGAAACATGAAAGAAAGAACCATTCATGTCTGTGTGCTGTTTTTGGGAGACATTATAGCAGCTAGTAATCACCCACCAGCTACAAGAAACCTGAAAATTAGAGATAGAGCCAGAAGAGGGGACAACCAGTAAAAATGCAAGTTACAAATTTTCTAATAATAGTGTTAGTCCTCATGTATAAATACATTGGAAAGCTTCTTCTTAAAAGTTACATGAGACAAGTACACTTTAAATATGATTTATACTATATTGATAAATTATAAGTTAAGTTTAGGGTCCATTTTGAACACTTACTGTTCAGGCATGTACCCCAAACACGGAGTTCACCATGTAGTCCGTTTTACTGTTTGGGTTCGGCACCCCGAACACCAGGTTTTTCTTGCTCTTGTGCATGACAGTGTGGAAATCATTGCCTCTGATCAGCGGTAAAATCATTATCGCCGGTCAGAAAGCCGTAGTTCCCATCCTGTCAAATGACAATGTGAGCTGTGATCGGAGGTAAAACGTTTACCTCCGGTCACTGGTGTCGGCTAATGGGACTACTGCTCCCATCAGCCTATGCCTGCTGCCTCTCATAACAGTGTGAGTAGGCAGCGGCTGATCGGGGTATTCATCAGCTAGTGCCTGTGCTCTAAATAATTTTTTAAAAAAATGGCACGGGTTCCCCTGTATTTTTGATAATCAGCCAGGCAAAACTGACAGCTTCGGGCTGCAACCCTCAGCTGTCAGCATTAGCAAGGCTGGTTAACAAGACTAGAGGGGTCACCAACCTTTTTTTTATTTTTTAAATGGCGTGGGGTTCCTCCCATTTTTGATAACCAGTCAAGCTAAAGCAGACAGCTGGGGCTGGTCTTCTCAGGCTGGTTAGGGGCCATGGATATTGCTACCCCAGCCTAAAAATAGCAGCCTCCAGCCACCCAGAAATGGCACATCTATTAGATGCGCTAATTCTGATGCTTTCACCAGCTCTTCTCACTTGCCCTGTGGCAATGGCAAGTGGGGTTCATATTTGTGGGGTTGATGTCACCTTTGTATTGTGCGGTGACATCAAGTTCATGACCTAGTAATGGAGAGGCATCTGTAGGACGCCTCTCAATTACTAATCCTATAGTTATATTGTAAATAAACACACACCAAGGTCACCGCAGTTCAGTGGCCCGGCTTGGAATGAAGCCTCAATGACCTGGGGTAAAGGAAAAAAAAAGGGTTGTTGTTCCAGCATCTGGTAAAATTAGTTCTTTCTTTATTTTATATCCATTAAAACTTGTAAAAATTACAATGGTTACATAGACAAGGCAGGGGAGCAAGACGCGTTTCGAATGCTCACTGGCATTCTTTATCACCGCCGGTCACTGAGGCCGAGCTCGTAGCAGCACATTCCTCAGTGGTTCGTAGCCAAGACGGTCGCATCCTGGCACCATTCGTGTTGAAAACTGTTTAGCCCCAGACATGGAATACAGTGTGGGACAGAACAATGGACAGGTGAAAAATATGTTTGTTTTTTATTTTCATTTTTTTTACAGAAGACAATGACTTCAGTGGAATGGACATTAGGTGAGTATAACTGTGTTTGTTATTTATAAATAAAAAAAGTAAAAGTGTGTTTTGACAGCGTGGGAACAGCGGCTGTCAGACCGGTGGAAATTATTTTACCGCCAATCAAAGTTAGTGCTTGCATACACATGACAGCGTTGCAAACACTGGATGTTCGGGCATGCAATTCAAGTGAATGAGGTCTGGGTTTGGGTTCGTGTACTGTTTTGGTACCCAAACATATTTTAATTGTTCGATCAAACCCTAACATCCAGGGGTCGACCCATCTTTAATTATGAATAGCTAAGAAAGGTACGATCTACATCCCTGACCCATCATACTGTATAACTCAATTGCTATAGAAAAGATATCAGTGAGTGTAAGTCCATGAAAGTGTTTGACAGTATTTAAAATCTTCTAAAGAACACTTTAAATATTAAATTAAAATCAAAATGAAAAAGCAACAAGCAAAGATAAATGATTAAAATAGGAAGTATAGAGGTCAGTAAACATATCACATATTATCTTACATGTTTTGTTTTCCATCTGCCACATACAGCTCATTTGCTATGAATATGAAAATTTCCAAGGCCGCAAGGTGGAATTTAGCACTGAGTGCAGAAACTTGTGTGACCGAGGCTTCGACCATGTAAAGTCCATTCGAATTGAATCTGGACCGTAAGTTTCAAGCACATTAGTCATTGCAAAGTGACTTTATATTGGAAGTTAATGCGAGATTATTAGCTGTCATATTATTGTTAAAGTGTCATTTATGCTTTAACGTGAATACCCTAAGTTATTATTTATCATGCTTATTTATTTAGTGCCATCATACATATATAAAGCGCTGCACTTTACAGACACCATCATCGCTGTCCCCTTTGGGGATCACAATCTAAATTCCCTAAGAGTATGTCTTTAGAGTGTGGGAGGAAACTGTAGAATCTGGAGGAAACCCACACAATCATGGGAAGAGCATACAACTTCTTGCAGATGTTTTCCTTGGTGGGATTTGAACGCAGAACCCCATCGTGCTGCCCACATTCTGGAATATATTTAGAAAAATTCCATATATCACCACAGAATTTTTTTGGCATCATATAAATTAATAGTTACAATATTGTTTTTTCAATGGTATGATACGGTATAGTTCCTATTCACAGCTGGGTCGCTTATGAACAGAAAGATTTTGCCGGAGAGATGTTCATTCTGGAAAAAGGGGAATATCCACGTTGGGACTCATGGTCTAACTGCTTCCGGGCTGATAGGATCATGTCCTTGAGACCAGTCCGTATGGTAAGATGTAAGCTAAAATTTAAAGAGTAACAACTATTTTATTTTATTTATAATTTTGTCTAGTATGGAAAGTTATGAAACATTGCAAATCAGGTCCCAAGTGCCGGCGGCAGTGCCAGGTATTGATGCGAGAGGCTCTCGCGAGTTTCTCGCATTAAACTTGCAAGTGTGACCCCAGCAAGTGAAATTAATAAATTGAAACTGTTTAAATAATATAAAAAATCATATAGTGAATACTTTTCATTAATGTATTAGTTAGATTCATATAAAAGTGACAATAATGCTTTCAAACTAAACACAAATCCTACATTAATTTTCTTATATTGTTGGTTAGCGTACAAATTGTATGTTTAAGGTTCAAGGGTAAATGAACCATAGTGCTCCAACCATTTTCCTCATGGCCACGACTAGAATAATAGGGTTAGAATAGGGTTAATCAGCTTTAGGAGGGGACAGAAACTTGATTGTCACCATTAGACCCCTAAATAGCAAGGGATGTGCAATAACAGTAATTACATCACATTGCTTTACCGTAAAAAAAATAAATAAATAACAGCAACAACAAAAACCAAGACAGTCCTGCACACAAATTGTCAAAATATAGTGCATGGATAATGATAATGCTGAGTATCATGAACTCGTCATTGAAAAAGTACCGCTGCATAGAGTTTGGAAGAGAAGGAGGCAAAATATGGATATGGAGTGCATTACAAAATATTCATAACTTTGCAGTACCTCCTAATCCAAGAGTAGCATGATGTAGAGACACACAACCTGACTCCACTGATGTGTCACTTTACTGGACTATTTGCTGTAGCTTTGGTAAAATCAGTGTTTTAACCCCTTCATGACCTTGGGATTTTCCGTTTTTCCGTGTTCGTTTTTCACTCCCCTCCTTCCCAGAGCCATAACTTTTTTTATTTTTCCATCAATATGGCCATGTGAGGGCTTATTTTTTATGGAACGAGTTGTACTTTTGAACGACATCATTGGTTTTACCATGACGTGTACTAGAAAATGGGAAAAAAATTCCAAGTGCGGTGAAATTGCAAAAAAAGTGCAATTCCATGCGTGTTTTTTGTTTGGCTTTTTTGCTAGGTTCAATAAATGCTAAAACTGACCCGATTATGATTTTCCAGGTCAGTACGAGTTCATAGATACAAAATAACCTAGACATGTTTGGTGTCTAAGTGGTGAAAAAAAATTCCAAACTTTGCTAAAAAAAAAAAAAAAGCGCCATTTTCCGATACCCGTAGCGTCTCCATTTTTCATGATCTGGGGTAGGGTGAGGGCTTATTTTTTGGGTGCCGAGCTGACGTTTTTAGTGATACCATTTGGGTGCAGATACGTTCTTTTGATCACCCGTTATTGCATTTTAATGCAATGTCGCAGAGACCAAAAAAACGTAATTTTGGAGTTTCGAATTTTTTCTCGCTACGCCGTTTAGCGATCAGGTTAGTGCTTTTTTTTATTGATAGATCGGGCGATTCTGAACGTGGCGATACCAAATATGTGTATATTTGATTTTATTTTTATTGTTTTATTTTGAATGGGGCGAAAGGGGGGTGATTTAAACTTTTATATTTTTTTTATTTATTTCATATTTGTGGGCTCACCGCCGGAGCCCCCATCAAAGCAGGGGATCTGACCTTGGACGTACTATCCCGTCCGAGGTCAGAGAGGGGTTAATCAACAGAAAATTATCACTAGAGGACTAGTAATCCTACTGCCATATAGTCCTCCATATTCATGAGCTCTGTATAACCCCATCCTCACCACTGATTGGCAGCTTTCTGCCTATACACAGTGAACACAGAACGCTGCCAATCAGTGGTGTGGGTGGGGTGATACAGAGCTCAGCATTCACAGAGCTGGTAGATTTACAATAGATAAAACAGGTATTTTATCACAACTACAACAAGTAACCCAGTAAATGTTGCATCACTAGATTCAGGGTTTGTGACCCTACATCTTGCTGCTCTTAGGGCAGTCTCACACGTCCAGATAATTCCGGTACCGGAAAAAATCGGTACCGGAGTTATCCGTGTCCGTGTGCCCGTGAGCTCACGTAGGCCATACGTGCGGCACACGTGTGCCGCCCGTGTGGTGAGTGGGTACCACACGGAGCGTGCAGGAGACAGCGCTAAAGTTTAGCGCTGTCCCCTGCATCGTGCTGAAGCCGCGATTCATATCTTCTGTGCAGCAGCGTTTGCTGCATAGAAGATATGAATAATAGTGTTTAAATGAAAGATCTATGTGTCCGCCGCCCCCCCACCCCCTGTGCGCCCCCCTTCCCCGCTGTTCAGAAAATACTCACCCGCATCGCTCGTTGGCTGTCGCTCCTTCCTGGTCTGGCCGCGGCTTCCACTGTATGCGGTCACGTGGGGCCGCTCATTTACAGTCATGAATAGGCGGCTCCACCTCCCATAGGGGCGGAGCCGACTATTCATGATTGTAAATGAGCGGCCCCACGTGACCGCATACAGTAGAAGCCACGGCCAGACCAGGAAGCAGCGACAGCCAACGTGGGAGCGGGTGAGTATTTTCTGAACAGTGGGGGGCGCACAGGGGGTGGGGGGCGGCGGACAGGTAGATCTTTAATTTAAACACTATTATTCATATCTTCTATGCAGCAAACGCTGCTGCACAGAAGATATGAATCGCGGCTTCAGCACCAGTGGGGGGGACAGCGCTTACTGTAGCGCTGTCTCCTGCACGCCACAGGGACCGCACACGGAGAACGTCCGTGTGCGGTCCGTGTTTTACACGGACCCATTGACTTTAATGGGTCCGTGTAATACGTGCGCTCCCACGAACACTGACATGTCTCCGTGTTTGGCACACGGAGACACAGTCCGCAAAAAATCAATGACATCTGCACAGATGCATTGATTTTAATGGGTCTACGTGTGTCAGTGGCTCCGGTACGTGAGGAAACTGTCACCTCACGTACTGGAGACACTGACGTGTGAAACCGGCCTTAGATGGGGTAGGAAAAACCTGGTGACAGAGTCCCTTTAAGTTATGCATTTCCAATAATAGTAAATGACTACCATTACCATTCTCTGCATGTTTCGGATCAGAGATTACTCTGTTAGGGTTTTTAAATTTGCCCAAATTAAAATGTAATAATCATTCATCCATTTGTACCAATTCTAATGTAATAAAAGGAAAATCTTTAAAATAGCAAAGCAAAAAGTCTTAACCATATAAATAATTTATTCGTATAACTTATTTATCATTAATGATCTTTTACATTAAAGGACACTCAGGATTATAAGATCTCCCTCTTTGAATGTGTCAATTTTGAGGGAAGGAAGATGGAAGTCTGTGATGAAGATATCCCCAGCTTGTGGTCCTATGGATTCCAGGACAGAGTCGCTAGTGTTCAGGTCCTTGGAGGAACGTAAGTACTTGGCGCTGGACAAAGCAATGTAAAGATTACAATTTTACCTATTTACCCAATACTTACCACTAGTTTCCATATAAAGTGAACCTGACAGCTGATTTATGCTGCCCAATACAGAGGAAACGTGCATCAGGCACCGTCTGTATGATATGAGCAAGGTATGTTGGACTCTGAACCGCTGCAGCATTATCGAGAAAAGCATATTTTAAAAGCCGCCGTTGACGAGCCACGCTAGAGACGAGTCGGACAGGCGGGTCCCTGGCGGCTTCTCCCTGCTGGCTGCCCTGGATTGACAGGTCTCTGAGTACATATACATATCAGCATATAAATGCATTTTAATTAAAGAGAACCTAGAAGAATAAACTAGAAAGACATAGGGTCTTATCCGAGTAAAAGATATAGGGAGAGTTTCTCACCTGGCCAGGGTTGTGAGTGACACACAACCACTTAGTGCACTTAAAGGGGTTGTCCCACCAACAAAAGTATATTTTAATAAATAGATCTTGGAATAATAATAATTTCCACAATTGGATATGTTTAAAAAAATGTTCCTGTGCTGAGATAATTTTATAAATGTGTCCCTGCTGTGTACTGTGTAATGGCTTTGTCTGACTGTACAGGAATATGGTCTAATCAAACCACATCTCCTGGGCAGGGGAGGAAGCAAAAGAGCGTATACAGACATTACAGCAGGGGATCACAGCTGATTATTTCTGTGAGGTAAAACATTGCTTCAAAACAGGCAGGGAAATGTTTTACCTCACAAAAAGAATCAGCTGTGATCCGCTGCTGTCCTGCCTGTATACTCTCTTTTGCTCCCATGGCCAGACATGGTCAGACACAGCCATTACACAGTACACAGCAGGGACACATTTATAAGACTATCTCAGCATAAAAACATTTTTTAAACACATCCAATTGTGGAAATTATTATTGTAAGATATATTGATTAAAATCAACTTTTTTCAGTTAGAAAACCTCTTTAAATCTGCTGCAGACCCACAAGGATGCCAAGAATGGAGATGAATGAGTTAATCCTTTACTGTCTGGACAAAAGCACTCAGATTTGAATTGTATTGTTTATTTATCCTGCCCATGTAATCCACTTGTCACTGTGGTTTCTCTTGAATAAGGGTACTGTCACACTCTGCAACTTTCCAACGATCACGACCAGCGATACGACCTGGCCGTGATCGTTGGAAAGTCGTTGTGTGGTCGCTGGGGAGCTGTCACACAGACCGCTCTCCAGCGACCAACTATGCCGAGGTCCCGGGTAACCAGAGTACACATCGGGTTACTAAGCGTAAAGTGAAAGCAGATCACAGCGGTGACGTCACCGCTGTGATCTGCTCTTACTTTCCGGCCGGCAGTCAGTCAGAGCGGGAAGCAGACGGCAAGGGACCTGAAGGACACCGGAATGTGAGTATGTACAGTTTTTTTTTTTTTACTTTTACGCTGGTAACCACGGTAAACATCGGGTTACTAAGCGCGGCCCTGCACTTAGTAACCCGATGTTTACCCTGGTTACAAGCGAATGCATCGCTGGATCGCTGTCACACACAACGATCCAGCGATGACAGCGGGAGATCCAGCGACGAAATAAAGTTTCAAATGATCTGCTACGACGTACGATTCTCAGCGGGGTCCCTGATCGCAGTAGCGTGTCAGACACTGCGATATCGTATGGATATCGCTGGAACGTCACGGATCGTACCGTCGTAGCGACAAAAGTGCCACTGTGAGACGGTACCCTAAGACACATGAAACAAATAAATCGCACCTATCTATATTAGTCTCTGGCTTCAATTACCCCTTTGTCCAGGCAGCGCAGGAGTAATTAATTCTTCTCCATTATTGGCATTTTGGCCTTTGATTCTGAAATGCTTCACCACTGCCCTGTATTGACAAGTTTCTGCTTATATGTGCACACCGGCAGAGACCTGTCACTCAAGGGCAGTGGGTGGTGACAATCCACCAGGGAACCACCTGCCTGACTAGTCTCCTGTGTGGCTCAGTCCCCAGTGGCTTTTAAAGTATGTTTTTCTCTGAAATGCTGCAGTGTTTCAGAATCAAACATACCTGTCTGAGATCATACAGTCACTGCCTGATACATACAACCACAGAATGAGCAGCATGTATCAGCTGTCAGGTACACTTTAAGATTTGGTCAAACTGGCAGAGTAATGGTAGGTAGCAATGGAAGTAGTACTAGCAGGAGTAATGGTAGGTAGTAATTGAAGTAGTACTGATAGGAGTAATGGTAGGTAGTAATGGAAATAGTACCAGTAGGAGTAATGGTAGGTAGTAATGGAAGTAGTACTGGAAGAAGTAATGGTAGGTAGTAATGGAAGTAGTACTAGTAGGAGTAATGGTAGGTAGTAATGGAAGTAGTACTGGTAGGAGTAATGGTAGGTAGTAATGGAAGTAGTACTAGTAGAAGTAATGGTAGGTAGTAATGGAAGTAGTACTGGTAGGAGTAATGGTAGGTAGTAATGGAAGTAATACTGGTAGGAGTAATGGTAGGTAGTTATGGAAGAAGTACTGGTAGGAGTAATGGTAGGTAGTTATGGAAGAAGTACTGGTAGGAGTAATGGTAGGTAGTAATGGAAGTAATACTGGTAGGAGTAATGGTAGGTAGTTATGGAAGAAGTACTGGTAGGAGTAGTGGTAGGTAGTTATGGAAGAAGTACTGGTAGGAGTAATGGTAGGTAGTAATGGAAGTAATACTGGTAGGAGTAATGGTAGGTAGTTATGGAAGAAGTACTGGTAGGAGTAATGGTAGGTAGTAATTGAAGTAATACTGGTAGAAGTAATGGTAGGTAGTAATGGAAGTAGTACTGGTAGGAGTAATGGTAGGTAGTAATGGAAGTAATACTGGTAGGAGTAATGGTAGCTAGTTATGGAAGAAGTACTGGTAGGAGTAATGGTAGGTAGTAATGGAATTAGTACTGGTAGGAGTAATGGTAGGTAGTTATGGAAGAAGTACTGGTAGGAGTAATGGTAGGTAGTTATGGAAGAAGTACTGGTAGGAGTAATGGTAGGTAGTTATGGAAGAAGTACTGGTAGGAGTAATGGTAGGTAGTAATGGAAGTAATACTGGTAGGAGTAATGGTAGGTAGTAATGGAAGTAATACTGGTAGAAGTAATGGTAGGTAGTAATGGAAGAAGTACTGGTAGGAGTAATGGTAGGTAGTAATGAAAGTAATACTAGTAGGAGTTATCGTAGGTAGTAATGGAAGTAATACTGGTAGCAGTAATGGTAGGTAGTAGTGATGAGCAAGTGTGCTCGTTACTCGAGTTGTCCGAGCATGCTGGGGTGATCTTTGAGTATTTTGGGCATGCTTGTAGATTAGGTTTTTGTCTCTGCAGCTGCATGATTTGCGGCTGCTAGACAGCCTGAATACATGTGGGGATTCCCTAACAAATCATGCAGCTGCGGAGACAAAAACATAATCTACGAGCATGCCCAAGATACTCAGAGATCACCCGAGCATGCTCGGACAACTCGAGTAACGAGCACACTCGCTCATCACTAGTAGGTAGTAACGGAAGTAGTACTGGTAGCAGTAACAGTAGGTAGTTCCTTCTCTGTGATTTGCAGCAACTAACTTATATGAGCAGGAAATTATATTGTGCATTTTAATCTAAGAACTGACTTCCATAGATTTCTATACACTAATTTTAAAACTTATCTAATGACTGCTTTATTTATTTTTTCCTTTGTAGATGGGTCGGATACCAGTACCCTGGTTACAGAGGTTATCAATACTTAATGGAACATGGACCATACAAACACTGGAACAACTGGGGAGCCAACCAGCCCCAGATTCAGTCCATCCGCCGAGTAAAGGACATGCAGTGGTACAAAAGAGGAAATTTTGAAGTTGGAAACTAATGAGGCAATGAGGGTACAACACATAACCTGACTGGCAGAACAAAGGCACTTGTTTCTTTTTAATCTCTGAATCGTTCTCTGTTCATTGGTGGGAGAGACGACTGTTGTTTTATTTGTTTGTCTACATAGCCATTTAAAAGGGAAAAGTGTGGATGTTGAACATGCCACCTTTTCCTCTCTGTGCTGGAATTTTGAGCGCTAGTTAAATGCTAGTAGTGACTAAACTCATACATAGCTAGATGGGATTATAGCTACTTTTGATTTGCCCTATACAACAGGTCATATTGTGCGATAATATCCAGTGACCACTAAAAATAGGAAAAACGTAAGGATATGTTAAGAAAAGAAAAGTACTATACAATGTACCGTACCCCCAGTGGGTGATGCAATTGCGGACAATTACAATAGCACAACGAGCCCTCTCTCTCTCCCCAATAGTATGTAATACCAGCACATCTGCTTTTATCAAGGATGGGAACCTATGGGCACGGTGACATCTTTCTCAGGGAGAAACAAGTCTTTTTTTATTACACAAAAACCTCAGCACATTAATGCACACCATGAAAGTGTTCAGTGTTCCGCACCACAGCACTGTCCATCCAGACGCAGCTCTACCGAAACCACCCATACGTGTGTCAAACTCTTTGCAGTTTAATAGAAATAAAAAATCTAAAAACATGGCTGACGTTGATTTTTCTTTATGCAGTTTGTCTATCATTTGGTGGAAATTCAACGGGAATGTGTTATTTGTATATGACATATTTTTTCAATTTTTTTTTTCATTTTTAAAGGGACTCCGTCACCCACAAAATGCATTTTAAATGGACGTTAAGGGTGTTGTAAGGGACTTAGCCCCTATAACACAGTGCACATTGATAACTCTTGATAGGGCAGTAATTCCTCCGGTGACCTTTGGAAAATATATAAATTGTGGGGAAGAAGGTGGTGGGTTGTAGCTTCAAGAAAGCCCCAGCTGTTGGTGTCCTGCTTCTCAGGCTCCAACCCGCTTTATCTTTTATGTTGTCAAGGCATCTTTATTAGAAGGAAAGGGTAAGGCACTCGTAGTTGGCAAGCAGACAGTTACTGATTTATTGATGAGAAATAATAGACGGCACTCTGAAAATGTGAGGAAGTGTCTGAGAAGGGTTCTAATCCATAACAGTAAATAGATGTAATTCAAACAATCCCAAAGATCCAGATCTAATGTTTTGGTCCTATACCTGGACCTTCATCAGAACGCAGCATAATATATAGAGCAAATCAGAAATAAATTAACTGGAGTATAAATTGGTATACTGTACATGTAACATGTAGGAGCATGTTCCATTAAACAGACAAAACCTAAGAAAGAAGCAAAATGAGTGTATACCCCGCTATAAGTAAGCAAAAGCAATAGTGCATATCAATGTGATACTCACCAATTTTGATTAAAAAAAAGCAAAAAAAAAACATCTTGCCAGTGCCAAGGTGTACCCAACCCGGACGGTCCAATCCTCTAGTATTAAAACTTTACCATGTGTCAAAAATGTGAATAAGGAGCAAGCATTGTGTAGAGTGCAATGATGGCTAAATGGATGGATGTCCTGCCTTCCACAGCGCCACTACCATTGAATAAAATTCTTCTGTACTTTATATAAGTGCCATCTATTTACTGATTTATTGATGATTATGTCCAAACTTATGGTTGGACTAATTTTATAATTTCACCTTATTGAAGGCTCTTGAAGGTTAATAACAAATTGGTTATGGTTTACCATATGCACTTCAATTACAGTAAATAAGATTTTTACTAAAGATGGCCGTGGCCTAAGCCCTCCAACAGTTTGGGTTTTGCATTTCTTTTTTATAGTTAATAAACTAGATATTTTGCTTGGCTTATTCTGTTTTAGTGGACAGTGTATGCTTAAGGCCGGGTCACACTCAGCGTAGGGAAATACGGTCCATTTTTTACAGGTGTAATACGCAGAAATGTTCCCTAAACAGTGATCCGTATGTCATCTGTAGGCAGGGTGTGGCTGCGTATTTTATGCATGTCATCCTCCGTATGTAATCTGTATGGCATCCGTACTGCGTTTTTTTCTCGCAACCTTGCAAAATGGACATATAATGGATCCATGGGTTCAAATATTCGTGAAAACTTATATACAGTCTATATATATATATATATATATATATATATATATATATATATACATATATATGTCAGTGAGACAAATATATACAGTATATATATATATATATATACGTATTTATATTTCATACAGCGCTAGATAGCTTAAAAGCCTGTAATTCAATTGCCTGCTTTTGCTATCTCCTTATCAAACACGACAGGATATGAGACATGGCTTACATACAGTAAACCATTTCATATCTGTTATGTTTTTACATATTCCTCACTAATAATGTTAGTAGAGTGTGTGTGTGCAAAATTTGGTGGCTCTAGCTGTTAAAATAAAGGGTTAAATCATGGAAAAAACTGGTGTGGGCTCCTGAACAATTTTCTCCGCCAGAGTGGGAAAGCCAGTGACTGAGGGCAGATCTTAATAGCCTAGAAAGGGACCATGGATATTGGCCCCCCCTGCCTAAAAAAAATCTGCCCCCAGCCACTCCAGAAAAGGCACATCTGTAAGATGCGCCTATTCTGGCACTTAGCCTCTCTCTTCCCACTCCCGAGTAGCGGTGGGATATGGGGTAATAAAGGGTTAATGTCACCTTGCTAATGTAAGGTGACATTAAGCCTGGTTAATAATGGATAGATGTCAATAAGACACATATCCATTATTAATCCAATAGTAGTAAAGGGTTAATAATACACACACATTAGGAATAAAGTATTTTAATGAAATAAATACACACATGGGGTTGTAAAATCTTTATTGTACGCTTAATCCACCTGAAGACTCTCGTTCTGTAAAAGAAAAAAAAAGAAAAAGCAACAATATCCCATACCTTTCTGGCGTGCAGTCATGTCCCACGTTGTAAATCCATCTGAAGGGGTTAAATAATTTTACAACCAGGAGCCTGCTAATGCAGCTGTTGCTCCTGGTTGTAAAAACTGGGGAATGAATGGAGTGCAGGGGAACATAGCATCGTAGTCTTGCGGTGGTGCGTCCCCTGTTGACATAAACTCATATGAACTCTAGCGTGGGAATTTTTCTGAATATTTTCTCACGCTAGAGTTCATATGAGTTTATGCCAGCAGGGGGCGCATCACTGCAAGTCTACGATGCTACGTTCCCCTGCATTCCCCAGTTTTTACAACCAGGAGCAAAAGCTGCATTAGCAGCCTCCTGGTTGTAAATTTATTTAACCCCTTCAGATGGATTTACAATGTGGGACATGACTGCACATCGGAAATGTATGGGATATTGTTGCTTTTTTCTTTTTTTTCTTTTACAGAACGAGGGTCTTCAGGTGGATTAAGCATGCAATAAAGATGTTACAACCCCATGTGTGTATTTATTTCATTAAAATACTTTATTCCTAATGTGTGTGTGTGTGTGTGTGTGTGTGTATTATTAACCCTTTACTACTATTGGATTAATAATGGATAGGTGTCTTATTGACATCTCTCTATTATTAACCAGGCTTAATGTCACCTCACATTAGCAAAGTGTTATTAACCCTTTATTACCCCATATCCCACCGCTACTTGGGAATGGGAAGAGAGAGGCTAAGTTCCAGAATAGGCGCATCATACAGATGCGCCTTTTCTGGGGTGGCTGGGGGCAGATGTTTTTTAGCCAGGAAGGGGAGCCAATATCCATGGTCCCTTTCTAGGCTATTAATATCTGCCCTCTGTCACTGGCTTTCCCACTGTGGCGGAGAAAATAGCGCGGGAGCCCACAAAAGTTTTTTGTCCATGATTTAACCCTTTATTTTAACAGCTAGAGCCACCAAAGTTTACACACACACACTCTACTAACATTATTAGTGAGGAATATGTGAAAAAATAACAGATATTAAATCGTTTACTGTATGTAAACCATGTCTCATATCCTGTCGTGTTTGATAAGGAGATAGCAAAAGGCGGCAATTGAATTACCGGCTTTTATGCTATGTAGCTCTGTATTAAATATAAATATCTATATATATATATATATATATATATATATGTGTCTCACTGACATATATATATATACCTATACTATGTGTAGACATTTATTCTATCTATTCTATTATAACCTATGTGATTTTACTGTACACCGCCCTGAATTACCGGCTTTTCTATAGAACACCGGTGTGTATTTCTCGCAAGTCACACTGATGGTCCGTGTGTAATCCGTATTTTTCTCGCCCCATAGACTTTCATTGGCGGATTTTTTGTGCAATACGCTGACAAATGCAGCATGCTGCAATTTTGTACGGCTGTAAAATACGATGTGTAGTTTTTGCGCCTCTCATATGTCCGTAAAACTCTCTAGTGTGACGCCGGCTTCATAATCCCATGTTGTTTAACCATTTGAAGTTGGTGTATTGATAGCAGCATATTACATGGGTCTGTCTGTAGCGATGAAAAACCTGAATGGTAGTGGCAAAGGATAGGTCATAGTTATTGTAAAACAGACAGAGTGGCCGAGAAACACCAGAAAACACTAGTTATGGTATTTAGTTTATGTTGGTGATTTTTGCTGCCCAAGACAGAAGTGCCCGATATTTGCTTCTTATTCTATGTTCCTTCCAGGAACCCTTCAATCAATTCTCTACCTCATTGCTTGCTAACAATGCATTTACTCTAATTCTCGATATATTATAGCATAAGAAGTGGAACTAACTAAACTTTGCACCAATTCCAATTTAAAGGGAGTCTGTCACCGTCAAAATGCATTTTAAATAGGCTACAAAGTGTTGTAGGAAACTTAACCCCTATACAACCCTACTACCACTGTACCCAATATTGGTGCAGTGCCTGAGAAAATAAGTTTTCATACGCAAATAAGGAGGCATCGGTGAACCCGTGAAGTAGTTAAGAGATTGATGCACCATTACGCATACTCATTTGCATATTGGGGCCTTTCCCTTACTTCTCATTGACAGCGCTCGCTCTGGGAAGCAAGCACTGACTGAATGCTGCCGTGTGCGTGTGGCCGCGCACTCACCTAATGGCCACTCGCGTTCTCTCGGACTCCATTCTTCTGATGACACTCGCTGCACTTCCGGGTCTATTAGTGTACCAAGCAGCGTATAAACAAAAGAGGCAGGGAGGAGAAACTTGTGTACAGCACTTTGAAAAGTCACAAAATTTTGTGCAACTCTGAGTTGGTACAAAATTTGATTTTTGGGGCCAAAATGGGCAAAGCTGGAGAGTAGTCAGGGTGTGATGGTGCGTGGCTATGCCCACTTGTCAAACTAATCACTAGTGATGGCATTTCTTACTTCAGAAATGTTAATCCAGTTCTTGAAGGGACTATCATTTTTGGTGAGGTGCACGGAGGCACGTGTCACTGATAGAATGTGCCAAATTGGTGTGCGTTTACCTGCCCCTCATTAAGACGCTCACACAAAATGCCAGTCTTAATGAATCGTGGTCTAAATTTTCCCTTTGCAGTCATTGAGGTAAATTTTCAGGGACATATCTTGAAAATTATGTTAAAAAGGTTGTGTGACAGATAGAAGCTGCGCTGTTGATTTAGAATCATCTGGAAACTATAGGGGGTTATAATTGTTATATCAGACATGAAGTGGTTAGCTCAGCCCCAGGGGATACTGGGAAAGTTGTCATTGTGTCTTGGACATCCCGGAGTAAGGTGTGTGCTAGAGAGTCTCTTGTCAGAATGAAATCAGACAAGCTGTACAGACCAGTTCTTCCTGGGAAGCAATTGATGTAATTATAGAAACAGTCAGGACAGCCAGGAGCATTTTATTACCTCAAGATAGATGTAAGAGAGCTACAGCACCGGACTCATCCCGCTCCCCACCTCACTGCATGAGCAAGGTACAGTTCACTGTGTGTGAAGAGAGGTTATCTATGAAGAGACTTCTATGTATGTTGATGAAGCTTTACATGAAGAGAAGTGATTCTGTATGATGAAAAGAAGCAGGAATAAAACCCATGGGAGCAACTCCAGCTCGTAACTGTGTCATAGCTGTGCACCTGTAAACCACTACCTCAGAGTGACCAATAATTATAATTCTTCACAGAACTCATGTTTTCATTGTATCGCCTTCATATACTGTGTGGCGTGCATGCAACAGTTGTCCACTTTTTACAAACTCTTTTTGTTTGAAAAGTCCCCTGAAAGAAAACAAAACAGATTGTATGGCTATTAAGCCCTCATCAGCGACGATCAGCTGTAATCTGCAGTGAAACATGATAGCAAGTTCATTTAACTTACCAGCAGTGCCACCACTGGGTTTCAGGAAGCAAACTCTTGAAATACACAAGGGTGTATCTATGTACCCATTTTGTACTCTGGCCAATTCATGGGAAACTGGCCTGATGGATCTCACTTTGCAAATTTAAAATAACCTAACAGGATACTTGAAAATGGGTTTTTTTTTCACAGAAACCTGCAAAACGTCACAGCACACATTCTTTCCAATTAATTTCTTTGCGCACTGTGCAGTAATAGTGTGTGACAGTCAGGGTCTGCTTGAAAAACCGGGAAGGTGGTAGGTGAGTTCTAAAACTGTCATCTGCCTATAATGGCAGCATTCGGAGCCAGTTCTGTCTGTTGCTATTTCACCATATAGATTTTGCTGTTAATCACTGACATCATCATTGTAATGTCTGTGTTGCCTGTCTGTGCATGTATCAGGACCCATTCTGGGACGTAATTCCAGTATACTGATGGGTTACAAGCCAACCAGGGGCCTACTAAGGTCCCATCGATGGTGTTTACCTCCTCCTATGAAGCTCAGCCTGCAGAAAACATCGATTTTACTGTATACTGTAGTAGTGCAGTATATATGTCAAGACATCAAAAGTTCAAGTCACCACAGGGAACTAAAAGATAAAGTGAAAATGGATAAAGAAAATGTTTTAAAAATGATAAAAGATAAAAAAAAATCAACCGCCATTAAAAATAAAGAAATAAAAAATAAACATTCAGTATTTCCATGCCTGTAAAGTCCATACTGTGAAAAAAAGCAAAAAGCCAAACTGCATAAAAAAATCTAATTGCTATTTTTCGTCAATGTAAATCCTTCCCAAAAATGCAATAAAAATTGCTCAAAATGTCCTAGGCTAAACTTGAAAATGTCAGCTCACCCGAAGCCCAAAAAAAACAAAAAAATGAAAAACAAAGTGTTGGGAGTCAGAAAATGGGAACACAAACCATTCATAATAAAATAAACAAAGAAAATATATTCACCAAAATAAACTAAAAAGCATAAAACACAAAAACGTCATACATGTTTGGCATTTCTTACTGAGCTGATGATGATGAATAATTTGGCTAAATCATTATTACCACGCACTGAAATCAGTAGGAAAGGTAAGCTAAAAAAAAACAAATGATGTTATGGCATTTTGTTTTTAACCTTTTCACACATCTTGGTTTTTTTTCCTGTCTTTCACTACATTACATGGTAAAGAGAATGGTGTCATTAAAAAATTCAGCTCATCCAGCAAATAATAAGGCTAAAAAAAATAATAAGGGTAAGGTTCCACGTTCTGGATTGGTGGCGCTTTGGACGGGGTGTAAAACTCGCTGCCCCCAAAGCGCCGCCCCCTTCTATACGCACGGTGATTCTGGATGTGTTCATTGCACACATCCGGAATCGCTGCACCCTATACATAGGACCCTGTGATTTACCTTGTGGCGACACAGCGTCGTTGTAAGGTAAACGGACATGCTACATTCTAAAAAGATGCACCGCATGTCCGGAAAAGCAGGGCCACCAGGTGTGTGTTACCACGCATAGTGGAGACGGGATTTCATAAAATCCCCTCCACTATGCTGTAACATCTGGACACTGCGTGTTTGAATGCTGCGGTAGTACGGAGCATTCAATCCGCAGCTAATCTGGATGTAATCCTGAACGTGGACACATACCCTCAAAGTTTTGGCTCCTGGAAGAGGGGAAAAAAAGCTAGTGCAGATAACAAATGTTTCAGTCCTTAAAGGGTTAAATATTTACACAGGTTTTTATTTTATATATTTACTGTAAACATACACATGTGTCTGTGTGCATATTGTATATTAGGCTTAAGAAACAGTACCGGAGTCATCAGTGTTTTCCATCAGTGTGTCTTCCGTGTGCCCATTTTTACCATCAGTGTCATCCGTGTTTCAACGGTGTGTCCATTTTTACCATCAGTATTTATCATCATTGTGTCCATTTTTAGTATCAGTGTTTTCTAGTGTGTCATCCGTGTGCCCGTTTTTACCACCAGTGTGTCAGCCGTATTCCTGTTTTTACCATCATGTGTCATCATCAGTGTTTTCAATCAGTGTGTCCATTTTTACCATCAGTGTTTTCCATCTGTGTGTCATCCGTGTGTCCATTTTTACCATCAGTGTTTTCCATCAGTATGTCATCCGTGTGTCCATTTTTACCATCAGTGTTTTCCATCTGTGTGTCATCTGTGTCCATTTTTACCATCAGTGTTTTCCATCTGTGTGTCATCCGTGTGTCCATTTTTACCATCAGTGTTTTCCATCTGTGTGTCATCCGTGTGTCCATTTTAACCATCAGTGTTTTCCATCAGTATGTCATCTGTGTGTCCATTTTTACCATCAGTGTTTTCCATCTGTGTGTCATCCGTGTGTCCATTTTTACCATCAGTGTTTTCCATCTGTGTGTCATCCGTGTGTCCATTTTTACCATCAGTGTTTTCCATCTGTGTGTCATCCGTGTGTCCATTTTTACCATCAGTGTTTTCCATCTGTGTGTCATCCGTGTGTCCATTTTTACCATCAGTGTTTTCCATCTGTGTGTCATCCGTGTGTCCATTTTTACCATCAGTGTTTTCCATCTGTGTGTCATCCGTGTGTCCATTTTTACCATCAGTGTTTTCCATCAGTGTGTCATCCGTGTGTCCATTTTTACCATCAGTGTTTTCCATCAGTCTGTTATCAGTGTTTTTCATCGATGGATAAAAAAAAGAAATACATTACAAAGCTTCTCTTACACCTTGCAGTGTTAAATACGGACAGCACACAGATTACACACTGATGCCATCCATGTGCTGTACGTGTTTTTCACAGACCCATAGACTTATATTTTCTTATATTTGTCTTCATCCAAACTTGCCTATCCTCTATTTACTTTAATCTGGAAAATTGTTAAATTGTTAAACCACCCCATCCCTGCCCCGCTTGATTGTAATTCTTTTATTGAAGACCTATAGAAAGAAAACAAATTATAATATTTTATAGAGTTTTACAAGTAAAAACTTAAGTACTGCTAAACAGTGCAGTAATAACTGATACCAGTAGATGGTGATGGAGCAAAGAGGAACGATTCAAGGCTCGGTGGATCACAGCGCCCACCCAGACTTAACATTAGGTTGGAAATAGACTAGCGTATGGCATCCGATATGAGAGCATCACATGTGATATGCTGCAAGGGTGAGCCGAGTGTCAGTGCTCCGATTCTCTTACATGAGTGGAAGCACATATGTGGAGGAGACTGAGAAAGTAATTTCTCCATCTCCTCCATGGTCTGACTCGGCGTATATCGGACTGCACTGGGATGACATCAGAGTGCAGTCCAATGTTTCACACGCACCCATAAACTTGTATGGGTGTGAATGAGTTGAGTCTCGCTGCCAATCACTGAATGCTGCCGAATCGGCATGAGAAAATAATTGCAGATCTGAGATGCCTATAGAATAACACTGGGCCGAGTGCCAAGAGATATTTTATCACATAGCACTCGGCAATGTTATACCCTAGTGTGACCCTGGCCTTAGACCATAAATCCAAATCCCTGAAGTATTTGAGAACAAATTTAACAAAGAATAACAAATGTCTCGGTCTCCATTAAGAGTCTTGGGGTCACAGTGCTAACCTAGACATGAATAGTGCCACAGCCACTGATTTATGGCATCAACCAATATGACATGATGAATCTAAATAACAAAAGGGGGTGTAGTTACAGACTGTTTCCAGTTGAAAAGATACAGGAAATTGGAAAGAATCCAATTTCACCTGTCAGAAGTGTAGACTAGTGGCCCTTTTAGAAGAAAAGGTGTGAGGTCTGGAAGAAAGAATAGCAACTTTGAAACTCATCAAAGAGAATGAAGACTTCCTAGACACAACAGAAGCATCTCTACTGGTCACAGAAGGTGAAAAAAGTGTCAGAGAACCTCCAAAAGCAGATGAGTGGAAGCATGTGACCAAAAGAAGCAAGAAGACCATGGAAAAATCACCAACCACACAACTGAAGAACCGATATCAAATCTTTGTAGAGGATGAAGATGGCACACCTAAGGATGAAGCAATACCAGCAAGCAAAAAAGAAAAGGGCACACAGCAACAAGTGACAGCAAAAAGTACAGCCAAGAAGCAACGAAGAGTGGTGGTGGTGGGAGACTCACTACTGAGAGGCACAGAAGCAGCCATCTGCAGACCGGACATAACCGCAAGAGAAGTATGCTGCCTTCCAGGTGCGATGATCAAGGATGTGACCGATAGGATACCAAAGCTCTTCAGCTCCAAGGACGTCCACCCATTTCTGCTGATACATGTTGGCACCAATGACACGGCAAGGAAGGACCTACCGACAATCTGCAAGGACTTTGAAGAGTTAGGGAAGAAAGTAAAGGAACTGGATGCACAGGTAGTTTTTTCTTCTATCCTTCCAGTAGACGGGCATGGCACCAGGAGATGGAACAGGATCCTTGATGCGAACAACTGGCTAAGACGATGGTGCAGACAACAAGGATTCGGATTCCTGGACCACGGCGTGAATTACTTGTACGATGGACTCCTCACCAGAGACGGACTACACTTCAACAAACCTGTGAAACACACATTCGCCAGAAGACTCACTACACTCATCAGGAGGGCGTTAAACTAGAAGTAGAGGGGACGGGAAGAAAAACATTAGACTCGAACAAAGAAGACCCAGGAAAACATACTCAGAAGGGAGGTAAGAACATTTCTAAAACAATCCACAGTGAGGAGATTGGAACAAAACAAAATCCTCTAAACTGCATGCTCGCAAACGCCAGAAGCCTGACAAACAAGATGGAAGAACTAGAAGCAGAAATATCTACAGGTAACTTTGACATAGTGGGAATAACTGAGACATGGTTAGATGAAAGCTATGACTGGGCAGTTATCTTACAGGGTTACAGTCTGTTTAGAAAGGATCGTAAAAATCGGAGAGGAGGAGGTGTTTGTCTCTATGTAAAGTCTTGTCTAAAGTCCACTTTAAGGGAGGATATTAGCGAAGGGAATGAGGATGTCGAGTCCATATGGGTCGAAATTCATGGAGGGAAAAATGGTAACAAAATTCTCATTGGGGTCTGTTACAAACCCCCAAATATAACAGAAATCATGGAAAGTCTACTTCTAAAGCAGATAGATGAAGCTGCAACCCATAATGAGGTCCTGGTTATGGGGGACTTTAACTACCCAGATATTAACTGGGAAACAGAAACCTGTGAAACCCATAAAGGCAACAGGTTTCTGCTAATAACCAAGAAAAATTATCTTTCACAATTGGTGCAGAATCCAACCAGAGGAGCAGCACTTTTAGACCTAATACTATCTAATAGACCTGACAGAATAACAAATCTGCAGGTGGTCGGGCATCTAGAAAATAGCGACCACAATATTGTACAGTTTCACCTGTCTTTCACTAGGGGGACTTGTCAGGGAGTCACAAAAACACTGAACTTTAGGAAGGCAAAGTTTGACCAGCTTAGAGATGCCCTTAATCTGGTAGACTGGGACAATATCCTCAGAAATAAGAATACAGATAATAAATGGAAAATGTTTAAGAACATCCTAAATAGGCACTGTAAGCGGTTTATACCTTGTGGGAATAAAAGGACTAGAAATAGGAAAAACCCAATGTGGCTAAACAAAGAAGTAAGAGGGGCAATTAACAGTAAAAAGAAAGCATTTGCACTACTAAAGCAGGATGGCACCATTGAAGCTCTAAAAAACTATAGGGAGAAAAATACTTTATCTAAAAAACTAATTAAAGCTGCCAAAAAGGAAACAGAGAAGCACATTGCTAAGGAGAGTAAAACTAATCCCAAACTGTTCTTCAACTATATCAATAGTAAAAGAATAAAAACTGAAAATGTAGGCCCCTTAAAAAATAGTGAGGAAAGAATGGTTGTAGATGACGAGGAAAAGGCTAACATATTAAACACCTTCTTCTCCACGGTATTCACGGTGGAAAATGAAATGCTAGGTGAAATCCCAAGAAACAATGAAAACCCTATATTAAGGGTCACCAATCTAACCCAAGAAGAGGTGCGAAACCGGCTAAATAAGATTAAAATAGATAAATCTCCGGGTCCGGATGGCATACACCCACGAGTACTAAGAGAACTAAGTAATGTAATAGATAAACCATTATTTCTTATTTTTAGGGACTCTATAGCGACGGGGTCTGTTCCGCAGGACTGGCGCATAGCAAATGTGGTGCCAATATTCAAAAAGGGCTCTAAAAGTGAACCTGGAAATTATAGGCCAGTAAGTCTAAGCTCTACTGTTGGTAAAATATTTGAAGGGTTTCTGAAGGATGTTATTCTGGATTATCTCAATGAGAATAACTGTTTAACTCCATATCAGCATGGGTTTATGAGAAATCGCTCCTGTCAAACCAATCTAATCAGTTTTTATGAAGAGGTAAGCTATAGGCTGGACCACGGTGAGTCATTGGACGTGGTATATCTCGATTTTTCCAAAGCATTTGATACCGTGCCACACAAGAGGTTGGTACACAAAATGAGAATGCTTGGTCTGGGGGAAAATGTGTGTAAATGGGTTAGTAACTGGCTTAGTGATAGAAAGCAGAGGGTGGTTATAAATGGTATAGTCTCTAACTGGGTCGCTGTGACCAGTGGGGTACCGCAGGGGTCGGTATTGGGACCTGTTCTCTTCAACATATTCATTAATGATCTGGTAGAAGGTTTACACAGTAAAATATTGATATTTGCAGATGATACAAAACTATGTAAAGCAGTTAATACAAGAGAAGATAGTATTCTGCTACAGATGGATCTGGATAAGTTGGAAACTTGGGCTGAAAGGTGGCAGATGAGGTTTAACAATGATAAATGTAAGGTTATACACATGGGAAGAAGGAATCAATGTCACCATTACACACTGAATGGGAAACCACTGGGTAAATCTGACAGGGAGAAGGACTTGGGGATCCTAGTTAATGATAAACTTACCTGGAGCAGCCAGTGCCAGGCAGCAGCTGCCAAGGCAAACAGGATCATGGGGTGCATTAAAAGAGGTCTGGATACACATGATGAGAGCATTATACTGCCTCTGTACAAATCCCTAGTTAGACCGCACATGGAGTACTGTGTCCAGTTTTGGGCACCGATGCTCAAGAAGGATATAATGGAACTAGAGAGAGTACAAAGGAGGGCAACAAAATTAATAAAGGGGATGGGAGAACTACAATACCCAGATAGATTAGCGAAATTAGGATTATTTAGTCTAGAAAAAAGACGACTGAGGGGCGATCTAATAACCATGTATAAGTATGTAAGGGGACAATACAAATATCTCGCTGAGGATCTGTTTATACCAAGGAAGGTGACGGGCACAAGGGGGCATTCTTTGCGTCTGGAGGAGAGAAGGTTTTGCCACCAAAATAGAAGAGGATTCTTTACTGTTAGGGCAGTGAGAATCTGGAATTGCTTGCCTGAGGAGGTGGTGATGGCGAACTCAGTTGAGGGGTTCAAGAGAGGCCTGGATGTCTTCCTGGAGCAGAACAATATTGTATCATACAATTATTAGGTTCTGTAGAAGGACGTAGATCTGGGGATTTATTATGATGGAATATAGGCTGAACTGGATGGACAAATGTCTTTTTTCGGCCTTACTAACTATGTAACTATGTAATATATATACAGTATATCTTTAGACTATATTAACCAGTAGATAGAGAAATATTAAGTGCTCAGTGGTTGATACTTTTCTATTTTTCTATATCAACGTGCTCCTCAGACCTTGTGGGGGCATCACAACCCTGGACCAGACCTCAATCACAGGACAATAAAACTTTCACTCTCCTTATCTATGAACTGTTCCAATATTTACAGCCACGACTGTTTATTTCTCACCCATTGTGATAGTTCTGCTTCACATCACTGGTCTTATCTATTGCATTATTTCTGTGCCCTGTTGTGTATAAATATGTGACTCTTCAGATTTTGTGTTATTCTATGCCTGATGAAGAGACCTGAGTAGTCTCGAAAGCTCGTAATTTTTAACCATCTGAGGACTCTCAAATCTAAATAATTTTCATTTGAAAAGAGTAATTTCAGGACTGACATTTTCTTGACTGCTTCTGCTTCTACCAACTTTAAAAGGAAAAATGTTGTATTCATGCTATTAAAAGAAAATGTATATATATATTTTAACATGCCAAAATATTCACACGCTAGATCTAGGCTTATAAGAAATTAAATAAATAAAAATTCTATCTAATTATTTTGTTTTATTTTCTTGGCTGCAACAGGAATGAATCAAACTTTAAAATGATAGAATATTGACCCTTTCTAAGGCGTTCTTTACTTAAAGGGAGCCTGTCAGGTCCCCAGTGCCCCCAGAACTAGCAGCAGGTGTGTCTCAGGCTGCCGTCACACTAGCAGTATTTGGTCAGTATTTTACATCAGTATTTGCAAAACCAGGAGTGGAACAAATAGAGGAAAAGTATAATAGAAACATATGCACCACTTCTGCATTTATCACCGACTCCTGGTTTTGGCTTACAAATACTGATGTAAAATACTGACCAAATACTGCTAGTGTGACGGCAGCCTCACAGGGAGTATGTGGATCGCCATCACATAAGGGCAATGGGGTACTCGGCATCGGGTCCTTCAGTAATCTGCAGGGATGTCACGGTGGCCCGACCTGGTCCGTGGCCCTTACAGGGACGTCCAATAAAAGGAATAGTTTTTATGGTTTTGGGAAAGGTCTTTAAAGGGGTAGTTCGTGACGCCACCTGCGGTATTCGGTCAGGGTGACCGACGCTGCATAGGGGTCCGCTGGGGTGATGTTATGGCAGCCAGATGGTATACCTTCCCACAGGTGAAGTGCATCCCCAGGGCTTTCCAGAAGTGTAGATGGTGATGGTGGACGATGTAAGGCGCAGAGAATAATGAGGACACAAGGTTGCAGTCTCTTTACCTTTACTGGAGGCTTCAGTATCCACAGTCCAGGGTACAGACCACAGGGTGGGCAGAGTCCAACCGTTCTGAAGGCAAATCCAGAGTCCCCTTATCCAGGTGGAAATCAGTAGCCTTCCTTCTAGCGCCTGTGTGTTGTAGTACCTCCCTGCTGAGCTTCTCGGTAAGGTCCTCACAACGTTTGTAGATTTTCTAGATGTTATTTCTTCCTCTCTGTCCCCCAGATGGTATGGATAGGACAAACCCGTATGACTGATGGCCTGAGGCTTGTTTATAGGGACCCTAGAGACGCCCCGACCCCCACAAGTTGCCACCGTGTCTTCTTAGGTATTAAGGTTGGGCAGCCAACTTGGAATTAACTGTCCTGCCGTAGTTTGAAGTAATGCGTAGAGCCTATTACTCCCTCGGTGTTCCGGCCACCGGCTACGCGCCTCAGAAGGAGGCAGCCTATTACAGGGCAGAACTCCTTCTGGTGTTATCTCCTTGTGCTATGACTTTGTTTCTTACCCTCTACAACACAATTCTCTTCGTGGCCTTTCTTAGGATGCTGCCGCACGTGGGGCAGGCGCAGCTCTGTGTCTTTCTGTCTTGCTAGGCCTCTGTCAGGATCCCACCCCTGACAGGGACCCTCTGTCTGCAGCTCCGATGTTCCTCCTTTCCCCCTGTCTGCCTGACAGGTGTTGCCTGGGCAAAGCCCAGCCAGGTTCTCTCTAACTTTCTATCCAGCCCACCAGTTTTACCATTCTGTGAGGAGTGCCCTAGTAGATAGGAGCAAGGCTCCCCCTGGTGGTCTGGAGTGTGAAGTGTGGTGTATGGTTTTGTGATACCTGGTAGGAAGATCTCCTTTATTGCCATCAGACGTAATATCACTCCCCCTGGTGGAAGAATGACATCACTGCAACGACCAGGACTCTGGGGCGCTGCATATGCATATCACATACTTGTGGTCACAGGACTACCTGCTTCCAGAGACGGAACCATAGAATCCTCACAGCGTGCAGTGCGTGCAATATGGGGATTCACAAGTAGACTTGTAGCTTTTGACTAGACAACCCTTTCTAAAAATGTTGGTCATTTGGCCTTTCTTTCACAGCCACTGTGTGTTGAATGTACATAGCACAGGGTAGTAGGTGTCAATGGTCAATATTGTCATTTAGCAAGTCTAAAGGTACCGTCACACTCAGCAACTTTGCAACGAGAACGACAACGATCCGTGACGTTGCAGCGTCCTGGTTAGCGATCTCGTTGTGTTTGACACGCAGCAGCGATCTGGATCCCGCTGTGATATCGCTGGTCGGAGCTAGAAGTCCAGAACTTTATTTCGTCGTCAGATCGGTGTGTATCGTCATGTTTGACATCAAAAGCAACGATGTCAGCAATGTTTTACATGGAGCTAACGACCTGTGAGAACGATAAGTGAGTCATCGTTACGTCACTAGATCGCTCCTGCATCGTTGTGGAGCTGCTGTGTTTGACGTCTCTACAGCGACCTAAACAGCGACGCTCCAGCGATTGGCTCGTTCTCTATATCGCTGCAGCGTCGCTGAGTGTGACGGTACCTTAACAGCAAGCAATGTAACCTTTATCTCTCTTCGCCTGAGGCTATGTGCACACGTAGCGGATTTGGCTGCGGACCCGCAGCGGATTGGCAGCTGCGGATTCGCAGCAGTTTTCCATGCGGTTTACAGTACCATGTAAACCTATGGAAAACGAAATCTGCAGTGCAGATGCTGCGGAAAATACAGCGTGAAAACGCTGTGTTGTTTATTCCGCAGCATGTCAATTCTTTGTGCGGATTCCGCAGCAGTTTACACCTGCTCCATAATAGGAATCCACAGGTGTAAAACCGCAGGTGAAATCCGCACAAAAAGCGCAGAAATTCCGCGGTAAATTTGCAGGTAAATCCACAGGAAATCCGCACACGAATCCGCAACGTGTGCACATAGCCTGAATGCTCTTGTAATCTAATTTAGGACAACATCAAAGTTGAACTTTGGTTTGGTCATAAATCAGTAAAGAAGATAATTCAGGAGAAGAGAGATAAGGTAAGGGCTTGTTCATATGGCTGATTTCTCACACTGATCCCAAGGTATAGGCTGAAAGTGGCTTGAAGTCTGCCTCTCATTGTTTTCAATGGGGATCCGCACGGCCGTTTATAAGGCAGAAATTACATGTTAGTAGTTGAGGAGGTTTGACCACAAATCTTAAAGAAACTGTGGCAGGAACCTAGACATGATTATTCCCATTAAATGGTGCTCATTAGTGTGCAGATCCACAGAAGTGCAAAATGGAAAGTCACAGGACAAATATGAGGCGAAACGCGCGTCAGCAGGTGCGGGCTGTTACGGGGCTCCTCCACTGGTTAGGATACCACTTTATCACCTCTTTTGCACTTTACTGCACGATGGCCCTTTGCCTAGAGATTACTGATTTTTTTTAAAGCATTTACTATCATATGTTTACATTATGGCGTAATTGCCTTATTTATATGTGCTAGAGTGATTTTTACTCTATTATTTTGAGGACTATTTTATGTGGGCATCTATTACAGTGGTTACTATATTGTTTATATATAAATTTACGCTTACATACCCCTTAATTATGATACCCATTTGGTTTAATTTATTAATATGAGGCGGTTGTGAATTTATTATGATTATGTAAATTTAATATATACTCCGTAACACCCTGTATGAATTTTCTTTTATCCATATATCTGTCTTCCCCTATTTATGGTTATTATGTAATTTGGAATTTTTATGATTTAATAAACTATGATCTAACATATGCTGTAGTTGTGTATTATATTCATAGGTAGTATATAATTTTGTGGATGCACAACATATTTATTTTATTTTGTGTGTATATATAATTTGAATTTCAGCTTTGATTAATTCTTTAAACGTGAAATCACTCAAACACCGTTACAGTGGATTGCAGTGATAGAACAATTTCTTGCCTCTTTACTTTGGAATAAAGTGATTACAATAAAGAAAAGGGCTTTCTGCCACATTGCTTCCTCATACTTTTCTTTTAGTTCAGGCAAAACTTAAGTGGTTATTTTGGTTCCAGCCAATTTGTCCTAATCACAGAAAAATGCATTATACATGGAGTACCTTTATTTATTCTACTCTGCACTTTTACATAGTTATATACGTTGACTAAAGACCTATGCCCATCAAAGTTCAACCTTTCTCCACCAACTGTACATTTTGTCACTAATCTACTGTAATGCTGCGGTAGCACCGTACGCAGTTAAGAGGCAGTGACCCAAAAGTTCAAACACAAAAGTCTCTTTAATGTGTTCATTCACACATAAAGGTGCATAGCATTTTATTGAACACGTCATCAAAGCTCAGTACACAAAGTTTCATCTCATCTCAGTGTCCGATTCATAGCACTACACATCATATGGCTTTTAGATTGCAGTCCCTAAACACGCCAGGCCTCTCCTTGTCCAGTATCCGTGGGGCAACCACATGCCATATTTCAGTCTCCAAACACAGCTTCACATGTTGCAGACACTACACATGCCAGTCCTCCTCTGACTAGTTTCCGTGGGTGTCCTGCACTGCTGTATCACAGACTCTTTACTCATACAGCCGTACACAGCCCAGGATATCCTCCGGATAACAGCAGGTCACCATATCCACCTGTTTGCTATCGTTACACATGCCAGTCCTCTTTCGGGCACAGGACATCCACCTCCGGCACCTCCGGGCACAGGACTGTCCACATCCAAGACCAGTTACCATGGACAACTTGCATCGCTGTGACTGAGGGTGCCAGGCTATTCAGCTGCCATAGCTGCTGGCTCTGCTGGCCTGTGCTGCTTCACAGACACAGCCAGCGCTCTGCAGGCCTCTGCTCTGCACACCAGCACACACCAGACTGACACCGATGTTGCACCTGACACACCCATACCCCTTACTGCAGGGTTTTTAACAAACAAACCTGTGGATTTCAGCCCAGAGGCATAGCTACGGGTTCAGTTCAGGAAGGGGGGACCATCTGAGTCTTGATTACAACTATGGTGGCACACTTTAATCATGGGTATAGGGGAACCTCAGCAGATGATCCTGCTGTAACTGAAAATAAATCAGCAAACAAAGACCAACACTACCTCCATATGGTGACCATATAGTGGTAGATACCAGTGCTGCAGAACATACAGAGATTACAGTACAGTTACAGATAGTGACTTACCGCTGACGTTCTTTCTGATGGAATCGTTCACTTTTCCCAATTTTTCCATCTGGCCCAGACAAATATGACAACTTCTTCCACCCAGGACTCGTCTGCAGAGATTACAACAAAACCACATTTGAATGCTCATATTTCCAGCCCCATCACGATCTATTTCCAACCTGCATAATCTCCTCGTCCTGCCGATACGACAATACTGAGCCGCTGCTGCTGTTTGTGTCCCTATTACTGCACCCACTGTGTGGCACAAATCAGTGTTCCCTCATACTTCCCCACATAATAATGCCATCTCTTATGAGAGAGAGACAGAGACTGAGAGAGAGACAGAGAGACTGAGAGAGACAGAGACTGAGAGAAACAGAGAGAGACTGAGAGAGACAGAGACTGAGAGAGACAGAGACTGAGAGAGACAGAGACTGAGAGAAACAGAGAGAGACTGAGAGAGACAGAGACTGAGAGAGACAGAGACTGAGAGAGACAGAGACTGAGAGAAACAGAGAGAGACTGAGAGAGACAGAGACTGAGAGAGACAGAGACTGAGAGAGACAGAGACTGAGAGACAGAGAGAGACTGAGAGAGACAGAGAGAGACTGAGAGAGACAGAGACAGAGACTGAGAGAAACAGAGAGAGACTGAGAGAGACAGAGACTGAGAGAGACAGAGACTGAGAGAGACAGAGAGAGACTGAGAGAGACTGAGAGAGACAGGGACTGAGAGAAACAGAGAGAGACAGAGACTGAGAGAGACAGCGAGAGACAGAGGCAGAGAGAAACAGAGAGAGAGAGACAAAGAGACTGAGAAAGCACAATGGATACAAGAATCCTCAGGGACTTGTCAGGAGGGGAACAGTGCCCTGCCTCCTCCTCACTGCACAGTGCAGTCAGCTACAGCCGAGATACAGCCACCTGCAGCCTGAGCTCCTACTTATGAAGCC
Organism: Ranitomeya variabilis; assembly: GCF_051348905.1. Lineage (NCBI taxonomy): Eukaryota > Metazoa > Chordata > Amphibia > Anura > Dendrobatidae > Ranitomeya > Ranitomeya variabilis. The sequence goes on from NC_135234.1 coordinate 83,941,992, forward strand.
ATACTGCCTCCTGTCCTGCTCCTCTATGCAGGGCTCAGGGAAGAAGCAGCGTCCTGAAGTCTCTTCAGCAGACACCACACAGCCGGCAACGTTTGCATGGGTGCAGTAAGCCAGAGGCAGCAGATACAGTGCCGGCACCCAGCGTCCCTGGGCACATGCTCCTCTACAGAACACACCGCGGTAGTGCAGGGAGATTGTCTCCATGCTCTACTCTAGAGCTTAACTATATTGGTGTGCACAGCAGGCTGACATAGTTAAAGGGAATCTGTCACCCCAAAATCGTATATGAGCTGCGGCCACCGGCATCAGGGGCTTATCTACAGCATTCTGTAATGCTGTAGATAAGCCCCCGATGTAACCTGAAAGATGAGAAAAACAGGTTAGATTATACTCACCCAGGGGCTGTCCCACTGTGGTCCGGTCCGATGGGTGTCGCGGTCCGGGGCCTCCCATCTTCTTACGATGACAGAGGACTTCTTGTCTTCACGCTGTGGCAACGGCGCAGGCGTACTTTGTCTTCCCTGTTGAGGGCAGAGCAAAGTACTGCAGTGCGCAGGCACTGGGCCTCTCTGACCTTTCCCGGCGCCTGCGCACTGTAGTACTTTGCTGTGCCCTCAACAGGGCAGATAAGTACGCCTGCGCCGGAGCCGCGACAAGAAAACAAGAAGAGGACGTCATCGTATGAAGATAGGAGGCGCCGGACACGGACCGCAACGCCCATCGGACTGGACCGCACCGGGACCGCCCCTGGGTGAGTATAATATAACCTTTATTTCTCCTCTATCAGGTTACATCGGGGGCTTATCTACAGCATTACAGAATGCTGTAGATAAGCCCCTGATGCCGGTGGCCGCAGCTCATATATGATTTTGGGGGTGACAGACTCCCTATAAAAGGGAGCTTAGCTCTGGGTTGGCCCCTCTAAGCACTGGGCCCGGGGTGACCGCACCCTCTGCCCCCTGGTAGCTACACTACTGTTTCAGCCACATGGAAAATCCGGACTGGAAATCCGTGACTGCCATACACACCTATGGACTTCATCTGTCTCCATGCACAACCTGTGGAGAACACACAGCAACCCTCTACCTGTGACACGAGACACTGCCTCACACTAGCTATAACCCGCAATGTTATGTGTATCATGGAAATCATCCAGCCCTTTTTTAAAAGCTGTTATAGTGTCTGCCATTACTGCTTCCTGTGGTCGGCATTCCGCAGTCTGACTGCTCTAACTGTAAAGAACTCTTTCCTATTTAGCTGCCGGAATCTCCTTTCTTCCACCAGTAATGAATGGCCCCTAGTCCTCAGTACGGTCCTTGGAAGGAACAAGTCATGTGCCATTGTTTTGTACTGGCCACCCATATATTTATACATGTAAATGAGATCCCCTCTGAGGCGTTTTTTTTCTAAGCTAAACAAGCCCAACTTTTCCAACCTCTCCTCATATGAGAGGCCTCCACCCCTTGTAATAATCTAGTTGCCTGTCGTTGAATTGATTCTAACTTATCAATATCCTTTTTAAAATATAGAGCCCCAAAACTGGATCCCATATTCTAGATGTGGCCTCACCAGTGATTCATAAAGGGGTAATAATACATTGGGATCATGGGATTTTCTCTCTCTTTTTATACATCCTAAAATCTTGTTTGCTTTTGTGGCTGCTGCTTGACATTGAGTACTGCTGCTTAGATTACTTGTAACCAGAATACCCAAGTCCTTCTCCTGTTCGGTAGTCCTAAGTATACTCCCATTTACTGTATGTGCAGCAGTAGGATTACTCCGTCCTAGGTGCATTACTCTACATTTATCTACATTAAATCTCATTTGCCAAGTGTTTGTCCATTCAGTCATCTTATCCAGATTGTTTTGTGATATTATAAAATCAAGGTCAGATTGTAATATCCTACATAGTTTGGTGTCGTCAGCAAAGACTGACACTTTACTCTCAATCCCGTCCACAAGGTCATTAATAAAGAGGTTAAAGAGAATTGGTCCTAGCACAGATCCCAGTACAGATCCCTGTGGTCCCCACTGTTCCCAGTACAGATCCCTGTGGTACACCACTGCTGACTATATCCCATTTAGAGAATGTACTGTACCATTTTTGACGACTCTTTGTTTCTGGTCATTTAGCCAATTCCTTACCCATCTGCATAGTTTCCCCCAGTCCTTGCATTCTGTAACATAAGGTTATTATGTGGAACTGTATCAAATGCCTTTGCAAACTTTATGCGGATACATTGTGGATTCTGAACAGTTTGTCCCAACATAATCAGCCATTTGTCACAAGTGAAGGGCCTGAGACTCAGGCTTATCAGCTGATCTCCACACTGCCTGCAATTTAAAGAGTTTTTTTCTAATGAGGTTGCTAAGTCCCAATTAAAGTCCATATCAATGTCCTAGAATTTAAGGTCTTATTTATTAGATTCTTATCTTCTTATTAGTGGAGAGGAATGGCTGGGTCATGTCAGCTATAAGTTTTGAAAAAACATATAAATGCATATATATATAGCCTGGGCCAGCTCTGGCTATGTCGCAGTCTTTAGTTGTCACAGTGGGCCTCTTTATGCCTTACGTTCTTTCATCTACTCAGTTTACATGAGTGGCATTGTGGGATGGCTTTTATATTTTTTTGTATAAAAATTATTTTTGCTAAGTACCTTATATTATTTTCATGTACTATTGCTGTTTATTTACTGTATATATGCAAATTGTCTCTTCAGAGAGGAAGAGGACTAGAACTCTAGCGCCACCTATTGGAAGTAGCAAACCTAACAGTCAATGTCGACCCTTGAAGGAGCCTTGTCACATGACTTAGGATAAAAGCCAAACCAGATCTCCACTTTGCACTGACGAGGGGCAGTACCCCGAAACACAGTGTCTGCAAATTGATATTCTGGTTTGGCTTTTATCCTAAGTCATGTGACAAGGCTCGTTAAAGGGTCGACATTGCCTGTTAGGTTTGCTACTTCCAATAGGTGGCACTAGAGTTCTAGTCCTCTTCCTCTCTGAAGAGACAATTTGCATATTTCCCTGGGGAGCATTGCGGCTTTAAGTCTCCTGACCTCGACATGCTAAACACGTCACTCTCCGCAAGGAGAAATGATACTTCGTGTTTACTGTATATAAGAACACACAGTCTGCTGTACTTTCCAATAAAATTACAAAAAAAGCATATTGATATACACTCACTGGCCACTTTATTAGGTACACCTGTCCAACTTCTTGTTAACACTTAATTTCTAATCAGCCAATCACATGGCGGCAACTCAGTGCATTTAGGCATGTAGACATGGTCAAGACAATCTCCTGCAGTTCAAACCGAGCATCAGTATGGGGAAGAAAGGTGATTTGAGTGCCTTTGAACGTGGCATGGTTGTTGGTGCCAGAAGGGCTGGTCTGAGTATTTCAGAAACTGCTGATCTACTGGGATTTTCACGCACAACCATCTCTAGGGTTTACAGAGAATGGTCCGAAAAAGAAAAAAAATCCAGTGAGCGGCAGTTCTGTGGGCGGAAATGCCTTGTTGATGCCAGAGGTCAGAGGAGAATGGGCAGACTGGTTCGAGCTGATAGAAAGGCAACAGTGACTCAAATCGCCACCCGTTACAACCAAGGTAGGCCTAAGAGCATCTCTGAACGCACAGTGCGTCGAACTTTGAGGCAGATGGGCTACAGCAGCAGAAGACCACACCGGGTACCACTCCTTTCAGCTAAGAACAGGAAACTGAGGCTACAATTTGTACAAGCTCATCGAAATTGGACAGTAGAAGATTGGAAAAACGTTGCTTGGTCTGATGAGTCTCGATTTCTGCTGCGACATTCGGATGGTAGGGTCAGAATTTGGCATAAACAACATGAAAGCATGGATCCATCCTGCCTTGTATGGAGCATCTTTGGGATGTGCAGCCGACAAATCTGCGGCAACTGTGTGATGCCATCATGTCAATATGGACCAAAATCTCTGAGGAATGCTTCCAGCACCTTGTTGAATCTATGCCACGAAGAATTGAGGCAGTTCTGAAGGCAAAAGGGGTCCAACCCGTTACTAGCATGGTGTACCTAATAAAGTGGCCGGTGAGTGTATATACCAGTCCAACATGTGTCCTGTGTTGGATGACCAGGTTTGTGAGCTTTTGTGAATCTGTTGACAAATCATTTAATTTTTTTCTGCATTTTTTAGTGTGTCAATAAACATTCAAATAAAAGAATTATACATTTTCACAAAGAATACCTTGATAAAAAAAAACAGATAAAATGCATTTCTGGGGCATGACACGTATACTGTGGGGGTCAGTATTTTGTCTTACTTATTCCTGTGTGTTTAGCTAGATTTATATACTTGTAATACCATATTGGTAAATTCTACTTATAGTACTGCTCATTTGACCATATGGTATTGCAGCGCCCCAGAGTCCTGGTCGTTGCAGTACTGTGGCTCCGCCACTATGGGGAGCTATGGTGCGTCCGATGGCACTGAAGGAGTTCATCTGATCAGGTATCACAGACACCAATACATTTCACAGCCGGGCCTCCGGGGGGAGCTAAGGGTGCTATTCATTAGGCCACTCCCCACCATAGTGGGTAAACTGGGGGTCAGGCAGGAAGTTAGTTGAGAAAAAGCTGACTGAGATGGAACCAGGCAACACCTTGTGGCAGAGGGTGTTGCAGGGGAAGATACAGTAGGGTCTCTGTCAGGGGTGGGATCCTGACAGAGGCTTGGCAACGAGAACGAACGTAACGGGACCGTGCCTGCTCCGGGTAGCGGCGGTGCCCAAGAAAGGATTAGAAGAGAGATAGATTGTGCTGAGTGAGAAACGGGATCACGCAAAGGAGAAATACCAGTAGGAGTCGTGCTGTAAGATCGAAGCAACATCCTACTGAGGCGCACTACCGGTGGCCGGAACGCTGAGGGAGTAGAATAACATTCAGCTTCAAGCAATACTCCAAACAGCGGCAGGACAGTCAGTCTCAGGCGGGCTGTCTAACTCAAATCACCTATGAAGTCTTGGGAGGCAATTGTGGGAGAGGGGCGTCTCTAGGGTCCCGGAAGAACTCCAGGCCTACCTGTCAAACGGGTGCCGTTCCTACCCGAACCTCAGGGAGGGACGGAGGATTAGCAGAACATCATCTAGTCGAGTTGTGGGGGAACTTAAGAAACAGACACAACAGTTGTGGGGTACTTTCCGTAAGCGCAGCAGGGAAGGACTACAAAACATAGCGCTAGGGGGAAGGCACAGATTTCCTCCTGTGAAGAGAACTCTGGAAGTGTCATTGGACCGGCCGGACTTGCGCAGCCTGGTGAGCCGTATTCTGGACTGAGGACTCAGAGATCTTCAGTAAAGAGGTAAAGAGACTGCAACCTGGTGTCCTCGTTATTTACCGCGACCTGCACCCCACAACTGCACCGCTACACCACCACTTATTGCACCGGACGTCCCCCACTGACAGACAGGGCCACGGATCGGGTCTAGCCACCGTGACCACTCCTGAACTGAGACTCAGGGGCCCGGTACCGGGTACCCCTCGGCCCTGCGGTGGTGTGGGGGCGCTCCAACTTGGCGTCACGAACAGGATCTACTTAAGCCTGAAGAATCAGGTCATGTGTGCCTTGGGACTGTGATTTACTGTGCTTGGACTGTACTTTATTGCAAGAACTGTGCTGCGCCATTTACCGCCAAAATCCGCCGCCATTACAGCGCTGAGGAGAGCGCAGGAAGAGAAGAGGGGCGTGGAGTGGGCGTAGGCAAGCTGGAGAGCGCGAAAAACAATGGCCGCCCAGTCTAAATATTTCTGCACGGTGAGGACGTGTCCGTCAGCAGCAGAGATCCACCTCCTAATCCTCAATGGAGGGCGAAGACCGAGAAAACGACACCGCCCACGAAGGAGAGAGCGGGAAAGAGACCCGGAAGCGACCCACGTGGAGGACGCCATGGCCAGCAGCTCTGAACCCGACAGTGGGGTTGAAGTGGAAACCTCCCCCGACTACCCGGATGAGCACAGCAGCCCGTCTTCTGTGGACAACACCAGATTCCTGAGGGCTGAGATGGAGGACTTATTCAACCAACTTCTCCAACTGAATGTGGGGGTCCAGGCTCCGCGCTTAGTGGTGCCGGCAGAGAGTTCCCGGATATCGGAGACTTCACCGGAGGAACCAGCGGGACCTGTCGCGGAAAGTGAACTCGCACCGGTTGGTGAGTCCGCCGATCCTGCCCCGCCAGCAGAGGGTGTGTTGGTGGGCCCCGTTGCAGCGCCCCCTCCCCCTGGGACTCATAAGCTCCAACGTCTGTTGCCCTGGGAGGAAGCTACGGGCATGGAACATCGTATGAAGGCCCCGATCACACCAATCACCCTGTCCTGCGAGGCCCGTGCGGAGCGCACGGTATACCGCTGGGTGAACCCCGGACCCGACCTCATGGGATTCCCCGGGGTGGAGACGCGAGAAGGGGAGATGGTGCAGGCCCTGAGCTGGGAGACATACCAGGCCCAGCTGGAACAGCAATGGAAGGAAGAGGACGAGGCGTACCGGGCTGGGATGGAGGCTTACCATCAGAAGGACCTGGCAGTAAAGGATCGGGCCCGCAAGGACCCCATCGCTCACCAGGCCCCACGCAGGCAGGGCATCGTCACCACCTTTAAGCTCCGAGGAGGCTGGGGCTTTATTAAAGAACCGGGGTTATACGCGGAGGTCTTTGTTAACCGCCGGGACGTTGAGTCGCACCTCAGGGAGGGCCACCCCGATCGAGACCTCTACCCGGGAGACAGTGTCATCTACACCAGACATTTCGGGGAGAAGGGGTGGTTCGCTCTGAATGTGCGCAAGAAGAGGCCAATGGAACCCCCGCCCAAGGTGCCGGAAAAACCGGCCCCTGTAGCCAAAGTGTCCCCGTGTGACCGGTCCGTGGCCACCTTGGTCACCCCCACCTGTACACTAACGGAAACTGTGACCTTCAGTCTGGCCACCACCGCCACCACTGTAGTGGCCAAGGAGGCGCCTCCTCGAGTGACCGGTGTTCCTGCTGTGCCAGCACAGAGAGAAGTGGGAACACAGACCTTTATCACCGCACACGACCTGGTTGTGCAACAGACCCGAACCCATGGGGTGTACCTGGCAGCGGGAGTGGACCTGGAACCTGGACTGCAGGGGTTCACCCGCCAGGTGGCGCCTCGTGGGGGATTCTGAAAATGAGTAAGCATGAATGCTTTGGTAATGTAAATAGTTCTTCCTTTTAACTGTTTGTTCCTGTTTTGCTGCTGAACCCGTCTAGGGTTAACTTTTAAAGGGATCCCTTTGTTGACCCGGGATCCCAATTGTTTGGTTTGTTTTTCCACTTTTTGTTTCCTGTTATCAAGAACTGCCGCAATCATGAACAGTGCATGATACAAACTTATTGTATATAGTTAGCACCTTATTAAAGGTGCTCCCTACTGGTTTTACTTAAAGAAGGACTCTTTGTGAAGATACCACACTGGAACCTTTGCTGAGTAAGGACTGGTAGCTTGAGAAGAAATGCTACCTCATAGAGACTTGGTCCCTTCTTAAAGGGGATGTTCAATTGTTGCACTTAAACGGTGATATTGCTTTAAGACAGGTAGCAATAATGTTCGATGAAAGAAAGTGATGATAATATGTACATGAGAAAGTTATATGTATCCAACCAGTTAATTGTGAAGAAATGATGATGATGTTTCTCGGAAGAAAAGGGATGATTGATAATGTTGATAGAAAGTGGGGATAGAAGGTAAACCCTGAGTCCTCCATAGAAAGTTAGTTTATTGTAAAGAAAGAGTTAATAATGTGTTACAGAGGACAGAAAGTGAACCCGTAGGGGTTAGGTAGTGAGTCCTCCAAGGAGCCATACGTAGATGGCTCAGTGCTTCTAAAACTGAAAGTAATGTTATGATCTATACTGTGTATGGAAGTTGAAAAGGCGGTAGGCCCTGGCTGAATGGGGCGGTCCTGTAACAGAAAGGAGAGGCAGTAGGTCTGGTGCCGATAGGACAGGCGGTCCTGCAGATTTAAAGAAGGAGAATGAAAAAGTTAAATTACCTTATAATGTGATTATAGGAAGGTCTTTAGTGGATACGGAGTGTATGTCCTTAAAGGCAACGTTAAAGTATTGTTCAGCAATTTTTGCACTTAGTAGAATACCCGGTTGGGTAAGAAGAGTTATTTATAGCATGTTGCTATGTTATTTAACCATGTTTGTAACGTTCAAGTGTCCTTACCTCCCATAAAGGGAAGCCTTTTCAAGTATACTTATTGTTATTGCTCTCAACAAAATTGTATGTCTTTTTGCTAAACTTGTATTGTTGTTTTCTTCCCAGTCCCGGAGTACTGTGTTTAACCAGGGGGGAGTGCAGCGCCCCAGAGTCCTGGTCGTTGCAGTACTGTGGCTCCGCCACTATGGGGAGCTATGGTGCGTCCGATGGCACTGAAGGAGTTCATCTGATCAGGTATCACAGACACCAATACATTTCACAGCCGGGCCTCCGGGGGGAGCTAAGGGTGCTATTCATTAGGCCACTCCCCACCATAGTGGGTAAACTGGGGGTCAGGCAGGAAGTTAGTTGAGAAAAAGCTGACTGGGTTGGAACCAGGCAACACCTTGTGGCAGAGGGTGTTGCAGGGGAAGATACAGTAGGGTCTCTGTCAGGGGTGGGATCCTGACAGAGGCTTGGCAACGAGAACGAACGTAACGGGACCGTGCCTGCTCCGGGTAGCGGCGGTGCCCAAGAAAGGATTAGAAGAGAGATAGATTGTGCTGAGTGAGAAACGGGATCACGCAAAGGAGAAATACCAGTAGGAGTCGTGCTGTAAGACCGAAGCAACATCCTACTGAGGCGCACTACCGGTGGCCGGAACGCCGAGGGAGTAGAATAACATTCAGCTTCAAGCAATACTCCAAACAGCGGCAGGACAGTCAGTCTCAGGCGGGCTGTCTAACTCAAATCACCTATGAAGTCTTGGGAGGCAATTGTGGGAGAGGGGCGTCTCTAGGGTCCCGGAAGAACTCCAGGCCTACCCGTCAAACGGGTGCCGTTCCTACCCGAACCTCAGGGAGGGACGGAGGATTAGCAGAACATCATCTAGTCGAGTTGTGAGGGAACTTAAGAAACAGACACAACAGTTGTGGGGTACTTTCCGTAAGCGCAGCAGGGAAGGACTACAACACATAGCGCTAGGGGGAAGGCACAGATTTCCTCCTGTGAAGAGAACTCTGGAAGTGTCATTGGACCGGCCGGACCTGCGCAGCCTGGTGAGCCGTATTCTAGACTGAGGACTCAGAGATCTTCAGTAAAGAGGTAAAGACCTGGTGTCCTCGTTATTTACCGCGACCTGCACCCCACAACTGCACCGCTACACCACCACTTATTGCACCGGACGTCCCCCACTGACAGACAGGGCCACGGACCGGGTCTAGCCACCGTGACCACTCCTGAACTGAGACTCAGAGGCCCGGTACCGGGTACCCCTCGGCCCTGCGGCGGTGTGGGGGCGCTCCAGTATAGCTTGCCATTTTACACATTTCCTCATATGCCATTCTTATACCTACACCTCCCTTGTACGTTGTTGCTTTTTCTTTGTATGTGTTTTACTTTTTTCCTGGAGTACAATTTGTGGTGGTCATGAATTTGATGAACGGCGCTCACCTCACCTCCATCCTGCCCCAGCAGTGCCCACTTTGTTTGAGTTGGACAAAATGGCATGTGAATGGCAAAACTTGGACAATTTTAGTGCAACATTGAGTCACCAAAACTGAGCGACTCTTCAAAACGTTTTTTTTACATAATTCTGGTATAAAAGCGTTGATTATTTGGGCCCCTTATGTCTGGCACAACCTGCCATCTATGACTGATGGACTGTGGAAGAGGGTCAGCAGAGCTGTAAGTGCCGGGTCCTCCCGATGCCAAGTCGGCAGAGTGACGTCAGAGTTAGCCAGTGATGGGACGCACGGCATGGAGTGAAGTTCCAAAGAGTAAACGCGTGACAGGGGAAGGAGAAAAGAAGAGGTGCTGAGGACCAGGCCAAATAAAGTACCGTAGATGCAAATTGAATTTCTAGGTGAAATCTGTGTGATTTGCCGGATTCTAATCTTTTCAGATTACATCATCTCCAGTGCTGATAGATTCTACTTACAATGGAATTTTACAGGAGAATGAACATCTGATATAGACATTATATTGGCAGTGCATTCTATTCCGATCAGCTTGGATATCGGCAGCTGACAAATATCTAATTTTGTAACTAATACTTTTTGTGTTTTGATCTAATTCTCTAATTTTATCATTGGGCAGCTGGAAATCAATGAGTATCCTATTGTGTAAGTTTACTTGTGAATGTGTGCCTGCCCCAATACCTGCACTTCAGATCCAGTGATGGGTCAGGGGCAAATATTCCCATCACTTCTTTTCTTTGCCTTTTTCTGGCATGTTCTGTTGTGCTGAGTTGCAGAATAGCTGGAAAAGAGGTAATGACCCCATGTCTTTGTCACTCACTGTAAATGAAACCTTTTTGTCCTCCTATAGTGTACAATGTGCATGTGTGCTAAACAATTTGGATGTGTGCTGTCAGCCTAATCTCCAAACAGTGGCCTAGAGCGACAGTCCGGCATACCCAAACTGATCTAACCTGGAGCCGCACGATGTGACTGTCACCTATGAGAGCCTTCTATTCACCACACGCGCCATACGGTAAGTCTGTGACACGTATCACTCTTCAGCAGAACTGGGTGCTGTTTCCTCCTGTAGGGGGTGAAAACATAGAAAACGTACAAAGAGGGACAAAACATTATTAGGAATCCTTCCTGGTTTTTGGAAATTCTTAAAAACCATGATTTTTTTGAATTTTTAAATATTTAATTATTTGTATGGCGTTTTTCTTCATTTACCTTTGTAATATCTATTTTCCCTGCAACTATAAAGAAAGGATTACATGTCATGTAAAATCAGAGAATGAACTCTCCTAAGTAGGACAGTGTTTAAAGATTAGAACGAAGCATGAAGTTTCATTTAGGTGCGCACTCACCTCTATAGGTCTAGCCGTACACTACACTTATTAGTTTGTCCAATCACCTAAACACACAAATAGCAATCTTTATTTTGCTGTAAATAAAACTTTTCTCTTTATTCGTTATTCGCTATTCAATATTTTGTCTTTCAGTATTAAAGCTAGCAGAACCTTCGTTAAATATATTGAATGAAAAAATAATTTTTATTTAAACATAAACTGTGTTTGATGCATGATTTAGGTACAGCAACTCACACGTTTTCTACTTTTAACAAGTATCTTCTACATTAGTGGTCCCAAACCTTTCTGACCTTGAGAGCCACATTCATCCCTTAGAGAGGGTCGCGAGCAACATCCATCTCCTTCCCCCCCTTACAGTAGTGGCATACTCCATTACTGGTATAATAACGGCCAAAGTTTTTCCATAGAAATCCCCCCCGAAGCAGTGTACCAAGATCCAGGGGTTCCCACAATACCTCCATTCAGTATTCTCGCATCAATCGCTCCCACCACACTGTCTCATCCATCTTCACCTCCTCTGACAGGTCGTATCATCCAGTCTCCAGCGTACCCTACTTAAATTATCGCCAAACCCCTAAGACCAGTATATGTACATCCAGATCTGCTCTGTGGTACCCGAGCTACAAGTTGGGGATCCTTGCTCTACAGTGAGAAGACAAATGGGAAAATGGCAGAAAAAAGCACAAAACATAAGGAGTTACAAAAAAACCCTCAGATTCAGAAAGACCAAAGGTCAAAGCGCGTTTTAACAAAAAAATTTTTATCTTTTAAAACAAAAAAACAACACCTGCTCCATTTGTGCCATTCGCAATTATTCAAAGCTGATGCCATTTTTCTTATTAAAAAACCCAGACAACACAATTAAAGAAGCACTCCCATGTATTTTTTTTATTAAATGTGTGTATGTGGATGTAATGGAGTGTGAGTTTATTAATATACCCTCCGCTATTTAGCGTCATTGTTCTCACCTTCTTCAGTGACTTGACTACTCTGCAGACTCCTCCGGGTCACACTGCGTTCTGCACAATCCGGAAGTGGCTTTACATGTAAGGATATGGTGTGTCAGTATTAGGCACCATAGGCTTTCATGTCTGCAGATGGCTTTCTCATAAAGAATACGGGGATACAGACAGATATTGGCCAAATGAATGTCGTGGATGGCCAATTTTAGTTTATAGGTGAAATGCAACAAGAACAATTATTAAGGAGCTTTTTTACTCTCTATTATCTTGACTTGAAATGATCTCCACTTGATTTTATTTTGTGCGCATAGTAATTAATATTATGTAATTTCTTACTATACAGGTTGAAAAATGGGCGACTGGTCGATCTTAGGTCGTCTTTTAACAGAAGTACAGAACCACTCAACAGTAATTGGGAAAATATGGCTGACGATGTTACTCATTTTCAGAATTCTCTTAGTAACACTGGTGGGAGATGCTATGTACGGAGATGAACAGTCTAAATTTACCTGCAATACTCTTCAACCAGGCTGCAACAACGTATGCTATGATAGTTTTGCTCCTGTCTCACATCTTAGGTTCTGGATATTTCAAATTGTCTTGGTGTCCACACCTTCCATCTTCTACATCATCTACGTCCTCCATAAAATTGCTAAAGATGAGAAAACCGAACTGGAAAGGGCCTATATCATGGAACTTCTTCAAAGCCTGTCAATTGGAGAAAATGTATTGACTAATGTAAAAGCAGATGAGCTCTTTGAAGTTAAAGATCTGCCTAGGAAAGAAGACAGATTTAGACCAAAAATTGCTAGCGATCCCATCCACGGTCCTATTCCAGTGTTTGACAAGATGCATATCATTTACATTGTTCATGTGGTCCTCAGATCAGTTATGGAATTGGTGTTCTTAGTCGGACAATACTACCTTTATGGTTTTGAAGTACCTCATCTTTTCCAGTGCCAGACCTACCCTTGTCCCACAACGACTGATTGCTTTGTCTCCAGAGCTACTGAGAAGACTGTTTTTCTTAACTTTATGTTTGGAGTCGGACTCGGGTGCTTTACCCTTAATATTGTTGAGTTGCATTACTTGGGTTGGTTCTATGTTTTTCGGATTCTAGCAGTTGCCTGTAACAGCTGTTTTGAATTCAAGAGCAAGAAAAAGAAGAGGCTCAGGGTGCTGCACCCAGAACAAAACAACTTACTTATCCATTTAAAAGACACTATACAAGAACGGTTTGTCCTAAAGACATCTTCAAGTCTTAATCCAGAGAAGATCGGTTTTCTATCTTCTCCGCCAACAAGTACCATATCATTCTCTAATGAAGATAATGATGATACTACCTCAAGTCCAGATGTTAAGCACAGTAAAAAAGCTAAAATAACCAAAATAAAAAAGTCCTGGCTATAAAAAAAAGTAAAAAAAATCAGTGCATTCAGAAAGGTTAAAGCACCACTCCAGGTTTTTTTTTATTGCCGTGCTGGAGTGGTGCGACTAAGGAAATTTCCCTGCCAGCAGAATTATACTCACCAGCCATAGTATTCATCTCCACTCCAGTCAGTGGTGTTCTGCCAGTTGTGACCTGCTGGATTGATCCAGTGTTTGCTGTGCAAGCCGGAAGTCACAGCTCAATGTAAGTCTATGAGAGCCAGAATGAGACTCCCATAGACTGTCACTGAGAGTTTGTGTCTGTTATCTCTGACTTTTGGTCAGTCATATGTTGCAGTCACAAGATGGCGCTTGACAGCAGTGGGGGCACGAGAAGCTGAATACGGTAACTAGTAAGTATAATACTAAGGTCAGGGAACTTAGATTAGTTGCACCACTCCAGAACGGAGATTAAAAAAATGCTGGAGTGGTGCTTTAATACTGATGAATTGTACGATCGATACACCTGTCTTCCCAGCAAGGCAGGACGAGCCAGATCCATCTTCGGGAGCACACTTTATTGGTGAAACATTTCCTGTCCTTGTTTTCTCCTACTTTTCTAACTAGATAACTGGTATGTTACAAATTGGGCTATGCTCGATGTGATTTTGAAATCCTTCCCACATATAAATGTGTTGATAAAAACAATGGCACGGGGGCGTCATAACAATGGCATTCAAACAAAATGTCATATTTTTAATATATTTATGACAGAAAGCTGGCGTGCATAAATCTTTCTCAGTTTGTGTTGTTTGATAAATAAATGCATGTGTTCACATTCAATGGTCACTGTTGATTCAACAAACTTAAGTTTATTAAATTGTCAGTGTAACAGTTATCAAAAGGTTAATATACTTTCATTACCGAAATTTATTGTTCTCTAATTTAAAATTGCTCTAAAGTTATGGCCACCAAGTGTCTCGTTGCTGTCCACTGCCTGTTGCCAAGACTGATCTGTCTATAATTACAGACAAGCAGGATGAATTCTGCTCCCATCTCTGAGTGTTACAGGATCTACAGCACACGATACACAGTCAGAAACCTGCAGGACTTATCACGCCTGGATTTGTCCATGCCTTTTTTTTATCAGGAATTATTTTTTTAACTTCTTCTTCTATCCTTAGACTTGTTTAAAATGTCTTCTGTTTTCCTCCTCACCTGTATTCAAGTGGTTTTATATAGCACATTAGCAGTGCATTTTATCCATTTTTCCCTCCACTTTTGTACTTTGTTTAGTTAGAAAGCCGTATTCCAGCTGTGTTCTCTCTTGAAAAGCCATTGTAAGCCAGCTTTGCCACTTCTTTGTGTTCTAGCTGCCATGCATACATTATTATGCTGCGAGAGGTAGCAGAAATATTTGGAGAATCGGTAGATTAAAATGTAAAAGAATAGCACAAGAATCATTTTGTTATACAGGACGGAGCATTTATATAAAAATATTTGTCCAAATAGCAGATACACTTTAAGCTTTCTGTGTAATCAAAATGTGCTAAAAGCCATTTAAACTTCTACAGGAGTCGATACTGTATAGCACAATGTACTAGATCAGTGCTTTGCTGGAGGGCTTTTCCAACGATATTATGGGAACGGCAGCACAGACCTATTTCCTTCAGATCTGTCCCTTCATTCTTTTGTTTAGAAGAGGTCCCAGAGATCAGATCTTTATCGATCCTTATAGTACGGAATATATTAGTGAAATGCCATAACATTTATAGATGGTAATGTCTAATCTGCGGAGGTTGGCACCCTAGATACAACCCATACAAGAATGGCGCCCCCGCTCAACAATGGCTGACCCTATTGTCCTATTATGCCCTATAGATAGGTGCCAGCTGATACACTTTCACAACATATGAGGAAAGTACCCAATAGCCCTGGTCAGAAAAAAAGGCAGTACACGCTCTAATATGGTCAGGAAAAAGGTGAATCACCATGCCCGATAAACAATGATATACTGAGAAAAGTGAGCTAAGTATACCCCTCTAGTCTGCACCTGCTCTGAACCCTGCCTATCTAGCACAGGTTGGCACCTTACTTGTCCGCAGATATGGCGCCCCTGCTCAACGGCGGCTGACCCTGGGAAACCCTATAATCCATAAACCCATGGATCAGTAAATGCATGTAAAGGGTGCTTGAAAATCAGTGATATAACATTGCTATTACAGTCATCAGATATTTAAGCAATCCATAGTTTCAAATAATAAATTCATTAAGGCAGTGCTGAGGGGCACTTATCATTTTGATGCCATGTGACCTCTACGCGTTTCACCACACGGCTCTTCAGGAGGTTAGATAAATAGATGGCCATGCAACATGGGGGGCATGGGGTGCCATCCGCAAGTCACGAATCATTTTTAGGGTGAACACAGTGTGCACTTTTCAGTGTGGTGTTTGCAATAGTTGTTTGTCCCTTGTTTTAGGATCAATAATAAAGGTTATATTTTATCTACTCTACATTAGGGCTTCTTTTCATGTTAGTCTGGATACATGGTCAGGCAAGGAATTACAACAATAAAATAGCTATAAAAAAGCAACCCTATTTAGGCTACTTTCACACATCAGGTTTTCGCTGTCAGGCTCAATCCGGCTAAATTTGAAAAAAAACGTATCCGGCGAATGTTGTCGCCGTATCCGGAGAATGTTGCCGCCGTATCCGGAGAATGTTGCCGCCGGATCCGTTTTTTCCCCATAGACTTGTATTAGTGCCGGATTGCGCCAGATGACATTGCGTTTCGTCCGGTTTTCGCCGGATAAGACAAATCTGCCGTCTCCAGTTTGTGGAAAAAACGTCCACAGCAACGTTTTTTGTCTCCAGCGCTTCCGGCTGCTTGCTAGAATGGAAGCCTATGGGAGCCGGAAGGTGCCGGATCCGGAAAATGACGGATTCCGGTTTTTAAACTGAGCATGCTCCAAATTTTTTTTGTATCCAATAATCTGGATTTGCTAGTCGTATCCGTCGAAAAAACGGATCCGTCGCATCAGTTTTTCACAATCTGCGCCGGATCCAGTTTTTCCAACATTCGCCGGATTGTGCCTGATGCAAAAAACCTGATGTGTGAAAGTAGCCTATTCTGCATAATTCCACTTGGGGAGAATACATTGATAGATAAAACAATGGTCAGTGCCAATTATGCCCAGCAGAGGGCCCTCCATACTTTGTGTCATTACAGTTACACTTAACATTTGGAATAGTATTAATAATAATCTTTATTTTTATATTGCGCTAACATATTCCGCAGCGCTTTACAGTTTGCACACATTATCATCGCTGTCCCCGATGGGGCTCACAATTTGAATAGTATTTGATATAACGGCTAATACTGACCAGGTATTGAAAAGTATGGATGATTTTTGGGGATGTTTTATTATTATTTGAATGTCCTTTTCAGTTATTTCCTTTTCATCTTTATTGTTTTCCATATGGCATTCTTTTTCATAGATCAGCAGTTAATCAAATTTACAAGACCAAATGCAGTTTCCAATTCCTAGGTTCATAATGGCAATGTATCCGTAAAAATCAGATGTTATGTGATTGATATGTATGGGATATGATTTTTTTAGACTTAAACAGGTGTCTCGCATCTGAAATACGGAAGAGTACAGTACAGGCAGCGATTTTTTTTTTACGCTGACAATTGTTCCGCATGAAAAAAACTGCCATCTGAATAGCTTTATTAAATAACATTGGCCCAGTGCTGTCCATGTGAGGTCAATTGTTTTACAGAAGCACTCGGATAGAAAATATGATTGTATGCACGTACCCTACAGGCAAGAATGATCTGATTATAAAGCAGAGAGGCTGTGGAAAATGCCAAGTCAAGCAGCAGATATGCCTGTGGTATCATGTGCGGAATGTTCGGGTCATTGGCAGCTTATGTTCTGCTGTTAAATTATCACTACAAATGAAAATTAGGAAATTTCAGTTTATGGAATTTACCACCCCGAAATATGTCAATTGAATTAACATTTTATGATATCACAGGAAACAGTTCTATACAATACCAATGATTTACAAGTTGTGTGTGGTATGTTAAAAGTTTTTTTTTCTGCGCATTTTTACAGCAAACATACTTGTCATACAGAAAAATTTAAGTCCATAAAAACATCTCTGGAGAGAAGACATATCACCTTCACATTGAACATATAGGATTAATTAGAACAGTGGAAGTGAGAAACATATTATAACAACTGTAAGTAAGAAGGAGCTGACACTTTGACCTCCATTAAAGTAGCGACCTCCTGCAGTGACCGGGTAATTATCTGGTCTAAGAACTAGACACTAAGGCCTCTTTCACGTCTTTTCAGATCCACTGCAATGCGTCGTTTTGGGAAAAAAACGGATCCTGCAATGTGCCCGCAGGATCTGTTTTTTTCCCATAGACTTGTGTTAGCGACGGATCGCGACGGATGGCCACACGTCGCATCCGTCGTGCGACGGATCCGTCGTGTTTTGGCGGACCGTCATCTGGAAAAAACGTTCAATGTAACGTTTTCTGTCTGCGTCGGGAAAATGTGTCGCGATGGATCCTGCGGCATACGTCATTGACTAGAATGGAAGCCTATGGACGCAGGATCCGTCGTGACACGTCGTATGATGGAATCCAGCGCTGGAATCCGTTTTTTTACACTGAGCATGCTCAGAATCAGGAATTTGTAGCCAATTGGCCAGACAGGCCCCAAATCTATATAAACCTGGCCTGGGGCGTCACCCCCAAATGTGCCAGCAAGACTCCTGCCAGCCTGAAGACAGCCAGTCAATATATTGGTTTCCCTATTTTCCAGTAGCCAATCACATTTGGGAGACTCCCATTTTTAGGCATGGAAAATGGATCCGTCAAAAAAAGGATGAAACGGATGGTAAAAACGGACAAAACGGATGCAACGGATCCAGTTTTTCGACCGAACCGTCTAGCGGATTCATCAAAATACTGGATGCGTTGCATCCGTTTTTCACTATTTTTGACGCATCCGTCGATACAGCGCGCCGACGCATTGTGACGGATTCAAAAAAACGGAAGTGTGAAAGAGGCCTAAGCCTAGGATCTGTTTACACAGAGGAGGAGAAGTACACTTCTCAGGCAAGAGCTTTCTCTGTTCAAATGGCTTTTCTGAGACTTGTCTTGTCTTGTTTGGAGCCAGTGGTCAGTGATGAATATTGGGGTTTGCATTGATCTGCTATTTATGAGAGATATATTTTCAGCGTCGCAGCGAAGGGACGAATATAATATATTCATTTACATCACCATAAGCCATTCTAACCCCTCCAACTTAACATCAGACAGATGGATGAGGTTATACATTCCATGTTTCATCTCTAGAAAGGTAAAATCAAGATAATACTGTATTTAATTAGTTATGTAAAACCCCTTTAAACCACCTCAGGGGGATCGGTGTCCGGTAGTTCTCACCTGAATATGGCACAGTACCTCCACCTAAATCTAGGTGCGAACTGCATTGGGATGTAAAAAGGACTTACTTTTCTGCAAGAGGTCGACTCAGGAAACACCTGTCCACTCTTCGTACACACTCACAAGAGATGAGGTGGAAACAACTAACAGGTTTATTCACAGAGGAATAAATAGTGTTACATTTCGAGGGTACAACAAGGACTAGCAAAACATATAATATCACACAATCTATGATACAAAATGTGCTTTGCAGTAGGTCTGAATGTTAATGATGATACTTCCCCTTTAAGTGACAGCAGACAAACTTCTAACTAATAACACCCAACAATGGCTGCAGCAAAGCCAGCGATGTGGCCAGTTGATTCGGTTGTTGGCGCGCTTTGCAGAAGCCGTTGGTGCACATAATACAATAGGAACAAAATTTCTTCAGGAACAGTTCTCTTATTAAAGGGACACTGTCACCCCCTCCAGCCGTTATAAACTAAAAGAGCCACCTTGTGCAGCAGTAAAGCTGCATTCTACCAAGGTGGCTCTTTTAGTTTTTTGCTGCTGTTATTCCCAAAATAAAGCGTTCTATAACTTCTCCAAAATACCTGTCTTTAGACCTGGAGGCAGGTCTGAACCCCCCTCTTTGAAGCGCCAAACTGCCGTCAGTCATATCTTCTGGGGCGCTGGTCGCCGCCTCCTCAGCGCTGTTTTCCTCGGAAATCCGGCACCTGCGCTGTGCTCTTCTGCCTTGGGCAGGCGCATTGAGCATTGGCCATCTGACCTCACCTGCTGGGTTGCAGACTGCGCCTGTGCGGGCAGTGGGGCCACCCAGCTACTGAATCCCC
Organism: Ranitomeya variabilis; assembly: GCF_051348905.1. Taxonomy (NCBI): domain Eukaryota; kingdom Metazoa; phylum Chordata; class Amphibia; order Anura; family Dendrobatidae; genus Ranitomeya; species Ranitomeya variabilis. The sequence goes on from NC_135234.1 coordinate 83,961,654, forward strand.
GCCCCACAGTGTGTTATGCATTGTTATGCATTATGCACAGTGCGGGGCTGGAAGGCGTAGGACCTGGGGGAGCATCTGACAAGCGCAGTGCGCATGCCCAGGAATCCCAGCCCCGCACTGTGCATAATGCATAACACACTGCGGGGTGGGGATTCAGTAGCTGGGTGGCCGCACTACCCGCACAGGCGCAGTCTGCAACCCGGCAGGTGAGGTCAGACGGCCAATGCTCAATGCGCCTGCCCAGGGCAGAAGAGCACAGCGCAGGTGCCGGATTTCCAAGGAAGGGGTGAGGTTAGGGGTAGGGTTTCAGGTAGAATTGGGGAGCTTCCACTGTTCAGGCACATCAGGGGCTCTCCAAACGCGACATGGCGTCCAATCTCAATTCCAGCCAATTCTGCGTTGAAAAAGTAAAACAGTGCTCCTTCCCTTCCGAGCTCTCCCGTGCGTCCAAAAAGGGGTTTACCCCAACATATGGGGTATCAGCGTACTAGGGACAAATTGAACAACAACTTCTGGGGTCCAAGTTCTCTTGTTATCCTTGGGAAAATAAAAATTTGGGGGGCTAAAAATCATTTTTGTGGGAAAAAAAATATGTTTTATTTTCACGGCTCTGCGTTGTAAACTGTAGTGAAACACTTGGGGGTTCAAAGTTCTCACAACACATCTAGATAAGTTCCTTGGGAGGTCTAGTTTCCAATATGGGGTCACTTGTGGGGGGTTTGTACTGTTTGGGTACATCAGGGGCTCTGCAAATGCAACGTGACGCCTGCAGACCAATCCATTTAAGTCTGCATTCCAAATGGCGCTCCTTCCCTTCCGAGCTCTGTCATGCGCCCAAACAGTGGTTCCCCCCCACATAGGGGGTATCAGCGTACTCAGGACAAATTGGACAACAACTTTTAGGGTCCAATTTATCCTGATACCCTTGTGAAAATACAAAACTGGGGGCTAAATTTCATTTTTGTGAAAAAAAAAAAAAAATAATATTTTCACGGCTCTGCGTTATAAACTGTAGTGAAACACTTGGGGGTTCAAAGTTCTCACAACACATCTAGATAAGTTCCTTGGGGGGTCTAGTTTCCAATATGGGGTCACTTGTGGGGGGTTTGTACTGTTTGGGTACATCAGGGGCTCTGCAAATGCAACGTGACGCCTGCAGACCAATCCATTTAAGTCTGCATTCCAAATGGCGCTCCTTCACTTCCGAGCTCTGTCATGCGCCCAAACAGTGGTTCCCCCCCACATAGGGGGTATCAGCGTACTCAGGACAAATTGGACAACAACTTTTATGGTCCAATTTATCCTGATACCCTTGTGAAAATACAAAACTTGGGGGCTAAAAAATCATTTTTGTGAAAAAAAAAAATATTTTTATTTTCACGGCTCTGCGTTATAAACTGTAGTGAAACACTTGGGGGTTCAAAGCTCTCAAAACACATCTAGATAAGTTCCTTAGGGGGTCTACTTTCCAAAATGGTGTCACTTGTGGGGGGGTTTAATGTTTAGGCACATCAGGGGCTCTCCAAACGCAACATGGCATCCCATCTTAATTCCAGTCAATTTTGCATTGAAAAGTAAAATAGCGCTTCTTCCCTTCTGAGCTCTGCTATGCACCCAAACAATGGTTTACACCCACATATGGGGTATCGTCGTACTCAGGACAAATTGCACAACAACTTTTGTGGTCTAATTTCTTCTCTTACCCTTGGGGAAATAAAAAAATGGGGGTGAAAAGATCATTTTTGTGAAAAAATATGATTTTTTATTTTTACGGCTCTGCATTATAAACTTCTGTGAAGCACTTGTTGGGTCAAAGTGCTCAACACACATCTAGATAAGTTCCTTAAGGGGTCTACTTTCCAAAATGGTGTCACTCGTGGGGGGTTTCAATGTTTAGGCACATTAGGGGCTCTCCAAACGCAACATGGCGTCCCATCTCAATTCCAGTCAATTTTGCATTGAAAAGTCAAATGGCGCTCCTTCCCTTCTGAGCTCTGCCCTGCGCCCAAACAATGGTTTACACCCACATATGGGGTATCAGTGTACTCAGGACAAATTGCACAACAATTTTTGGGGTCCAATTTCTTCTCTTACCCTTGGGAAAATAAAAAATTGGGGGTGAAAAGATAATTTTTGTGAAAAAATATGATTTTTTATTTTTACGGCTCTGCATTATAAACTTCTGTAAAGCACTTGTTGGGTCAAAATGCTCACCACACATCTAGATAAGTTCCTTAGGGGGTCTACTTTCCAAAATGGTGTCACTTGTTAGGGGTTTCAATGTTTAGGCACATCAAGGGCTCTCTAAATGCAAAATGGCGTCCCATCTCAATTCCAGTCAATTTTGCATTGAAAAGTCAAATGGCGCTCCTTCCCTTCCGAGCTCTGCCCTGCGCCCAAACAATGGTTTACACCCACATATGGGGTATCAGCGTACTCAGGACAAATTGCACAACAATTTTTGGGGTCCAATTTCTTCTCTCACCCTTGGGAAAATAAAAAATTGGGGGTGAAAAGATCATTTTTGTGAAAAAATATGATTTTTTATTTTTACGGCTTTGCATTATAAACTTCTGTAAAGCACTTGTTGGGTCAAAGTGCTCACCACACATCTAGATAAGTTCCTTAGGGGGTCTACTTTCCAAAATGGTGTCACTTGTTAGGGGTTTCAATGTTTAGGCACATCAGGGGCTCTCCAAATGCAACATGGCGTCCCATCTCAATTCCAGTCAATTTTGCATTGAAAAGTCAAATGGCGCTCCTTTGCTTCCAAGCTCTGCCATGCGCCCAAACTGTGGTTTACCCCCACATATGGGGTATCAGCGTACTCAGGACAAATTGTACAACAACTTTTGGGGTCTATTTTCTCCTGTTACCCTTGGTAAAATAAAACAAATTGGAGCTGAAATAAATTTTGTGTGAAAAAAAGTTAAATGTTCATTTTTATTTAAACATTCCAAAAATTCCTGTGAAACACCTGAAGGGTTAATAAACTTCTTGAAAGTGGTTTTGAGTACCTTGAGGGGTGCAGTTTTTAGAATGGTGTCACACTTGGGTATTTTCTATCATATAGACCCGTCAAAATGACTTCAAATGAGATGTGGTCCCTAAAAAAAAATGGTGTTGTAAAAATGAGAAATTGCTGGTCAACTTTTAACCCTTATAACTCCGTCACAAAAAAAAATTTTGGTTCCAAAATTGTGCTGATGTAAAGTAGACATGTGGAAAATGTTATTTATTAAGTATTTTGTGTGACATATGTCTGTGATTTAAGGGCATAAAAATTCAAAGTTGGAAAATTGCGAAATTTTCCAAATTTTCGCCAAATATTCGTTTTTTTCACAAATAAACGCAAGTTATATCGAACAAATTTTACCACTAACATGAAGTACAATATGTCACGAGAAAACAATGTCAGAATCGCCAAGATCCGTTGAAGCGTTCCAGAGTTATAACCTCATAAAGGGACAGTGGTCAGAATTGTAAAAATTGGCCTGGTCATTAACGTGCAAACCACCCTCGGGGCTTAAGGGGTTAACTCAACAGTGGAACCACAAGTCCCAGCAATAGCTGCTCACTCCTTGATGTAGCAGGTTTGGGGTCACACAGGGATCCAGCTTGGGGCTGCAGGGTCCGGATGCTTCAGACACAAGGGATGGATTATAGACTCGTTCCCTTAGTTAAACCAGGTGGCAATGGACATCTCCTGGAAACCTGGCCTGTCTGCAGATGTGGTTCAGCTGCAGGATTATCTTTTCCCCTCACATGCTGAGTAACTGGATGATTAATACTCACTCTGTGCCTCTGCTCCCTGCTCTACAGACTCTACATGTCTGACATGGAGGATTCCACACATTGCTCCACCCTTCTTCTCCAACCTGCTCAGCCAATCAGACCATTCCTCTGCTGCTCCACATCCTCTACGATCCAGAGAAGAGCTATATCTACTGGGAGTTGTAGTACAGGGCAGTGCATCAAGACAATCATTAAAGAGGTTGTCCACTACAGTGTGTAGTGGGCAGATCGATATAAACCATGGAAATAAGGCTTTCTTCAATTACCTTGCGTTTCCAAATGTGCCTGTGTGGTGCCCCTGGGGTCCAGTCACCACAGAGGTACTGCACCTCACCCAGAGGTGTGGTATCCCACTCTCAGGTAAGGAGGGAGAGCTACCCAGGACTCTAACACTCACATCCAACACACACTAGTTCAGTCGGGGCATCTGGGAGTACCCTTACAGAGGATGGCCTGATCCCAGGCTGGATAGGAATGGGTGTTGGGAGTGGGTGGGGTAGGTAGAGTAGGGGGAGGAGCTAATTTGGAGGGAAAGTTAGTCAGATAGTGAGAGGAAGGAGCTCCCAGTCAGAGGGAGCTAGAGATTACAGAGAGGAGATAGAGAGAGAAGTGGAGCTGAGCAGACGTGCAGGTCTGCAGCTCCTGACAGACGGAGCAGAGAAGTGTGAGAGAGAGATTGAAGGAAGCTCCAGAGATGAAGAAGGAGTCCTAGGGGCACGGGTAGAGCAGAAGCCACCCGTGGGGCCTGCATCCAGAGTGGAGGGGCCAGGTCGCAGGCAAGGGGACCGGCCCTAACTTAGTGGAATACTTCAAGTTCAGCTAAGAAACTGGAGGCTGTAGCTTTTGCAAGAAGCACAGCCACATCCACCCATACTTCGCCGAAAAGGCAGCCGTACAGAATCCAGGGGACTCAGAGAACGTCGCCCTACCAGGTTCATGGTTGCTGGCTTGGAACACTGTCGGTAAGGCACTGGGCAGGAGAAGAGGAAAGCTAGTGTAGTGAAGGAGACAAAGAGTTAGCACTCGACTAGTCACAGAGTTCAGAGGTGCATGTGAAAGGAACCAGTGGTCCCACAGCCAATAAGTATGCAAAAAATCACTGCACTCATCCAGTTCAGAAAAACAAGGTTCTTTGTTGAAGTGAATATTTATTTAGAATACGGTGATGCAGACGAAACGGAAGGTGGTTTTGGCAGTTTTAACGTTTCGGCCACGCAGTGGCCTTGTTCACAATACAGTGCCTTATTGATTATTCGTTTCTATCAAAGTTTGTTGCATCATGCGTATACAATCGGAGGTGGAGATAGACAAGTTTCTAGCCCAAATCAGGGATGCAGGACCTGCATGCCAATCAAAGAGAGCCTGTAAAGGTGAATGTATGCCACCATACCAACTATTGCATATACGATTAGCCGTGCAGAGTTATGCCGACAGGGAATAGATAAACTGAGATATCAGCATGGAGTGCATTTCCATCACGCAGGATGGATGTGCCTGCTTAATCCCTTATGCAGCACGGAGGGGAGCACGGGAGTCCTGGAGACCAACGTCGGTGGTATAGTGGGAGGTGCCGACACGGTCCGTGTCTTGGCGGGTGAAGGCGGCCAGAGAAAGGTATACGAAAGGAGTCCTGGAAAGGTGCATCCCAATTTGCCTGGGAGTTTGCTGGACCACAAACCTGAAGAACACAGCATCAGGCTTGTGTTTGTGGACTGGAGAACTGTGAGTAAAGCATTGGAAACTGCCCCTTGCTATGTCTGTGTGTCCTTTCTACAAAACCTGCCCGGCCTACCACAACCACCATCATCTCATTTACTTACACAGTTGCCCTGGGGTCTAGCTCTACCTGTGGAGAGCTGTACCAACTCAGCTCCATCACTATCAGCCCCAGCGGACTCTGAGGCAGCGTCGGCTAACACCTTTATTGCCGAGAACCACAGGTGGCATCACGAACAATACCCCTATAAACTTCATTTCCTCTTTCAATTCATTGACTCTTTTATTGGATGCCCAGGGCCACGGACCGGGTCTCCGTTGCCATGACACATCCCCTTTTAGAAATGTGCCGACCTGGTACCGAGTACCCCACGGCCCTTGGGGGCGCTCCACCTGTGAGTGGCGCTATTGCAGTCTGCTCATCCCCATCACGTGACATCTGGCTGCAGCTGCCTCTGATGTTCGGTGAGGTCACGTCCACTTCCGAGACGGTCCCAGTCTCCCTGACTGACTAAGCTGTGGACGGAGCTTCACCGCACATCGTAGCCCAGCGTTGCGCGGGCTTGCTGCACTCTGTTAATGAAAGCAGTGCAGGAGAGAGTGCGCCATGATACTGTATCGGACCCTTATTAGGTTTTGTTTGCAGTCTTTTGAGTTATCTGGAGCAAATCCAGTTGAAAATCCTCAAAAAACGCTTCCAATACTCTTTCCCTATTCACTTCTATAGGAAGTCTACTTTGAGGTTCATATCAGGATTTTTTTAGAGGATTTTTTGTGCTTGAGGTTTTAACATGACTGGTGTAAAAAAAAATATTTGCCACTTCTTTGAAGCAGATCCTGAAGGAATACTCTCCAAACTAGGCCCTGTCAAATCAAAAGGCTGCAAAACAGCGCTTCACATAAAAAAAAAAAAATGTGCCAAAACGCTTCAGAACTTAAAACTTCCAAAAATCACTTCAGGAAATTAATCAAAAAATAAAATAATTGCGGGGGAGATTTATTTAAAAACAATGGAGGGTAGAGTAGAGTAGAGCCGTTAAACTTATCAACCAATCACCTTGACTCTTTCATTTTACAAAGGGCCTCTGGACAATGAGAGCTAGAATTTGATTGGTTGTCAAGGAACTTTTCTCCACAAAGGGAAAATGGAGAAGCTGCCCATAGCAACCAATCAGATTCCAGTTTCATTTCTCAAGACCCTTTTTGAATTGAATTAAACAATCTTATTTATTGCTACGGGCAACACCTTAATTGTATGCTTTTGATAATTCTCCCCATGCAAACAGAAGAAAAGCGCAAAACACACAAAATTAGTAACAAAACAGGCATGAAGGCAATGATGAGTCGGAGCCTATGAATGATATCCAGAAAATGATAAAGGCACGTGTCATGCATTCTGGCTCATAGGTTTAGATTGCAGAGGATCTCAAAATCCAAGAAAGAATCTGCCCTAATTCAATTTCAATGAGTGAAATCTGCATTGAAATTCATGTGAACAGACCGTAAGGGTGTAATCACATGGGAAGGAACATAACCATTTCTATTTATACAGCAGCAACGTATTCTGTAGCACTTTACAATTCAGATAAAATGTATGTTGTCCTGGGCGCCAAATTCTATACAGGCGTAAAGTTTTGGGCCCTCGCCATAGTCAATGAGCAACTTCTGCTAGCAACGCACTCGCACCCAGCAAGCACAAGCTACTATAGGGCAGCCCGCTCGCTGCTGACTGTCATACAGAGAGCATCAGTAGAGGTGACTTTGTAGGCCTCCATGAGATGACAAAGCGCCCAACATGACTATATGGAGCACTTCGTCATCTCAGTCGCTCCTCATGCAGAGTGCAGCCAAATAATTCACAGTATCTCTAATGCTGCCTGTGCAATACCTATGCAGAGGGCAAGTCTCAATGTTTAGAATGGAAAAAAACCCAATGTGTTCTATACCTTTTCTTCTGTTATAAACAAAAATGGCACAAAACGAATCCCCCCATACACCCATAATTATCAGTGTGCTTCTATTTGCATGAACACTGCAGCCAATCAGTGGCCGCTAATGAGCCGCAGTTCTCACATTTCTTGGGTTGTCTGAAGTTTGCATGAAGGAAGTGGGAGTGAAGCAGCCCATTGGCAACTTCTGATTGTCTGCAGTGCTCACACGGAATAAGGATGTCCCACAAACCCTGGGAGACCCTGTCGCTGACATCACCAGAATGGCTTCAGTGCGGGAGGTTTCTATTATTTAGATTTTCCAAATTACAGTATTTAATAAGGGGTTCTCTGAGAACTGGACAAATCCTTTAATGAAATCAGTATGCTATTAACATAAAATACATGTGCTTGGGGAATAAGATGTTAAATACTGGACTATTGATAGGGATTCAGGGTAGTGTTAGCAGACCATGTGTGAAGTGGTACAAAATACTGGTGTTGGCAACTCACACTATGCCACTTAGTGTATAGTACGGTAGCAGCAAAATAGAGTCGATGTCGATTCTACGTGAAAAAAACTAACTTTCAATTTTGATTCTACATCCACGCCTGTCCCACTGTGACGGTGTTAGGTTAGGAAGAGGCAGCCTCAAACTGTCCCGGGAACTGGGAGCCTAACTGTCCTTGTTCCAGGGGTAAACTTAAAGGTAGAGAGGCTACCCGAGTCTCCGACCTTACTATGCTTCTGTTAATGTCCTAAGCTGTCCCTTCCCCCAGGAGGCCTGGGACAGATATGTTAGTGTATATGCACATAAGAGAAACAGGGATAACCAAAAGCAACTAATATACAAAAACACTCACCAAGGGTAGGGAGGAATAAAGGGAAGGATAGGAAGGTACAAACCAAATGGGAATAGGATAATGGAGAAAACATACAACCCAAACAGCAGACAACAATCTCCAGCAGCAACTATGAACTTCGACTTCAGCACAATAACTCCAGAAAGCCAGAAAGCTACATTTTCACAGGCAGGGATGAGAAGGTCCTGCTAGGTTTTATAGAGAGAAAATGAGCAGGTCAGGAGTATCTGTGAGATGGAGCTGCACGTTTACAAAGAATCGTTAACCTCTTCAGCGCCAAAGGAAACAAAGTCCATTTAATATGAGGAACCAAACACACAGGCTAAATAATCTGCGATTCACAGTACGTAAAGATCGCCAAACCCCAGATCTCCCAGGAGGACGTGGCACACTCGTGACAATGCCATTTCAATTTATGCTGCAGATTTCCACAGCAGATTTTACTCTTTGTAATGCATAGAGTGAAATCTATGGAAAAATCTGTGACAAATCTGCATGTAACGTTTTGATTTTGACTTGTTTTTATGGTTATGCCGGGTTTTAGTAATTTGTTTACTAGTAAAATCCAATGTACATGATTCAGCTGTGAAGTAACTGCGATTCTATAAGGCTGGGTTCACTCGAGCGTATTTCACAGTCCGTATACGGACTCCAATGGCCAGGCTGAAGGTGGGTCTCCTTACCCGAACCTACAGCCTCATGTGTGTCTATAAGGCCGGTTTCACACGTCAGTGGCTCCGGTACGTGAGGTGACAGTTTTCTCACGTACCGGAGACACTGACACACGTAGACACATTAAAATCAATGTGTCTCTGCACATGTCAACGTGTTTTCGCGGACCGTGTGTCCGCGTGCAAAACACGGAGACATGTCAGTGTTCGTGGGAGCGCACAGATCACACGGACCCATTAAAGTCAATGGGTCCGTGTAAAACACGTACCGCACATGGATGCTGTCCGTGTGCAGTCCGTGTGCCATGCAGGAGACAGCGCTACAGTAAGCGCTGTCCCCATAGCGTGGTGCTGAAGCCCCCATTCATTTCTTCTCTCTAGCAGCGTTCGCTGGAGAGAAGAAATGAAAAATCATTGTATTTTTTTTTTTTTTTTAGGTAGAAATAAAGATCTTTGTTACCTTTAAGCTGTAAATCCACAGTCACTCTTGGTATTTTGATAGGTATATGGACAATAGGATACGCTTGTGTGCACCTTGTGTGCACCTGACCTAAAGTTGGAGTCACACTAGTGTATAAAAAAAAAATCGGTCAGATGTTGATCAAGAAAAGACGAGGTTCATGCCAGTACAATGCGATTTTCTCACCTAGCATCCGTATGACATGCATTTTTAACATCATCTTCTACATACTGTAATTCCCTATGTAGTTTAATGCTAATTTACAAACTCATAAAGCAATCTTACATACAGAGATAGATAGATAGATAGATGATAGATAGATATCCTGTAGACATATACGGTAATTTCACAAGCCCCCTACATATAATAAACTTTCACCCTTTGAGGCACTCATGGGTGTTTAGACTTATTTAACCTATTAAATAAATAAATAAATAGTAATACAAAAAATGATGTTGGGTCTGTAATATTTTCATAACCAGCCAAGATAAAGCAGACAGATGCGGTCTTATATTATCAGGCTGTGAAGGTCCCAGGTTATTGGGCCCTTCCCAGCCCAAGAATACAAGCCCGCAGAGCTGCAGAACGCTATTAACCTGCAGATTAACCCCATATCTGTAGGTTAATAGCATTTTTTGCATGTCAGATTTCCTTTAAGCTGGGCTTGTGGACCGCCTCTTTCAGCAAGGTGCAGGTGAAGATTCTATTTAAAATGCATGAAAAGATGCAAAATGTTTTTATGCTTTTTTTCATTTTTTTGGGGGGGTTTCTTTTATTTTTTACATTATTTTGTAATTCACAAATTATTTTTCAGGAGTTATTTTTAAGTTATGTCCAGGAATTTCATGCAAAAACTTTTGCTATGGAGTCCGTGATTTCTAAGTACATCATTGTGTGTAGGTAACCTAAGACTGGATTCACTCCTAGTTTTGATAAAATTTATTTAGCCAAAGCTACAAGGGGATCCAAAAGAATAAATAAGCATAAACACAATCCTGAAAAGGTCCCTTTGTATCCGCTATTGTGTATGTAAATCCAGCCTAAATGTAAGCCCACATCAAGAAAAAGTTCCAATAGTTTAATAATGAAAACATTTGTTTTCCTTGATATTTTACCAACATTAGATTTCAAGTCATGGTCTCAGAGAAGAATTCTGCATTTGGAAGTCAAATTGAAAAATTACAATTATATGAATTCCCTATATTATTTTGGAAAATTAAATTTTGAAAAGACATATAAAATTGAGCAGGAACCAAGCAAGTCTATTGGTACGCTCACATTTAACAGATTTGCTGCAGATATTTTCTACTGCCAAGTTGCGGTGACAGATCCACACCAAAATGTGCAGATTTTCATCCATTTGTGGACTTTTTTTGTCCCAGAACCCTCTTGCTGCTCCAGTGGTGACGCTTGTCTGGTCCACGCCCAGTCTCTGCATCCTGGCCTGAAGGAATGTCATTGTTACGTGGCGTGGGGTGATAGCTGTGGGCGAGGTACTCGTCTTTCACGCCACGGCACGCTACATGAAGATGTGTGTCCTGGCTGAGTGTGTGGACTTTGTCCATGGGGTTGCTATGCCCTTGTAGGCCGCATTATACCCATAGCTTCGGTTGGCCAGGACCAGATGTTGAGAGGTTCAATGAGGGAGACCATCAAACGATCGTAAACAGTCTTTTAGTAAACATTAACTTTGTGGGAACTATATACAATAGATAGCGGGTGCATAACTATCGAATGCTTCCTTTACAACGTGGAGCATCTTCACACACGTTCTCTCTACTTCTTCCAGGCTTACTTGTTTCTGTCTCCAAGATCCTCTGTCTTCACCACAACCCAGCACAGTACTACAGTCCGGTAAGTGTCCTATACTTCAACCCTTGGTCCCATGTCTTTTTCCCTTAGGAAAGTTAGTTTCCCACTATGGCGTTTACTTAACTTCTCAGGTTGCTGACGCCTTGGAACTCCCACCTGGGACACTCTCTTCGCCTCACGTTCCCTGTTCAGTCCTGGCACGTTACCTCTCTGAGTTGTAAACTCGGGGCCGTACTGTTAGGCGTCCTGTCCCAGGACCTGTCTCCGGTGCATCACCCTGTCCTTCAGTCTCTTACCTTCTTCTCATCCTCTCCTCCGGATCTCGCTATCCACTGTCTTGGTCTCCATTCACATCAGGGACACCCACGTCATGCGGCTTTGCTGACTAGTCCGATCATAAGTCTTCTTGTACACACTGGGCCCTATCTGACTTCCTCACAGGAAACTGTCTCTGTCCATGCACTTTAGCCCCCCCCCCAATCTGGGCTAGTCCCAATTGTTAACCCTAACTCTCTCTACTGTACATACCCAAGACTTCTGTTTGCATTCTTTTAAGGGGGCACTTTGGTGGCAGTAATACTGAGTTATAGGGTGCACTTTTTTTGCCTGGCTCTTAGCACTGGCTGCCCACAGCACGGCCCTGACTCTTTGTGTGGCCGCTGACCAGGAGCGCAGCTGCCGCCTCACAGGGGAGCCACGGTTGGTGTCTCATTGGGGGACACCAGTATCAGGGGCGGACATATCATTGGAGCAAGGGGCCCAAGAGGTAAGGGGGCATTTTCACCTCTAATACAGGTGTAATGGTGCAGTATGGTGAGCTACTGGGCTGTGAAAGGCCCATACAGTGTTCTTGCACCTAGGGCTCTTCTGTCTGTGTCCAATATAGTTGCACTATTTCATCTGTAAAATATGTATATGCCAAAATCATTGTCAGTTTATTTTATTTTTTTAGATTTTCTGGTCTTGTAATTACAGGTCCTGAGCATTACACCCAGCACTCAGCTATCCCCACATTCCAGCATCTTCCTGCTGGGACAGGAAGAGTTAACACAACCCGGCTTGGTCATGTGACACAATGACATCCATGGGGAGGCGGGGCTGCAGTCCTCCATTATTTCTATCCAGCAAAAGAGAAAATCCATAGAGGGAGGATCGGGCAGAGCTGTGGATGCCGGACGGTGCGCGCTCCCCGGCGGTATGTACGTGATGGCTGGTCGGTAACAGGCGGGCATTCCCTGGGGCGGAGTGCACTGCGGTGCTGCACCGACCGGCTCAGTGATGCTGCAGCGACCCGTGGTGCTGTACGGAGCTGTGCACACATGTCCTGCTCTGCAGGCTGGAGCGGTGCGGTACTGCCGGCCCACTGTCTGCCAGATACCTGAGCTGTCACCTTCCTCCGCCCTGACCCCGGTGTCAGGAGGAATGGTGGTATGTGGGCAGTGTTATACCGGGGCCGGGGCTGCTCCTAATAAAGAAAGCAGCACTATATACCATAGATACAGAAAAGTGGGTGCGAGCCCTGGATCACTGACTCCTGTCCTTACAGATAGATGTCACTTCTCCAGACAGCTTTCAGTGAATTAATAGTGGGTTTTTAATCACTGCTCCATTGTTACACTTGATGAAGAATTGAGTGTCATTAGGATGAACCCTCCTGAGCCGGCTGTAGGGGCACTTAGTTATTAGAAAGTTTACTAAATATCTGAGATCTGATGTCTTATTCTCAAGAAATCCATGTATTTAATATGTAAATGAGCTGTGAAGATCCCTGGGTGAGACATGGCTCTCCCTGAGGCCATAGATCGATCTTGAGGATCGCAGATATCATGGTACCTACGTGCCCATATAGACGGCCCAGGGGGGCTGGTCCTGCTGACAGATGCCCTTTACAAACTCACTTTTTCACTTATGTATCTCACCTGTCGCTTGCAGTGGAGCTCATGGATCCCAATGCAGAATCTCCACATTTCCCCCCAATTACAGATCTTTAATAGTATTGGTGTTATCATATGGGCCAAAGGGACCTATTGAGCCCTCTGCACCCCCATTATTGACCTGTCCCCGGTCACATGCTATTTATATATGTACACCGAGGGACGCTCACTATGGCTGCTAGTAGTGCTGGATGTGCCTAATCCTGCAACATGGCAGTTTCCATTTAAAGGGGTTGTCCACTCTTTATATATTGATGAGCCTTACTTAGCTGTTTTCTTATTAGCCGCGGGCCTGCGGCTCTTCAATAAGGGCTGATCTGCGGTGGCCGGAGGTGATAACAGCTACTTACACTGTAAACATCCCGCTGATGTCCGAGCTGGTAACAGTGACTGGCGTCGGACCCCCATAGATTGATAGTTATGACCTGTCCTAGTGAGACGTCATTAGTAGAAAAGTAAAGGACAATCCCTTTAAGGTTGTATTTACACGTGTCAGGATTTTAGTACAGATTCTGCAAAACGATCCACTTCAAATCCGAAAAAAAGACCAACATGGCTTTCCACTTACCTGTTTACATGTCACGGAAAAAATCCTGGTGGCCCGGTGGCATGCTACTTATCTCCGCTGTATGGCAACCAGTGGATTATCGCAGTTGAATGACAGCGGCGCTCATTCACATTCATGCTGAGCACTGCACTGGGGTTTCCATGTTAGGCTACGTTCACATTTGCGTTGTGCGCCGCAGCGTCGGCGCCGCAGCGCACAACGCAAACAAAAACGCAGCAAAACGCATGCACAACGCTGCGTTTTGCGCCGCATGCGTCCTTTTTTTCATTGATTTTGGACGCAGCAAAAATGCAACTTGCTGCGTCCTCTGCGCCCGGACGCGGGCGCCGCAGAGACGCATGCGGCGCAAAACGCAAGTGCGACGCATGTCCATGCGCCCCCATGTTAAGTATAGGGGCGCATGACGCATGCGGTGACGCTGCGGCGCCGACCGCAAATGTGAACGTAGACTAAACCCCCAAAAAGCATAATTCAGACGGAAGCCCCAGTGGAACCGTTTGATATAATCCGGCAGACGGTCTCCGTTCCAGTGGGGTCTGTCTTTTTAGACAGGCACAATAGCGTGGTTCACCACTTAAGAATGTGCACAATGTTCTAAAATTTAAAAACGGTGAAAAATCCTTAAACTGACTATAAACACACACAAAAAACTAGTGTAGATAAGTTCTTTATGTATGACGAGAGCATGAAAGCTTTGAGCACCAGGAGCCATGTTGTCCTCATCATTTTTCAGTTTGTTATACCAGGGCTTGTTGGTTGCGATATGGCCACTCTTCCTCAGTTTTGTGTGGCCTGCTGTACATTAACCCTGTGTGTGTCAGTGCTAGAGCAGCATGGCGGAGCGGCCAATCTGCGCTAAGCTGGTAATGTAGTAATGCTAAGTGAGCGATTAGATGGTGTAATGATCTTACCTGATGGACCTGGTGACGGAGATGATGGATCCTTCTGCTGTGACTTGTTCTCCGTCAGAAGATTTCTATGTTAATTTCTCTTGTTTTCCAGATGTTTAGAATGTTTTCACAGTCCGTAGATTGGCGTAATTCTTGGCTTGTCCCTTTAGTAACCATGGTAGTATACCTAATAAATATACCATCCATTACCCCATACAGCGGTAATCCCAACGATCTGCTGTTCTCTGAATTACAGCCTCCACATTCATTTGTTTCAGAGAATGAGATTAAGAAGGAATATTTTGGGTCAAAACCCTCCAATCGAACATTCATATTTATGCCACCAATATCCCATCATCTAACCCAGCACTGATATATAATTGTTGGACATTAATGTAAATTGGTTGACCAAAGAGAAAAAGAACGATGCAAAGTGACCAAAGGATAGAATGTGACCATACATGTGTTTCCAATGGGGAGAGAGGCGTAAGACGCTACCAGACATCTCTGGCAGTGACTTCTTCTCTTCAGAGGATATGCTGTGAATGTTGTCAGATGCAGGTACCACCTCTGGGAACTTGTACATATGTCCAGAATGGGGTCCTCCTATTGCCACACAAGTGCGGCTTTCTTCATTCACCTCTATTGAAACTTCCAAAAAACAGCAGAGCCCCCTCTCCAGGCACAGAGGTCACAGCACAGGTCAGAACGAGGAAGCGTTGGGGCTCCCGTTTTGGTGATGGGTGTTTGCATATTTATAGCACATTCTCATTTAGAACAGTCAAATGACTGTGATGAGACAAGTCCTATAAAGGAGTTTTCCACTGTTAGGAAAGTGGACCCCAAACCGACCAGATAGTAGTGAAACCCGAAATCTAGTACTCACCCTCCCATGGTTTAGCACCATCTCTATGCTGCTGCTTCTCTCTGTACTTTGGTCGTGATGTCACCATTATAGCGCTCATTACCGCTGCAGACAATCATTGATCCTGGTAGCTCTGCTGTCGTTAACCGTCAGAGCTGCTGAGCTCAGCGATTGGCTGCAGCAGTGATTCATGTTCTAGTTGTGTTGTCACCTCAGCCAAAACAGACAGCGGAGCATCGGCGGAGAGCTGGTGCTAGACCGATATAGAGTACGATCTCCATTTCCTTTTTTTTTAACTACTGTCTGACTGGTGTCCATGTTTCCAAAGTGGGAAACCCCATAAAGTAATCTCAGTGGTGCGTAGTGTAAATCATCCTGTAACCTTACTCTAAGCGTACGTTCAGACCCGGCTGGTTTGCACCAGGCATGATGGGTTCAGCGCAAGAAGTCTGCGAATCTCGCCTCAGATTTACCCCCTTTAATGTATATTCGTGAATTGTATATCGTGTGTGAAATTGCCACAGATTTGGGTATAGATCTGAGGCGGAAATATTGCTCAATGACTGGATTTACCATAAAGTTTAATTTTTATTTTTTTTGTTCCATTTTTGTACATTTTTACCAATGTTTTTGTCTAAACTATAACCAAACCTGTTGGACAACTGACTCTTGTTACTTCCGGCTTCTAAATGTGAGATTCCTCCCTTGTTCTGACCTCTTGTACAGGATAAGAGGTCGTATGAACATCTAAAGGGCTGATCCTGTGTAGTCAGAGAGTACAGGGGCACACAGGGAGCAGGGTGGAGGTCACAGGCGCCTGCTTCATTAGGGCCCATGCTGTTTTCATTTTGGAGGGGGCATTGTGGCGGTTTCTGTAAGGTTATGAACAACTCGGTGACTTTTAATATGTTGTATAACTAAGGTATTTTTTTACACTAGACCAAGGTGGCATTAAATGACCTCCAATCGGCTACATGTAAACCGATCAATGGTAATTTAATAGCCTGTTTACACAGGCCAACCGAATTATTGGTAATACTATCCTTCTGTGTGCATAGGCTGCCATTTCTTCTTGGCAGCACATCTCCTGTTTACACAGGACAACATGCTGCCGAGAGTAATGAAATGGAACCTGTAACGTTGTATGTGTTCTCTATGGCAGACTCTCCTGGCAGTGACTTACCTTGGCATTGAAACGCTGCGGAGTTTCAGAAAAAGACATACTTGAAAATCTGTCAGTGACTGAGCCATCCTGGAGTGGAGACTAGTCAGAAAGGCGGGTTTCTGGCGGCTTCTTCCTGCGCTCCTTCCTGGAGTGATAGATCTCTCCCTATATGCACACTCAGGGAGAGACCTATCCATCCAGGGCAGCTGGCGGGGGCCCTGCCTGTCTCCAGCATGGTTCTGTCCCTAGCGGCTTTTAAAGCATGTTCCTTTTTAAAAAAAAAAATAAAAATGTTGTGCCTTTTTTGTTTCTACCCAAAAAATCCACAAGTGTGGTGTTACATCTGCACCCAAAATACATAAAAGCAAAACAAAAAAAACACCCAATAATTAGAGCAGATTGCTTATGTGAATTTGATGCAGACACCTGCAAAAAAGCTGCATTTTTGCACACGGTATTTGACTAATTAAAGTAAGGTTCTGAAATGTCCAGCAAGACGTCACATTTGAGAAACGTAGGAGAATACAACAGCCTCTATAAGCACCAAGATGTCTACACACATTGAATATATGAAATTTGAACTGCATTACTGTTTATATAGAATATACTTGTAAAGATGAAGGTACCTGGCTCATAAATTGGCTAATTCATGAGAGCACATCAACCACGGCAAGGTGACCTTTCTTTGATCTGACCCTAAACCTAATATTTATTAAACATGCTTATCCCAGACTATAAACCTACAACAGTCACCTTGCAGTGGTTGATGGGCACACATTTATTGGCCAATTTATGCTTTAAGAATGTTCATTATTCTAAGTGTATTCTATATAGCTGTACTGCAGTTACAGTTTTATATACTCAATGTTTGCAGACATCTTGGCACTTAGAGGCCACTGTATTCTCTTGTTTGTATGTTATGCAGTCTTCGCAGCCTGTACCTGTTCACACTTGCTTTATTGTGTTTGGAGTTTCACATTTATATTAAAGCTGGTACAACTTTGATCAATTTAGCGGTTGTGTCTGGGGTAATAATTCTTTTAGTTGTTCAGTAGTCAAGATCTTGGCGAGTCTGCGCAATATTCTGTCTTTCCTGATCCGTACAGCTGATCCCAGACTGCGCACCATTGGTTTCTCAAAGATTTCTATGGCCTTTTTCACTTTAATGTACCCACTGAACTCTATGAGAAGCCAAACTGCTTCAGCAGAAGAGGACGCTGCGTCCGAGAACAGCAGATTAGCGTATATTCATATGAATAGGCACCGTTTAAGATGAAGGGAAACCCCCTTAATAAATCTTCCCCCAATATTCTTGGAGCGCCATTGTCTGGCAGCTCTGTAGTGATGAGTTTTACTAGGAAAAAGTAATCCGCCATAATAAGTCAGTCAGGTCGTGGTGATGACACACGTTGCTGTAATTCCATGAGGATGTTGCAGGGCTGTGTCATGCGATGACTCGGTCTGTCCTCTCTTTCCCCATAATTTAGTAGGATGGCTTGCTGCCGCTCCGCTTGTTGCTGCTTGTCTAGGTGGCTCTACCCCGTCCACTTTCTGTCTGTGTGTCTGCACTTATGCATCAAGTGCTTCCTGAGATTGAAGCAAATTCTTCTACAAGTTGTTGGAGGTGTGGGAATGTCCCCGTAGACGTGAGATCATCCTCTTCTGTCAGCGAAATTAGCGAGCGATGAAACTTTACATGGCTGTAAGCACTAAGATGTCACGCAATGCATGATTATTAGGGTACTATCTGCTGACACTTTCACCAATCACAAGAATGGGGGCTCAAAGTCCCCTGAGTGACGGGAGCAGTGGTGCGCATATGTAGCCACTGCGCCATTCATTCTCTGAAGAAATGGTGGTTCTCCTCCTATGTACCTCAACATTCAAGTAGTGGCCTCCTGATCTTGAAGTCAATTGGCGTATCTGCAACCGGACCCTGAGAAACCATAGATTCTGCAGATATTGGTGCAATATCTGCAGCTACACAGGGGTCCAAAAGAGATAAGGGGGCACTTCGAGCAGATGTTGTGCATTTTGATGACCTATTGGGCTGCAAAGGACCCATATATCGTTTTTGCACTGTCCTTCTTCTGTCTGTGTCCACCACTGCTCAAGAGGATTGATAAATTTTGATCAAGAAAGATGGCTGTCATTCCAACAAGCATCTGTCTGATGTGCATGACCTTCTTAAACCGACCCTCAACAAAAGCAGAGGTATAGGAAGCGCATGGTAAGGCCGGCGTCACACTGGCGAGTTTTACGGACGTAAGAGCGCAGAAACTACGTCCGTAAAACTCGCATAACATACGGCACAATTATTCTCAATGGGGCTGCTCCTATTAGCCGTATATTACGGTTCAGTATTATACGGCTTTCTACGGCCGTACAAAATCGCAGCATGCTGCGTTTGTCAGCGTACTGCGCAAAAAAATCGCCAATGAAAGTCTATGGGGGCGAGAAAAATACGGATTCCACACGGACCAGCAGTGTGACTTGCGAGAAATACGCAGCGGTGTTAGTGAAAAGTCGGTAATTCAATTGCCGGCTTTTCATTTCTCCTGCACAAACCCGACAGGATATGAGACATGGTTTACATACAGTAAACCATCTCATATCCCCCTTTTTTTTGCATATTCCACACTACTAATGTTAGTAGTGTGTATGTGCAAAATTTCAGCGCTGTAGCTGCTAAAATAAAGGGTTAAATGGCGGAAAAAATTGGCGTGGGCTCCCGCGCAATTTTCTCCGCCAGAGCGGTAAAGCCAGTGACTGAGGGCAGATATTAATAGCCAGGAGAGGGTCCATGGTTATTGGCCCCCCCTGGCTACAAACATCTGCCCCCAGCCACCCCAGAAAAGGCACATCTGGAAGATGCGCCTATTCTGGCACTTGGCCACTCTCTTCCCACTCCCTGTAGCGGTGGGCTATGGGGTAATGAAGGGTTAATGCCACCTTGCTATTGGAAGGTGACATTAAGCCAGATTAATGATGGAGAGGCGTCAATTATGTCACCTATCCATTATTAATCCAATTGTAGGAAAGGGTTAAAAAACACACACACACATGATTGAAAAGGATTTTAATGAAATAAACACAGCGGTTGTTGTAATAATTTATTGTTCTCTCAAATCCATTTGCAGTCCCTCGCTTGGCAACATAATAAACGCACAAGATACATACCTTCTGGTGTACTGTCAGGTCCAACGATGTAATCCATCTGAAGGGGTTAACTAATATTACAAGCAGGAGCCCTGCTATAATGCAGCTGTGCTCCGTGCTTGTAATTCCCCTGCGAATGAATGAAATGTAGGTCATTGACCTACATTTCATTCATTCGCGGTGATGCGCCCCCTGGTGGATGTCCTCATATGACCTGGAGCGTGGGAAAAAGTTCCCAGGCTGCAGTTCATGAGAACATCCACCAGAGGGCGCCTCACCGCGAATGAATGAAATGTAGGTCAATGACCTACATTTCATTCATTCGCAGGGGAATTACAAGCACGGAGCACAGCTGCATTATAGCAGGGCTCCTGCTTGTAATATTAGTTAACCCCTTCAGATGGATTACATCGTTGGACCTGACAGTACACCAGAAGGTATGTATCTTGTGCGTTTATTATGTTGCCAAGCGAGGGACTGCAAATGGATTTGAGAGAACAATAAATTATTACGCTGTGTTTATTTCATTAAAATACTTTTCAATCATGTGTGTGTGTGTTTTTTAACCCTTTCCTACAATTGGATTAATAATGGATAGGTGACATAATTGACGCCTCTCCATCATTAATCTGGCTTAATGTCACCTTCCAAAAGCAAGGTGGCATTAACCCTTCATTACCCCATAGCCCACCGCTACAGGGAGTGGGAAGAGAGTGGCCAAGTGCCAGAATAGGCGCATCTTCCAGATGTGCCTTTTCTGGGGTGGCTGGGGGCAGATGTTTTTAGCCACGGGGGGGCCAATAACCATGGACCCTCTCCTGGCTATTAATATCTGCCCTCAGTCACTGGCTTTACCATTCTGGCGGAGAAAATTGCGCGGGAGCCCACGCCAATTTTTTCCGCCATTTAACCCTTTATTTCAGCAGCTACAGCGCTGAAATTTTGCACATACACACTACTAACATTAGTAGTGTGGAATATGCAAAACAAAAGGGGATATGAGATGGTTTACTGTATGTAAACCATGTCTCATATCCTGTCGGGTTTGTGCAGGAGAAATGAAAAGCCGGCAATTGAATTACCGGCTGTTCACAGATATCGCGCTGAATGAAATCTAAATACAGAATATATATATATGTGTCTCAATGACATATATATATATATATATATATATACTGTATATATGTTTTAATGAACATTTGAGCACATAAATCCATTAGATGTCGGTTTTGCAAGCCTGCGCGAAAATCTCGCAGTACGGATGCCATACGGATTACATACGGAGGATGCCATGCGCAAAATACACTGACACACCCTGACTACGGATCACTATTTTGGGAACATTTCACCGTATTTCGGCCGTATTACGGCCGTAAAATACGGACCGTATTGTCCTACGCCGAGTGTGACGCCGGCCTAAATCAGAGCCACCTTTTCCCTGGCGTTACATTGGTGTGGGTGGACCAGTGCCTATGGTGGTGCTGTAGCCATCATGTGGCAGAAATAAGGTGTGTAGGCCTGGTTACAGTTCCTCAGTGTTGCCGATGCCTCCACAGCAGCCTGTTTGTAGAAGAAGCAAATTGGCCTCTGATGGAGGACTAAGGACCGAATCGAGGGCGTTGGGTCTAGTGATAATACTATAAAATGTAGTCATATTTTGGGGTTGAGGGTTGCTTTAAGCCCAACGCTAGGCAAGAACAGTGTATTAAAATCCTTTAAAACCTCTAATTTTGGTGACCTTGGCCAAAGGATGCAATTTGTATGGGGATGGCCCTATAGTGGTGTTTTTTTTTTTTTGTATTTTTTTTTATTTTGTGGGTGGGGTGTGTGTGTGCAGGTAATATCCTTAGAATACTGACGAGACTTCTCTCCTAGGGGAGCAACAATCTGTCATGTCAAAATAAAGTGCGCAATATATTGCGCAAATACATTCTAAAGTGATTAATCTTTCCATACATCATAAGCTTCTGGACATTGTATACGGTAATTGGTATTTGCGCTAATATGCTATTGCTTTATTGTACTATGAACCCATTTCCCAGGTTGTAGTACCGTAGATTAGGTTGACAGATGCCTATTAGGCTATGTGCCCATGTTCAGGATTTTTAGTGTTTTTTTTCACATTTTTGCGGCGGTTTTCCGCTGCAACAACGGTGAAAAATTGCTTACATTAAGCATCCCGCAATTTTAGTGCCCATGCTATGTTTTTTTTTTTTTTCCGCGAAAAAAAAACGCATCGTGGAAACAAATGCAGCATGTTCATTAATTTTGCGGTTTTGCCGCTATATTATTGCATTGGGAAGCATCGGAAAAAAACGTGAAAAATCTGCACAAAAGTGTGAAAAAACGCTAGCGGATTTCCTGCACAGGGAGTCCGGTTTTGCTCAGGAAAATTCTGCAACGTGGGCAGTACATAGTCTTTGTTTTACTCCCAGTTGTGGCTCTAGGACACTCGTTGATGACTGGATTAATTAGTAGTTTTGTTGCTCTGTCTCTTGTAATGGAGGTGAATGTGAGTTAAGGAAAAAGTAACCCTCAGCAGGGTAGGAAATAACGTGTGGATAGGCCCCCTGAATGATCCCGAGAGTGGCGCTCCGCACCCTGTCTAAATGAAGCAGTAGTGCATGTTCACCACCCATCTGCAGAGCTCAGTTATGGGGGTCTCTGTGTTTGGACCACCAGCAATTAGTAACTTATCACCTATCCCGTAGTCATTTCATAAATGTATCCTACATAAAAAATAAAATTGTCAAAATTACAAGTTGTTTACACTGTCTAGTTCTAATGCTAAGTAACAATGAATATCTGTTGTCAGGGTTGTTCTGCTTTATGACCCACATACCAGATATGATATATGTGACATGTGCAGATCTCGGTGAACCCTGAGCTGCCATTATAGGACTTGGTTCAGTCGGGTTCTTATCTCTGAATACTGAATTGTCGTTAACATAATAATTATAATGTACGTACAATAGTTGGGTAGGACTTTTTTTTTTTTCCCTGGGAAATACATTACCTCGTCAGATGTCTTTGCTATAATACAGTAATTATGGCCTGGTATAAACAGATTGATTTTGGCTATTGACACCAATGACTGATTGTCAGCTGCAACTGTAGAAAGTTACAAAATAAGATATTGATTGTGTGGTTGGCAGCGTGGACTAAAATGACCCCCGGACTGCTTCTGACTGAGGACATCACAGCTGGGTACAGAGACTTTTTTTTTCCAGAAAATTGAGCTATTGTTCAAATAATATTTTTTTTCGTGTGTTAAATAATTTTAAATCTTTTTTTTTTTTCTTAAATATTTTTCTTACATATCATAGTTTGATAGCCGTTTACACACATGAACATCATTTGATGTAAACCATCCCATACATACCATATTGCCCTGTATTTAGCTCCATCAATTTTCCTATCAACTCTGTCCAGCTTCCATGTTGAAGAAAAGTATCCCCGCAAGGCGTTTTACCTGCGGATTCTGCAGAATCCGCGCGGAAAAATCCGCAATGGAATCCACAACGTGTGCACATATCCTTAGATCGGACCCGGGCCTCCAGCTCTCCCCTATTTACTCCCTTGCATCTATCCCTTATCGGGGCGCGTTCGCAGGGGAGAAAACTTTAACTTCACTTCCCCATGATTAGCCACGTATATCATCCAACCACCTGCTGGCCACTCCATTAGAGTCTTTGTTAGATGTTGTTTGTTTTTATAGATGTTTTATAGGGACGTTATTGTAATATTGTGCTGTATTGGCATGGTATTGAGTCACACTTCCAACCATTGCGTATGTTAGAGATTGAGTCACACTTCCAACCATTGCGTATGTTAGAGATTTCCATTCTCCTTGTATAAAATTGTGACTTTTGGCCAGAGATGTATATATTTGGGCCCTGCCTGTCTCCTGAGAGAGCTGTGGTTTGTATAGAAAGTAAGTGAACTCCTTCTATGAGCACGGTGTGTGGAGAGTGAGAAGTCTGAGGAGGACGCTGTCCAAAAATGTTGTGGTTACCAGCAATTATAGAAGATGACATCTGGCTTCTAAACAAAGCCCAAGGAGAGGACCATTGGTTACTCGTTCAGAAACAGATGTGATGATCACTAAGATTTTTTTTCTTTCTCCTGCTACCACTGAAGTTTGGGATGTAGTAATCGTTAGTAATCTAAAACAGACCTGATGCTAATGTTAAAGGGAATCTGTCACCCTTGGACAATTTGAGCTATTACTATGGGTATACAGGGAATGGAATGGTTAAACCAGTCTTACCTGTATGCCTCATATTTGCGGTGTTGATCTTGAGAAATGCAGTTATAATGTTTTTTTATGTTAATCATTTCTTCCAGTCTCCGGGGTGTGACTTGTGATGTGCAGTTGCGGCGCTGTAATCCCGCGCATGCGCCGTCCACTTGCGCGGCTTTGGGAAAACTTATCCGCCCTTCTATGGGCAGTCTTAATCAATCTGTGTTTCACATTTCTTTACATTACACCCACAAACTTTAATGTAGTTTATTGGGATTTTATGTGTTATGATGTTTATTTTAAAATATACTTCTTAGGACCACCTTTCACTGCAATTACTGCTGCAAGTCATTTGGGGTATGTCTCAACCAGCTTTGCATTTCTAGAAGCAGAAATGTATGCCCTTTCTTCTTTGCAAACTAGCTCTAGCTCAGCGAGATTGGATGGAGAATGACTGAAAACATGTTTTCAAGTCTCGCCACAAATTCTCAGTGGGATTTAGGTGTGGACTGTGAGTGGACCGTTTACACACATGAACATCCTTTGATCTAAACCATTCCATTGTAGCTCTAGCAGTATGTTTAGGGTCATTGTCCTGCTGGAAAGTGAACCTATGCCCCAGTCTCAAGTCTTGTACAGCCTCGAATAGGTTTTCCTCCAGTATTGCCCTGTGTTTAGCTCCATCCATCTTCCTATCAACTCTGTACAGCTTCCCTGTTGAAGAAAAGCATCCCCACAGCATGATGCTGCCACCACCATGTGTGATGGTGGGAATGGTGTTTTCAGGGTGACATGTAGTGTTAGCTTTCCGCCACAAATAGCATTTTGCATTTAGCTCAAAAGTTTCTACTTTAGTATCATCTGACCAGAGCACGTCTAGCTCTGTCCCCTACATAGCTTTCGCAAACTGCAAACGGGACTTTTTATGGCTTGATTTAAAAAATGACTTTCTTCTTGCCACTTTTCCATAAAGACCAGATTTGTGGAGTATACGACTAATGGTTGTCCTGGGAACAGATTCTCCCACCTGAGCTGTGGATCTCTGCACCTCCTTCAGAGTGACCATGAACCATCTTAGATGTAGTTAACGATTTAAACCCTTTAAAATGTCTGTAGTTGAAGGACTGGAGGCTGCAAACTAAACCGAATGGATAAACTTTTCATCTGTCATATCGGCTTTTAATGTCTGCCATTCACCACTATATCATTAAGTGCCCCCAAATACTTAGAAAAGTCTACTGACCATCTAATATGTATGGTGGCCTCCCTGGCAGATGTTGGGGTAGAGCAGGATCTCCACTGCTGTCGGATAATTTTGGCAGTGGCTGTCTTGTAAAAAAATAAAATAAATAAATAATAATAAATAGAAAAAAAAAATAAGCTTGACTGAGACGGACTGATGGCTGTCAGACGGACCTATAGAAACATACGGTTCACAATTCTAAGTGAAAGTAATATTCAATATTGTGACAAATCATATATTTTTAATATATTTTTTGGACTATAAGATTCACTCTCTCCCCCCTCAAGTTTAGTAAGAAAATGGGGGTGCATCTTTATAGGCCCAATCTAGCTCACAGGGGGGTCAGTGGTGGAGCAGGGTCACCGCTGCAGGATGCCGGTGACAGCAGGAGAAGGGCGATGCTGCGGGCCCTGGACTTTGGAGTAGGAGAGCGAGGTGGGAGCCGTTGATCTTCCGGCGGTGGGCTTCAGAAACATGTCGGTGGTGCGTGGCAGGAACCAAGTCCCCGCTGTTTACATTGTTCTCCCAGTGATGGGCTTCAGGAAAATGGCCATGATGAGCCGATATCTCAATATGCGCATGCGCTGACCAATGCCAGGAGATCTATGGCTCCTGCCTTGCTTCGCCTGAACATGCATTCCCCCCCCCCCAGCCCAGGACTTGCAGCATCGCCCCACTCCTGCAGCCGCCAACTTCCTTCAGCGGTGACCCCGCTCCTCTGCCCCCACCCCTTAAGATACTTTCGGACTATAATACTGACTCCCATTGTCACATTAAGCATTTTTTTTTTCTATTTTCCTCCTATAAATTTGGGGTGCGTCTTATAGTCTGAAAAATACGGTAAGTAGTTTGGCCAATGCTAGAAAACTACTCCAGTTGCTTGGTCCCATTTATTAATGGCCTACAGAACTTGTGATTGAGTGACTGAAGCTGTACAACTTTGACCACAACATGTAATATCCATGCTTGTTCTTGCTCCTTCTGCTTCTGTCACAGGGCGGTGCTGCACCTTCGTTGCGAAGAACCCGGAGCGGCGATGCAGCAGTTCTTTTTAGTATTCTGGAACTTGTGGTCCAGACAGGGGATTGTGGGTTAATTCCTCACATTGTTATCTTTAATCCCCTTGGGAAGGGACCTTACTGAAACCCCTAGGTCCCTGCTTCCAGTGACCGTTATTAGTTCTTATTAACCTGGTTTACTCCTGTTACTCGGTTCCTGCTCAACGAGTTTGTTTCCTGTTAAGGACCTCAGCTCATGTTTTGAATATTCTACTGCCCGACAACTTTGTTCCTGTCCTGACATATTGGTTTTTACCTGACTTTTTGACCTTCCTTTATTGGTAATCACCTACTTTGTGGACCCAGGTACCCCTACGTAAGTCCAGATTTGTATATAAGGGTGAAGGCCAGGTTTCTGATGGATACCATCAACTCCTATTGTAGTATTATGTAGCCTTTCTATGTCATGTCAATAGTCTGCTTTATGTTGTAGATACATGTGACCTTAATAAATCCAAAGTAACAGTAGTCAAGGCACTGAAGGCGACCTCAGGCTCATAGTATCCAGCCTGCTGACCCTGGACTTCCAGAAAGTACATGACAGGCACTTTATAATGGAATTGTACTTTCAACACACTTTGCATAAGTTAATATTATAGGCGCTTATAAGAAAAATTCTAATATATCTTGTTAGATATCTGCTTTTTTCCCACTTATCAGATATTTCTTTCCCTTCTCATGCGTTAACTCTATCCTTTCTGGGAAAAAAAACCCACCCAGCTCAAATCTGTCTTGTCAAGACAGACTGCTATGGAGAGGGGGACAAGGAGTGAGTAAACACCCTGAGGGACAAACAGAAAGATCGCACTGAGCTTTCTGACAAGTCTTTTACCTCTCCCTGTGCTCTTTCTGATTTTCTGTGAGCTAAAAGGAAAGAAAAGCGGGAATCTGTGTTGTCCTGTGTATGAGAGGCATAATAACAGAGCGTATGCTCCCACCAGCTCATAGTCAATTGTAAATGTAAAAGGGTTAGCCGCAGGGTTGTGGAGTTGGTAAGCCAAACCTCCGACTCCTCAATTTCCACGACTCCGACTACAGCCTGGTTATCTGTTACTTTAATATTGATGGCCTATCCTTAGGATAAGTCATCAATACCAGAATAGGGGTGTGCTACACGGCATCCTCTCTGATCAGTTTTCTTTCCTAAAGATAGTTAGCTAGTGATTTCCTCCATACATGACAAATCTCGCTGCCAGTATGCTGATGGTTACTGCCTCGAACAAAAAAAGTAAATATTACCATCCTCACAACAGGAGGCACAGGATTGTTTTTTGCACCTGACCATGACTGAATATAAAAAAACCTTTCAGATCCTCTCTTCCTTGGTTATCTGTGTTTCATCAGCATCTGTAAGACTCTGATGGATGAAATTTGGTGACCAGTCAGCGCAAGTATCTTACAAGAAAGTCTCTCTCTCTTTCTAATACCTCGGAGGTCTTTCTATAGAATTCACTGCATGAGTTTTATTTCTGCATAATTTTATCTAATTCTTTTTACGACGTTCAAAATACTTTTGGACTTGGGTTCTTTGAAGTATGGCACCAGATTTATTATACTTTGCATAACATATTAGGCTGGTAATATATATATTAAAGTAATTGCTCACCGTTACCAGGAACAGCAGAAAATAGTCAGATTTCCCACAGCTTTCATGTCCTCTCATTGGACGTCTGCATAGTGTTAAATGACTGGGCCCATCACATTGATGGTTCTAATTCATAACCTTTTTTTTTTTTTTTTTTTTACTTGTCCCAGAAATAAAGACTTTCTTGGAACTCCATAAAATATGAAATTATCAAGATGATAGGAAGTTTCTCTATACACAACAGTTCCTAATGAAGCAATACAGGGTTTTTAGCTCCTATAATGATGGGTCAAGGATTGTTTTTTTTTGTTTGTAAAGTACGGTAGTTGTAGTCATTGAATTTGATACTTATTTTACTCATTTTTATAGCTTAGAAGTTGTACATCACTTTTTGGAGATTGTCACTCACATGAGAACATCAGAACCGATCCCTTACTGGGTCTCAAAATCTAAACTCCAGAGAGTTATCCTCTACAACTGAATATTTTGGGCATAACCCTTCAATTTGAATAGTGGGAAGCGGTCTTTTAGTACCCTCCCCCTTAAACCTTAGTTCAAGTCTCTGGAACTCTGGAGGTTTGTAGAGCCCTGTCTTCATTGGTGGGGAAGTACGCATGCTCCAGTTTTGCTCCATTCATTATTGGTCTGCTGTAGAAATCTTACCACAACACTCCACTGTTTCCAAGAGACCCGTAGACAATGACTGGAGCGGTGTTGAGCTTGTGCATCTCCTTTTCACTCAAGACTTGGCTTTGCAGAGCCTAGTTCCAGATTTTCAATATCTGGACTTCTTGGGGTCCCAGTGGTCTGACCGCCAGCTATTAGGAAATTATCCCCTAACCTATAGATAACTGATATTTTGGGACTAACCCTTTTTCTATTAGTTTTTTTGGGGTGTATGAGGAAATCAGTGTCTAGAAAAAACCCCCACACTTAAATGGATAGAAAATATGAACTTAATACAGATTTTGTCCTTGGTTGGAAAGGAACCAAGGACGCTAGCGCAATAAACCAACCATGCTAACCACTGACACTAATGCCACCGATTTAACACTGTCGAAATATTTACATTACGTCTCTATAAATATGCTGTAACACAATTCTTCCCGTGTTTCAACTAATAAATTGTAGAATGTCGTGCTACATTGTTACATCTGCAGTTCTCCCAGGGTACGGATCATTTGACACGGATCGCCCTTTTTTTTCTAGCATTCATGTAACTTAAGATCAGAAGGGGCCGCTAACAGTGACGCCAGACTTCTCCGTTTTGCTATTTTTGGTTCGTAGATTGTTTTCATTCTGCTCACATCTGAGGCATTGCTTTGTATATTTATGTTTTATGCATTTTTCTATCTAGAGACTTGAACTGATTTTTATGTGGAATGCATTGGCTGCTACACAGTCAGTTATTGGGTATTGCCTGGGGCTACGAGCTAAGTATTGACAGTAGCTGTGCTCCATCTTTGTATGACCCGGGGTCTTTTAACCTACAATCATGACATAGACTGAGAGCATTTCTGTAAATGTTGACTCTGTAATAAGTATATTCCCATGTATTATCACGCTGCTATGGTGGGAATTATACTGATTAATGTCAGCCAGCTGCTTCACCGTTCATATCTTAGGATTTAATTCAGGTTTAATTGACTCAAAATACTTATCTGCAAGGGATTTTACTCACAGTTCTTATCTGGAAGAGCTTTATTAAAGCAGCAACAGATAAGCAGCTAAAGTGTTTTTCTAAGGCAGGGATGACGCCCGTCTTTGGGGTCCAATGATTGACACCTGGGCACTGAGTTCTAGTGTGCGCAATACTCGGAGGCATCAAAGGATCTCCTCTAGAAGTTCTGCCTTCTTGAAAGGCTGATAGGATAGCTTCCTCTAGGTGCTGGCTACAGGTGGGCAACTTTACTGGACTGAACTGGGAATAACCCTACAAAATGTTCCTAGGAGAGCGCATGGTATTGGTAACGCACTTCCAATTATACCTTTCCAAACATTATCCAATGCTCCGTGGTGCTTAAGGCCCCCATATACAGTAGACTAATGTCGGCTGAAGCCGCCGACATCAACAGGTTCGGCCGATGATCAAATGTGTACCGTGCACCATTTGTCAGATGTTTTGGAGAGATGTCCATCTCGCATTTTTGATTTCGGACTGCCGATAGCATTGTGCTCACTAAGTTAAAACGCCGGTCAACGTTTCAGTTGGCGGCTTTCTCATGGAGAACACAGGAGCGCTTGGGAGAGTCAGCCGATGGCTGAATGATTGGCCAAAGCATCGTTTGGTCGACCACCATCTAATGTGTATGGCCAGCCTTAGATTTGTGTTTTATTCATATTAAAATTATCACACGTGAGCCTGTCAGCATATTGGTGTACTTGGCTCTTCTTCCTGGCTTCATCTGCTTCTTTATTGACCGTGGATAGCAGACATGACGTTGTGCAACAGAGCCAAGCATACAACATGACTTTTATTTCCGTGACCCGACCCTCATGGAGCCATTAAAATCTTGTTTGAATTAGCACTTAATAAGGGTAAAAGTGCCGAATGATTGAAGGTGATTTAGTACTTATTGTTTAAGGGTCAATTGACTTGTGTCCATGATTAGGTGGAACCTGACAGATAAGGAGGCTTCTCAAGGTCAGGGGTCTGAGGTCTCCTTCTAAAACAAATACTAGACTACAACCTTTGCCTGTGCTGATATCCTGAGCTAATATTATTTTGCAGCTTCCCTTTAAATGAGTGATGTAACTTTTTAATTTGATTATTTTGGTCCATCGGCGTTCATCTACATGTCTGATGGAAACCTGAAGGGAACTGGCCATTGATACTATTGTTTTGTCCCCATACATGTTGGTGGCAGCATGTTCTTGATTTAAACTGGGCGATGTGTGCTCGGAAAGGATATATTCTTACCAATTTTTTTTTTTTTTTTTTCGAGGATTTGTAGGAAATCTTCTCCGAGCACAACTCAAAACAATCTTCCTATTCATTCCTTTGTTAAAAAAAAACAATTTGCTGTGCAGTTTCAAGCGTCTCTTAACCACTTCAGGATTACAAAAAATGCCAAGCAGTTAAAAGAAGTGTGATGTCCCTTCTTCAAGCATTTGGAAGCCGCTCCATACTTTATAATACAAGTCAATCCTAAGGAAAAAAAAATTTAAAATTACAGATTGCATCAAGAAATGCCAAAAAAGGTGCAGAAAATAAATTAAAATTAACGTAAAAGTGCCGGCTCTTTCGGAGTATGTGGGTATCTGTACACGTACATTATTTTTTTTTTTGTGTGTGTGTGTGTGTGTAAAAATCTCCAAAATGCACCTTTCTTAAAGGGATGCTGTCATCACGAAATGACCGTTCAAATCCAGTACAGTGATTTGGGCATCAGATGTTTCACCGGGGAAACTCTATGGTGCAGCCAGCGAATGTCATTTGGGTAAACCTACAAAGCTCCTGTAGATATGTGTGAAGGACATGTGTAGCTAGGACTGTATACATACACTAATTGCTAGATGGGGGTTTACTGACTGCTATTGTTACAGGCGAGTGGCTGGCAGATGCCTCTTTGTCTAAACTGGAAAGGATTACCTAGATCTAGGTCTTGATGTTCATTGCCTGAAATAAGCTTTGATGTTCAGAAAACAATCCCTTGCAATGTCAGATTGTGCAGGTGAATACGTCTGTATCTTTAAATAATTGTACTGCGCTCTATTGCATAGGTTTTTATATTTCTTAAGGTACCTTCACACTGAACAACTTAACAACGAGAACGACAACGATCCGTGACGTTGCAGCGTCCTGGATAGCGATATCGTTGTGTTTGACACGCAGCAGCGATCAGGATCCTGCTGTGACATCGTTGGTCGGAGCTAGAAGGCCAGCACCTTATTTCGTCGCTGGATCACCCGCTGACATTGCTGAGTCGGCGTGTGTGATGCTGATTCAGCGATGTCTTCACTGGTAACCAGGGTAAAGATCGGGTTACTAAGCGCAGGGCCACGCTTAGTAACCCGATATTTACCCTGGTTACCATTGTAAATGTAAAAAACCCCAAACACTACATACTTACATTCCGGTGTCTGTCGCGTCCCCCGGCGTCTGCTTCCCTGCACTGTGTCAGCGCCGGCCGGCCGTAAAGCAGAGCACAGCGGTGACGTCACCGCTCTGCTTTACGGCCGGGGCTGACACAGTGCAGGGAAGCGGACGCCGGGGGACGCGACAGACACCGGAATGTAAGTATGTAGTGTTTGTTTTTTTTTTTACATTTACACTGGTAACCAGGGTAAACATCGGGTTACTAAGCGCAGCCCTGCGCTTAGTAACCCGATGTTTACCCTGGTTACCCGGGGACTTCGGCATCGTTGGTCGCTGGAGAGCTGTCTGTGTGACAGCTCTCCAGCGACCACACAACGACGAAACAACGACGCTGCAGCGATCGGCATTGTTGTCTATATCGCTGCAGCGTCGCTTAATGTGACGGTACCTTAAGGGTATGTGCACGCGATCAGTAAGGCTTCTTTCACACTTCTGTCGTTTGCAGACCGTCACAGTGTGTCGTTCCTGCAAAGTTGCCCGCAGGATGCGTTTTTTCACATAGACTTGTATTACCGATGCATCGCGACGTATGGACACACGTTCCATACGTCGTGCACTGGATGCGTCGGTATTTGGCGGGCCGTCGTATCGAAAAAACATTCAAGGGACCTTTTTTTTCTTACGTTGTGTCCTGCATTTTTTTTTTTTTTTACTGCGCATGCCCGGCCGGAACTCCACCCCCTCTTCCCTGGGACTTTACAATGAGCAGCGGACGCGTTGAAACACTGCTTCGACTCCTCACGTAACTCAAAATTTCATAAGCTTCCGTCGGTACGTCGCGCCGATGCCTGGTGACGGCCGATTATTGACGGAAGTGTGAAAGAAGCCTAAACGCTGCAGGTTGGATGCTGCGTACTTGTGCTGCATCCAACCCGCAGCGTCCACCTGTTACAGCACAGCGGATGGGATTTCAAGAAACTCCATGTCCACTATTCGTCCACAGACTCCTGCGGATCACCCACGGAGACACGGACATGTGGCACGTCTCTCCAGACCGCAGCATATCATCTCCACTAGCTAAACTTCACTCATAGAATGTATTGGACACGGTGGTTCGGCACGGTTCAGTGAACACAGCCGGATTCACCGGCGTTCAATAGCCGGCAGCACTTTGGACTTGGCAAACATGTGCTGCATCCCAAGCGCTGCCTTTTCCGGATCGTCTGCACATACCCGAACATTTGAAGAAACAGAGCAGCAGTCACCAATCCCTTTTTTTTTTTTTTTCTAAAAATGGAAGACATCCATAGGGTACACAGGAGAATACAAGGTGCAGGAGAGATTGTGGACTACGGCAGTCTTGCACCCATCTGGCGCTTCTATGGGTCCGCATCTTCATGGTAATTCTTACCTTCTTACCCACTCCCATGCATGTCAGTTACATCCGCGGAATCCTGCGCCCTGCACTCCCTCCACAAGACATACGTCTTCTTCTCTTCTGTGGGCACTTCATTCAGAGATCTTCTGCGCCGGCGAGTCACTATGACCTCCTGGCTTGCGTGCTTATAAGGTGCTCTTCCCACTTCCTTCCTGTATAGTTATCACTAGGAACCATGTGTACATAGTGATGACTATGCCGGGAGGAAGTAGCTAGAGCACCTTATCGGTGCGCACACTTGAGGTCAGCTGCGCAGAAGATCCCTGAATGCAGCACCCACAGAAGGGAGGATGAAGTATGTATTGTTGAGGGAGAGCAGGGCGCAAGTGTGGGATTCTGGGGCCATAACTGGCGTGCATGGGAGGGAGCAAGTATTGTAATGAGGACACGAGACAAGTATTTCTTCCAGGCACCTCACGCCCCCCCGGAGCCTGGAAGAAATCATTAGCATAAGGACAAAATAGAACATTTCTTAAGAACAAGACCATTAATATGAGGCATACAGGTAGGACTAGGGTAACATTTCTATTACTTGTATGCCCATATTAATAGGTCATATACGTCCTGGGGGTGACAGATTCCCTTTAATCATTCCTCATGGGACATTGTTTGCATACTAGTCACCATTTTGATCATTCTTCTCTGAGCTTGCTCCAGATTTTCAGTGTCTTTTTAAAATGTGGTGCCCAGAACTGGACACAGTATTTCAGATGAGGCCTGACCCAGGAGTAGAGGGGGATAATTGCTTCACGCGATCTAGTAGATTCTGGTTCTCTTAATACATCCCAGAATTGCATTTGCCTTTTTTTACTGCTGCATCACACTGTTGACTCATGTGCAGTCTGTGACCAATTAGTATACTCAAGTCTTTTTTTTTTTTTTTTAATAAAAGTGCCGTTGCTATGAAAACAGGCTTCTGCCAAACTTATTTTCTTGTGAAATGGAAAAACAAGTTTCATCACAAAAATTAAAATCCTAGGACGTCTGGTCACTAATGAAATGCATAGCTTTTCGGTGGCTCAGTGGATAGCACTGCAGCCTTGCAGCGCTGGAGTCCTGGGTTCAAGTCCCACCCTGGACAACATCTGCAAAGAGTTTGTATGTTCTCTCTGTTTACGTGGGTTTCCTCCGGGTTCTCCGGTTTCCTCCCACATTCCAAAGACATACCAATAGGGAATTTAGATTGTGAGCCCCATTGGGGACAGCGATGATGATGTGTGCAAACTGTAAAACGCTGCGGAATATGTTAGCGCTATTCTTCATCCCTTTAGTGCAAAATGATGTACGTGTAGACCAGGTCAACAAAATATAAAACTTTTGAGTCACCCACTTTTTCCCCCATTAATAATAAAGAAAAACAATAATTAAGTATATTTTGGTATTGCCACATTATTAGAGGTCTGATCTATCAAAATGGAAAGCTAATTATCCCATATGGTAAACACAATAAAGAGAAATTTAAAAAAAAATGTTAATTCCCCCCCCCCCCACACACACACACACGCACATCATTTAGTCACATTGAAAAAAATGTTATAAAAATGAATCAAAAGTTGGGTATCCCAGATTATCAATAAAACGGTCTGCTCATCACGCCAAGAGCAAGCTCCCATACAGCTCCATCAAAGGAAAAATAAAAATGTACAAATAAAAAAGACCTTATTCGGCTATGGCTCTTGAGAAGGGAGGAAAATGCAAATGGTTGAAGGAACAATATATGCAGTTTCTCAAGTTCTGAAAGTTATGGCGGCCACTAAATGCTCATGTTTGCAGGCTTCTAGCACACACTGCTTGGCTTTTAGTATTTTGTCCTCACTGATTTTTATTTTTAATCATTGTTTCCGATCAATATTTACCAAGAAATTGGTGCAATATAACAGACCAAACACTTGGGTTGGATGATTCATGGCTGATATAAAACATATCATGGAGTCAGGTTTGGTGGATTTTCAGTCTTGTAGAACATGGCCCTGAACCACGGTTAAACTTTAACACAAACACCCCTTTCTTTAGCTGACAATGCAGAACATAATAGCTGTGGACTTAATGGTCATTTTGTAACCTCTATGATCCTGGACACTTCCCCATAAAGAAAAAGATTTTACCTGTGATGCTGGGGCAATTAAGCCGTCTCTCACATGTATCAGGTGAATAGCACACCCCACTAAAGTCTCTGCTGCCTTTCAAGCAGGGCCTAATGTATATTGACAACTGCACTCTCACTTTCATATCCACTTAGTAGATAATGGAAGGAAGTGTATGCATTATTCAGTAATACGGGCAGGTGTGACAAATCTTCCACTAGCCATACATATTGCATGTAGTAGGAAGACTATGGCAATGTATATAGTGGTAGGAGTCCATTGTACAGTGAAGTCTAAACTTCAATTATCCATGTAAAAAAAAAAATGTTTACCAATTTATTACAGATACCATCCAAAAAGCCATAAAATATACACTGCTCAAAAAAATAAAGGGAACACTAAAATACCACATCCTAGATTATCACTGAATGAAATATTCCAGTTGCAAAATCAAAGTGGAAAATAAAATTACAGGCTGATCCAACTTCAGTGGAAATGCCTCAAGAAAAGGAAATGATGCTCAGTAGTGTGTGTGGCTTCCATGTGCCTGTATGACCTCACTACAGCGCCTGGGCATGATCCTGATGAGGTGGTCGATGTTCTCCTGAGGCATCTCCTCCCATGCTTGGATTGAAGCATCAGTCAATTCCTGGAAGTCTCTGGTCCAACGTGGCATTGGTGGATGGAACAAGACTTGATGTCCCAGATGTGCTCGATTGGATTCATGTCTGGGGTACCGCAGGCCAGTCCATAGCATCAATGCCTTCATCATGCATGAGCTGCTGACACACGTCAGCCACATAAAGCCTACCATTGTCAAGCATCAGAAGGAACCCAGGGCCCAGTGCACCTGCATATGGTCTCACAATGGGTCTGAGGATCTCATCCTGGTACCTAATGGCAGGCAGGGTACCTCTGGCTACCACATGGATAATTGTGTGGCACACCAAAGATTACTGACCCACTCCCAAACCAGTCACGCTGGAGGATATTGCAAGTAGGAGAACATTCTCCATGGCGTATGTAGACTGTCACATGTGCTTAGTGTGAACCCGCTCTCATCTGTTAAGAGCACAGACCGCCAATGTCGAATCTGCCAATCCTGGTGTTTTCTGGCAAATGTCAATTGCCTGCACAGTGTTGGGCTGTAAGCACAATACTGACTTGTGAACGTCGGGCCCTCCTACCCCACCATCATGGAGTCTGTTTCTGACAGTTTGAGCAAACACATGAATTTTAGTGGCCTGCTGGACGTCATTTTATAGGGTTCTGGCACTTCTCCTCCTGTTCCTCGTTTCATAAAGGAGTAGGTAGCTGTCCTGCTGCTGGGTTGTTGCCCTCCTACGGCCCCCTCCACGTCTCCTAGTGTACTGGCCTGTCTCTTGGTATTTTCTCCATGCTCTGGACACTGTACTGGCACACACAGCTACCCTTATTGCCACCACTCACATTGTTGTGCCATCCTGTATGAGCTGCGCTACCTGAGCAACTTCTGTGGATTGTAGACACTGCCTCATGCTACTGTAGTGCACCTCTAGAGGTGAGATCAATGACAAAATGCAAAAGTGACCAAAACAGCCAAAAAGGATGAGAACAGAGAAATGGTCTGTGGTCACCCCCTACAGAACCACTCCTTTTATAGGGGTTGTCTTGCTAATTGCCTATCATTTCTACCAGTAGTCTGTTCCATTTGCACGACAGAAGGAGAAATTGATTCACAATCAATGATGCTTCATAACTGGACAGTTTGACTTAGATGACACAATGTAACTTCTTTTAAGTTTTTTCTCTTCTTTTGAGGTGTGTGTGTAAATATGTTGTAAGCATGCAGTATTAATTTCTTGAAAATTGATTGCAACTTGGTACACCATAAATTGGATGTCAGGTACCTAATGATTTTTGTTGTACATTCACCAGACATGGCTGTCAACATTAGCACATTAGAATGCGTATGTGTTCTCAATGGGGAGTATATAATTTCCAGATCCTTCTTGTATTCAAAATGGCTGTCTATGTAGAATTGGGACACCCCATATAGTTTAGATGGTTGCCTAATCCGGCAGAAATTGCCTGGTTGGGTGCCATTCTTCTAATAATTATGGCCACCTTAAATTGCATGATGAATTAACCGAGACAAGTCTGGAGAAAGCGGGCCAGTTTGTGCTCATGTATAGTTCGTGTGCCTGTTCACTGTCTGCCCATTTTTGTCATTTTGCTCAATTCGAGCCGCTTGAAGAGCTTTTTGTACAGTGGAGACTGCAATCTTTTTCCACAAAGACATACGAAAATAATTAATCTATATTAATATATAATTTTTTTTTTTTTTACCTATATCACAATATTTATTCGAAGTAAAATCTAGAAAGCTAGCAATTTTCACACTGGCTACTAAATGTTTTTAATGTATGCAACAGAAAAACCTGGTTTAAACAGTAGGTAACTTTTTGACGAAGCATTCTCTTTACGGATTGTAGGATGAGGTCTGAGAAACTAACATTTACAGAGAGATAATAAATTGTACTTTCAGCAAAGTTTTATTTGGGTCTTTTCATGTGTTTGCAGTTTGCTGCTTGACCCCCTCCCCTCACTGCCTGCCTTTAGGTCTTCCTTCTACAGACTGATGTCTAGCGTATGTATTCCCCTATGGCATGTGCTCCTAAGGATATCATTTATTTATTATGTTCTATGTAGGTCACTAATCTATAGAGCAAAGCTAAAATGCAGCCAAAAGTCAGACCACGCATGATGTACAGTCATGGCCAAAAGTATTCACACCCCTGCAATTCTGTCAGATAATACTCAGTTTCTTCCTGAAAATGATTGCAAACACAAATTCTTTGGTATTATTATCTTCATTTAATTTGTCTTAAATGAAAAAACACAAAAAGAATGGTCCTAAAGCCAAATTGGATATAATTCCACACCAAACATAAAAAAGGGGTGGACAAAAGTATTGGCACCTTTTGAAAAATCATGTGATGCTTCTCTAATTTGTGTAATTAACAGCACCTGTAACTTACCTGTGGCACCTAACAGGTTAACATGGATTAAAGTTGACTCAACCTCTGTCCTGTGTCCTTGTGTGTACCACATTGAGCATGGAGAAAAGAAAGAAGACCAAAGAACTGTCTGAGGACTCGAGAAACCAAATTGTGAGGAAGTATGAGCAATCTCAAGGCTACAAGTCCATCTCCAAAGACCTGAATGTTCCTGTGTCTACCGTGCGCAGTGTCATCAAGAAGTTTAACCCCTTCACACCCAAGGGTGGTTTGCACGTTAATGACCGGGCCAATTTTTACAATTCTGACCACTGTCCCTTTATGAGGTTATAACTCTGGAACGCTTCAACGGATCCCAGTGATTCTGATATTGTTTTCTCGTGACATATTGTACTTCATGATAGTGGTAAAATTTCTTTGATATTACCTGCGTTTATTTGTGAAAATTTTCAAAATTTTGCAATTTTCCAGCTTTGTATTTTTATGCAATTAAATCACAGAGATGTCACACAAAATACTTAATAAGTAACATTTCCCACATGTCTACTTTACATCAGCACAATTTTGGAACCAACATTTTTTTTTTATTAGGGAGTTATAAGGGTTAAAAGTTGACCAGCAATTTCTCATTTTTACAACACCATTTTTTTTTTTTTGAGGGACCACATCTCATTTGAAGTCATTTTGAGGGGCCTATATGATAGAAAATACCCAAGTGTGACACCATTCTAAAAACTGCACCCTTCAAGGTGCTCAAAACCACATTCAAGAAGTTTATTAACCCTTCAGGTGTTTCACAGGAATTTTTGGAATGTTTAAATAAAAATGAACATTTAACTTTTTTTCACAAAAAATTTACTTCAGCTCCAATTTGTTTTATTTTACCAAGGGTAACAGGAGAAAATAGACCCCAAAAGTTGTTGTACAATTAGTCCTGAGTACGCTGATACCCCATATGTGGGGGTAAACCACTGTTTGGGCGCATGGGAGAGCTCGGAAGGGAAGGAGCGCCGTTTGACTTTTCAATGCAAAATTGACAGGAATTGAGATGGGACGCCATGTTGCGTTTGGAGTGCCTAAACATTGAATCCCCCCACAAGTGACACCATTTTGCAAAGTAGACCCCCCTAAGGAACTTATCTAGAGGAGTGGTGAGCACTTTGACCCACCAAGGGCTTCACAAAAGTTTATAATGCAGAGCCGTAAAAATAAAACTAAAATTTTTTCCCACAAAAATTATTTTTTAGCCCCCAGTTTTGTATTTTCCTGAGGGTAACAGGAGAAATTGGACCCCAAAAGTTGTTGTCCAATTTGTCCTGAGTACTTTGATACCCCATATGTTGGGGAAAACTCCTGTTTGGGCACACGAGAGAGCTCGGAAAGGAGGGAATTGGCTGGAATTGAGATCGGACGCCATGTCGCGTTTGGAGAGCCCCTGATGTGCCTAAACAGTGGAAACCCCCCAATTATAACTGAAACCCTAATCCAAACACATCCCTAACCCTAATCCCAACGGTAACCCTAACCACACCTCTATCCCAGACACACCCCTAAGCCTAATCCCAACCCTATTCCCAACCGTAAATGTAATCCTAACCCTAACTTTAGCCCCAACCCTAACCCTAACTTTAGCCCCATCCCTAACCCTAACCCTAGCCCTAACCCTAATGGGAAAATGGAAATAAATACATTTTTTTACAAAATTTTTAATTTTTCCCTAACTAAGGGGGTGATGAAGGGGGGTTTGATTTACTTTTATAGCGGTTTTTTTTTAGCGGATTTTTATGATTGGCAGCCGTCACACACTGAAAGACGCTTTTTATTGCAAAAAATATTTTTTGCGTTACCACATTTTGAGAGCTATAATTTTTCCATATTTGAGTCCACAGAGTCATGTGAGGTCTTGTTTTTTGCGGGACGAGTTGACGTTTTTAATGGTAACATTTTGAGTCACGTGACATTTTTTGATCGCTTTTTATTCCGATTTTTGTGAGGCAGAATGACCAAAAACCAGCTATTCATGAATTTCTTTTGGGGAAGGCATTTATACCGTTCCGCGTTTGGTAAAATTGATAAAGCAGTTTTATTCTTTGGGTCAGTACGATTACAGCGATACCTAAGTTGTATCATATTTTTTTATGTTTTGGCGCTTTTATACGATAAAAACTATTTTATAGAAAAAATAATTATTTTTGCATCGCTTTATTCTGAGGACTATAACTTTTTTTTTTTTTGCTTATGATGCTGTATGGCGGCTCGTTTTCTGCGGCACAATATGACATTTTCAGCGGTACCATGGTTATTTATATTCGTCTTTTTGATCGCGTGTTATTCCACTTTTTGTTTGGCGGTATGAGAATAAAACGTGTTTTGCCTCGTGTTTTTTTTTTTTTTTACGGTGTTCACTGAAGGGGTTAACTAGTGATATAGTTTTATAGGTGGGGTTGTTACGGACGCGGCAATACTAAATGTGTACTTTTATTGTTTGTTTTTTTTATTTAGATTAAGAAATGTATTTATAGGAACAATATATATATTTTTTTTTTATTTTTTTTTTTTTTATTTTTTTTACACATTGGAATATTTTTTTTTTACACTATAACATTGCCCCGGGGGGGGGGGGGGGCATCATGTTATAGTGTAAGATCGGTGATCTGACACTTTGCTGTGCACGGTGTCAGATCACCGATCTGACGTGCACTTTTTCTGTGCTTCCTGGCGCCTGCTCTGAGCAGGCGCAGTGAAGCAACCACGCTGCAGGACCCGGATGCCACGGCCATCTTGGATCTGGGCCTGCAAGGAGGAGGAGGTAAGAGACCCTCGCAGCAACGCGATCACATCGCGCTGCTCCGGGGGTCTCAGGGAAGCCCGCAGGGAGCCCCCTCCCTGCGCGATGCTTCCCTATACCGCCGGCACACCGCGATCATGTTTGTTCGCGGTGTGCCGGGGGTTAATGTGCCGGGGGCGGTCCGTGATCGCTCCTGGCACATAGTGCCGGATGTCAGCTACGATAGGCAGCTGACACTCGGCCGCGCTCCCCCCCCCCCCCCCGTGAGCGCGGCCGATTGCTCTGGACGTACTATCCCGTCGGTGGTCATACGGGCCCACCCCACCTCGACGGGATAGTACGTCCAATGTCAGAAAGGGGTTAAAGCCCATGGCACTGTGGCTAACCTCCCTAGATGTGGACGGAAAAGAAAAATTGACAAGAGATTTCAACGCAAGATTGTGCAGATGTTGAATAAAGAACCTCGACTAACATCCAAACAAGTTCAAGCTGCCCTGCAGTCCGAGGGTACAACAGTGTCAACCCATACTATCCGTCGGCGTCTGAATGAAAAGGGACTGTATGGTAGGAGACCCAGGAAGACCCCACTTCTTACCCCAAGACATAAAAAAGCCAGGCTGGAGTATGGCAAAACTTACCTGAAAAAGCCTAAAACGTTTTGGAAGAATGTTCTCTGGTCAGATGAGACAAAAGTAGAGCTTTTTGGGCAAAGGCATCAACATAGAGTTTACATGAGAAAAAAAGAGGCATTCAAAGAAAAGAGCACGGTCCCTACAGTCAAAGATGGCGGAGGTTCCCTGATGTTTTGGGGTTGCTTTGCTGCCTCTGGCACTGGACTGCTTGACCGTGTGCATGGCATTATGAAGTCTGAAGACTACCAACAAATTTTGCAGCATAATGTAGGGCCCAGTGTGAGAAAGCTGGGTCTCCCTCAGAGGTCATGGGTCTTCCAGCAGGACAATGACCCAAAACACACTTCAAAAAACACTAGAAAATGGTTTGAGAGAAAGCACTGGAGACTTCTAAAGTGGCCAGCAATGAGTCCAGACCCAATGAGTCCCATAGAACACCTGTGGAGAGATCTAAAAATGGCAGTTTGGAGAAGGCACCCTTCAAATATCAGGGACCTGGAGCAGTTTGCCAAAGAAGAATGGTCTAAAATTCCAGCAGAGCATTGTAAGAAACTCATTGGTTACTGGAAGCGGTTGGTCGCAGTTATTTTGGCTAAAGGTTGTGCAACTAAATATTAGGCTGAGGGTGCCAATACTTTTGTCTGGCCCATTTTTGGAGTTTTGTGTGAAATGATCAATGTTTTGCTTTTTGCTTCATTCTCTTTTGTGTTTTTTCATTTAAGACAAATTAAATGATGATAATAATACCAAAGAACTTGTTTGCAATCATTTTCAGGAAGAAACTAAGTATTATCTGACAGAATTGCAGGGGTGTCAATACTTTTGGCCATGACTGTATAGTTCTGTTATATCTTTATTTTATGCCTCTTCTATTTTAGATAGGCAAGATCGTTTGTATATTTAACCCCTTAATCCCATATGACGTACTATACCGTCGAGGTGGGGTGGGCCTTAATTCCCGGTGACGGTATAGTACGTCATACGCGATCGGCCGCGCTCACGGGGGGAGCGCGGCCGATCGCGGCCGGGTGTCGGCTGCATATCGCAGCTGACATCCGGCACTATGTGCCAGGAGCGGTCACGGACCGCCCCCGGCACATTAACCCCCGGCACACCGCGATCAAACATGATCGCGGTGTACCGGCGGTACAGGGAAGCATCGCGCAGGGAGGGGGCTCCCTGCGGGCTTCCCTGAGACGATCGGTACAAGGTGATGTACTCACCTCGTACCGAACGTCTTCTCCCTGCAGGCCCCGGATCCAAAATGGCCGAGGGGCTGTATCCGGGTCCTGCAGGGAGCACTTCCGGGTCGGAGCAGGCTGCAGATGAAAGCTGCAGCCTGCTACGATGAAAGTATGATCGCAGATCTGATAGAGTGCTGTGCACACTATCAGATCTGCGATCTGTGATGTCCCCCCCTGGGACAAAGTAAAAAAGTAAAAAAAAAAATTTCCACATGTGTAAAAAAAAAAAAAATAATAATTCCTAAATAAATAATAATAAAAAAAAAATATTATTCCCATAAATACATTTCTTTATCTAAAAAAAACAAACAAAAACAATAAAAGTACACATATTTAGTATCGCCGCGTCCGTAACGACCCAACCTATAAAACTGGCCCACTAGTTAACCCCTTCAGTAAACACCGTAAGAAAAAAAAAAAAAAAACGAGGCAAAAAACAACGCTTTATTACCATACCGCCGAACAAAAAGTGGAATAAC
Source organism: Ranitomeya variabilis (assembly GCF_051348905.1). Taxonomy (NCBI): domain Eukaryota; kingdom Metazoa; phylum Chordata; class Amphibia; order Anura; family Dendrobatidae; genus Ranitomeya; species Ranitomeya variabilis. The sequence goes on from NC_135234.1 coordinate 84,005,313, forward strand.
ACGCGATCAAAAAGACGGATATAAATAACCATGTTACCGCTGAAAACGTCATCTTGTCCCGCAAAAAACGAGCCGCCATACAGCATCATCAGCAAAAAAATAAAAAAGTTATAGTCCTCAGAATAAAGCGATGCCAAAATAATTATTTTTTCTATAAAATAGTTTTTATCGTATAAAAGCGTCAAAACATAAAAAAATGATATAAATGAGGTATCGCTGTAATCGTACTGACCCGACGAATAAAACTGCTTTATCAGTTTTACCAAGCGCAGAACGGTATAAACGCCTCTCCCAAAAGAAATTCATGAATAGCTGGTTTTTGGTTATTCTGCCTCACAAAAATCGGAATAAAAAGTGATAAAAAATGGTCACGTGTCCGAAAATGTTACCAATAAAAACGTCAACTCGTCCCGCAAAAAACAAGACCTCACATGACTCTGTGGACCAAAATGTGGAAAAATTATAGGTCTCAAAATGTGGAGACGCAAAAACTTTTTTGCTATAAAAAGCGTCTTTTAGTCTGGTTTCACACTTGCGTTTTTATCTGCATGCGTTTTTTAAAAAAACCGCATGTGTGAAAAAATGCATGTAAACGCGGTAAAACGCATGCGTTTTTATAGAAAAACACAAGAAAACAAGAAAAAAACAAAAAACCCTAACCCTACCCCTAACCCTACCCCTAACCTGAAATACGTGGCACTGAAATACGTGGCACTGAAATATACGTTTATATTTGTATATACGTATATAAGTGCCACGATATTTAAGTGCCACGTATTTAAGTGCCACGTATTTAAGTGCCACGTATTTAAGTGCCACGTATTTAAGTGCCACGTATTTAAGTGCCACGTATTTAAGTGCCACGTATTTAAGTGCCACGTATTTAAGTGCCACGTATTTAAGTGCCACGTATTTAAGTGCCACGTATTTAAGTGCCACGTATTTAAGTGCCACGTATTTAAGTGCCACGTATTTAAGTGCCACGTATTTAAGTGCCACGTATTTAAGTGCCACGTATTTAAGTGCCACGTATTTAAGTGCCACGTATTTAAGTGCCACGTATTTAAGTGCCACGTATTTACGTGCCACGTATTTAAGTGCCACGTATTTTTCAGTGGCACTGAAATACGTGGCACTGAAATATCGTGGCACTGAAGTATTTATGTGCCACGTATTTTTCAGTGCCTGAAATACGTGGCACTGAAATACGTGGCACTGAAATACGTGGCACTGAAATACGTGGCACTGAAATACGTGGCACTGAAATACGTGGCACTGAAATACGTGGCACTGAAATATCGTGGCACTTAAATACGTGGCACTTATATACGTGGCACTTATATACGTGGCACTTATGACTGTCAGAAAATGTTCAGTAAACGGTTAGGGGTAGGGTTTCAGGTAGAATTGGGGAGTTTCCACTGTTCAGGCACATCAGGGGCTCTCCAAACGCGACATGGCGTCCAATCTCAATTCCAGCCAATTCTGCGTTGAAAAAGTAAAACAGTGCTCCTTCCCTTCCGAGCTCTCCCGTGCGTCCAAAAAGGGGTTTACCCCAACATATGGGGTATCAGCGTACTAGGGACAAATTGAACAACAACTTCTGGGGTCCAAGTTCTCTTGTTATCCTTGGGAAAATAAAAATTTGGGGGGCTAAAAATCATTTTTGTGGGAAAAAAAATATGTTTTATTTTCACGGCTCTGCGTTGTAAACTGTAGTGAAACACTTGGGGGTTCAAAGTTCTCACAACACATCTAGATAAGTTCCTTGGGAGGTCTAGTTTCCAATATGGGGTCACTTGTGGGGGGTTTGTACTATTTGGGTACATCAGGGGCTCTGCAAATGCAACGTGACGCCTGCAGACCAATCCATTTAAGTCTGCATTCCAAATGGCGCTCCTTCCCTTCCGAGCTCTGTCATGCGCCCAAACAGTGGTTCCCCCCCACATAGGGGGTATCAGCGTACTCAGGACAAATTGGACAACAACTTTTAGGGTCCAATTTATCCTGATACCCTTGTGAAAATACAAAACTGGGGGCTAAAAAATCATTTTTGTGAAAAAGAAAAATAATTTTTATTTTCACGGCTCTGCGTTATAAACTGTAGTGAAACACTTGGGGGTTCAAAGTTCTCACAACACATCTAGATAAGTTCCTTGGGGGGTCTAGTTTCCAATATGGGGTCACTTGTGGGGGGTTTGTACTGTTTGGGTACATCAGGGGCTCTGCAAATGCAACGTGACGCCTGCAGACCAATCCATTTAAGTCTGAATTCCAAATGGCGCTCCTTCCCTTCCGAGCTCTGTCATGCGCCCAAACAGTGGTTCCCCCCCACATAGGGGGTATCAGCGTACTCAGGACAAATTGGACAACAACTTTTAGGGTCCAATTTATCCTGATACCCTTGTGAAAATACAAAACTGGGGGCTAAAAAATCATTTTTGTGAAAAAGAAAAATAATTTTTATTTTCACGGCTCTGCGTTATAAACTGTAGTGAAACACTTGGGGGTTCAAAGTTCTCACAACACATCTAGATAAGTTCCTTGGGGGGTCTAGTTTCCAATATGGGGTCACTTGTGGGGGGTTTGTACTGTTTGGGTACATCAGGGGCTCTGCAAATGCAACGTGACGCCTGCAGACCAATCCATTTAAGTCTGCATTCCAAATGGCGCTCCTTCCCTTCCGAGCTCTGTCATGCGCCCAAACAGTGGTCCCTCCCCACAAATGGGGTATCAGCGTACTCCAGACAAATTGGACAACAACTTTTGGGGTCCAATTTATCCTGATACCCTTGTGAAAATACAAAACTGGGGGCTAAAAAATCATTTTTGTGAAAAAAAAAAATAATTTTTATTTTCACGGCTCTGCGTTATAAACTGTAGTGAAACACTTGGGGGTTCAAAGCTCTCAAAACACATCTAGATAAGTTCCTTAGGGGGTCTACTTTCCAAAATGGTGTCACTTGTGGGGGGGTTTAATGTTTAGGCACATCAGGGGCTCTCCAAACGCAACATGGCATCCCATCTTAATTCCAGTCAATTTTGCATTGAAAAGTAAAATAGCGCTTCTTCCCTTCTGAGCTCTGCTATGCGCCCAAACAATGGTTTACACCCACATATGGGGTATCGTCGTACTCAGGACAAATTGCACAACAACTTTTGTGGTCTAATTTCTTCTCTTACCCTTGGGGAAATAAAAAAATGGGGGTGAAAAGATCATTTTTGTGAAAAAATATGATTTTTTATTTTTACGGCTCTGCATTATAAACTTCTGTGAAGCACTTGTTGGGTCAAAGTGCTCACCACACATCTAGATAAGTTCCTTAGGGGGTCTACTTTCCAAAATGGTGTCACTTGTTAGGGGTTTCAATGTTTAGGCACATCAAGGGCTCTCTAAATGCAACATGGCGTCCCATCTCAATTCCAGTCAATTTTGCATTGAAAAGTCAAATGGCGCTCCTTCCCTTCCGAGCTCTGCCCTGCGCCCAAACAATGGTTTACACCCACATATGGGGTATCAGCGTACTCAGGACAAATTGCACAACAATTTTTGGGGTCCAATTTCTTCTCTCACCCTTGGGAAAATAAAAAATTGGGATTGAAAAGATAATTTTTGTGAAAAAATATGATTTTTTATTTTTACGGCTCTGCATTATAAACGTCTGTAAAGCACTTGTTGGGTCAAAGTGCTCACCACACATCTAGATAAGTTCCTTAGGGGGTCTACTTTCCAAAATGGTGTCACTTGTGGGGGGTTTCAATGTTTAGGCACATCAGGGGCTCTCCAAATGCAACATGGCGTCCCATCTCAATTCCAGTCAATTTTGCATTGAAAAGTCAAATGGCCTTCCAAGCTCTGCCATGCGCCCAAACTGTGGTTTACCCCCACATATGGGGTATCAGCGTACTCAGGACAAATTGTACAACAACTTTTGGGGTCTATTTTCTCCTGTTACCCTTGGTAAAATAAAACAAATTGGAGCTGAAATAAATTTTGTGTGAAAAAAAGTTAAATGTTCATTTTTATTTAAACATTCCAAAAATTCCTGTGAAACACCTGAAGGGTTAATAAACTTCTTGAAAGTGGTTTTGAGTACCTTGAGGGGTGCAGTTTTTAGAATGGTGTCACACTTGGGTATTTTATATCATATAGACCCGTCAAAATGACTTCAAATGAGATGTGGTCCCTAAAAAAAAATGGTGTTGTAAAAATGAGAAATTGCTGGTCAACTTTTAACCCTTATAACTCAGTCTCAAAAAAAAATTTTGGTTCCAAAATTGTGCTGATGTAAAGTAGACATGTGGGAAATGTTATTTATTAAGTATTTTGTGTGACATATGTCTGTGATTTAAGGGCATAAAAATTCAAAGTTGGAAAATTGCGAAATTTTCAAAATTTTCGCCAAATATTCGTTTTTTTCACAAATAAACGCAAGTTATATCGAAGAAATTTTACCACTAACATGAAGTACAATATGTCACGAGAAAACAATGTCAGAATCGCCAAGATCCGTTGAAGCGTTCCAGAGTTATAACCTCATAAAGGGACAGTGGTCAGAATTGTAAAAATTGGCCCGGTCATTAACGTGCAAACCACCCTCGGGGCTTAAGGGGTTAAATGTTAATTTTTTGGCCAGATTCATACATTGTCTAAAACACCCTGTGGAACAATTTATGAAAATCTCCTTAGGCCAAAGGTTTGGAATTTCGTTACAGAATTCTACGACAAATAATTGATGGATAAATGCCAATTTTGGTTTCAACTTTAGATGTAGGACTTTTGAGGCCATATTGTGCCTTCTGGGATAAAAATGTGACTTTATGGTTGAATCTGTCATCCCTTTCAAGGATTATAAATGCATGTGTAGATTCAAAGCCTGCTTTGTTTGCTCTAGGTTTCGCTCCTTGCCTCTGTATATATTATCCTTCCGTGCTTCTCCCAATTGGCTTATTTCCTTTATTACTCCATGTCCAGAAATAGTTTCTCAGTAAAATGGTTTTGTTAATGGACTCATACGTTTTATTTTGAGGCTGCGTGTGCTTTGTGTATTGCCCACCTAATACGGTAGGAAAACTGCCTTGTACGCTCCAATACAGGTGCCCATGTACGTTCCATAAAAGCTTGATGAGAAGCACCCGTCAGACCATTGCTTATCGCTCAGGTAACTCATTTCCTGCTGGTACTTGGAATATGTTTAGGTTATATCCTCTTGTGTGATATGTGACCAAGGGTGGATACACCATTGGTGCAACCTTGCACCCAAGAGGTAAGGGGTCCCACTTTCACCTCCAAAGCAGGTGGAATGGTGCATTATGGTGAGCTACTGGACTACAAAGGGCCCATATATTGTCCTTGCACAGGGGCCTCTTATGTCTGTGTCCACTCTTGTGTGTCTGTCTGTGCCTGTTCTTCTGAAAAATCGGATAGTTTCCATAGTAAATGTGGTTTTAGATATCTTATAGTTTGGATACAACTTCATACTGGAAACGTAGGCTTTCCTGATCTTCTGCTAAGCCGTGGTCCCTCTACGACCCAATGCTTGTAGCTCATCACGTCTATTTTTTTTTCTGGTTTGTTGAGGTCTGGAAAGCACAAGCCCAGCTTTCTAGAACTGACAGATCTGTGACCGCGCACGTCCCTTTTGTGTAGGATGCTTTTGTTACTACTCGCCGGCTGCTTTCTTTCATGAATAATTGAGGTGGTGTTAAGTTCTCAACAAACCCATAAAGTAGGAAGAGGAAGAGTAATGGTGGTGGCTTCCACCTGCAGAATCGTGTATGTCCAAAATGCATAAGGAGAATAGTTGTGAATTAATCGGGATCTGCTTGGCGAAGCCAAAAAAAAACCCCAAATAGAGTAGGAAGCCTTTCAGGAGTAGGGGTGTGGTTTTTTTTCCTGGGAACAAAGCCCGGCTGGTGGTCCTGCCTGGCAGATCACAATTCTCCACCGATGTGGGAGGAAGAGATGATTTATGTGACTTGCATATTGGAACCTTAATGCATTTACTAAGGGACAATTCCTGGAGGTGTGCTTGTATTTGCCTTTTTGTGGCCAAGAATGTGACGCTGAGGAGTAAGTAGGAACACCTCGACACAATATTTACTTACTGCGTGTGCGTGCAATGTGTTGTAACTCTTTATGTAGCTTGTGTGGCTGTTTAGAATCCATTGACCTTCTTTGATGGATCCAGTTTTTGTCTTTCTATTGAAAGGTTGATGTTTCTGAACAAGAAGCACAGTAGTTTTGTCATTCTAGGAAACCTTCATTGCTGTTGGATTACCCATGGTGGCAGTCGTGGTCGTGCTGCATCAATTCCACTTGGTTAGAATTAGACACCACGGCTACAAAAAGCAATAAGGTTCCAGACACTATGCTACTCTTAACCCCACTGTGAAAGAGATCCTTCAGACTGTTTGTCCATAGTTAACGGGGTTGTCCACCTTTTTTGGGGAATAACATTTTTTCTTGTGATTTTCTTGTGTTTATTTGGTGTTAAGAATAATCATTTTTGCAATTGGGTTTCATTTAAAATCTGGCATTATTTACCTTTTATAGTCTGTTTCTGGCTTCTGAATGAGTGAACTGAGAGTCAGTCATTTAGCCCATTATATTGGTCTGACAGGGAGTTAGTAACTCTTTAATCAGTCATTTTCTGAACTTCTCTTTGCTGATCAAGAAATAAAGAGCCCGTAAAAGCCAAAAGAGCAAAGTTTTAATGATATTTGATTGCAAGAATGATTTTTAGCTCCAAATACACACATTTAATTAAAAAAGTCCCCAAAGGTGTAAAACCCTACTAATCAGTTGTCCCTGGGATAGTTCCGTGCAACTATCTTCTTACCTGAAGAGCATGCTGCCGCTGGTGTTCTTCTCTCTACATAGGCAGAGACCTACCTGCATGGGACATACAGCTGCTTCTCACGAAATTAGAATATTATCAAAAAGTGAATTTATTTCAGTTCTTCAATGCAAAAGGTGAAACTCATATTATATAGAGTCATTACAGAATGATCTATTTCAAATGTTTATTTCTGTTAATGTTGATGATTAGAATTTGTTGTTCTTTTATCACCATTTTCAGTTTTCGGCTAATTTAGAGTTTGGTGCACAGGGGCCGGACTGTAGAGGGGTCTTCTCCTCCCTGCCCTTTATTCCCCATTGCTGCCTCCGGTCTGTGGATGACGGGTCACTGCCGAGTCATGGAGAGACCGGAGGCAGCAGTGGGGAATCGAGGGCAGGGAGGAGGAGACCCCTCTACAGTCCGGCCCCTGTGCACCAAAATCTAATTAGCAGAAAACTTTTAAAATGGTGATAAAAGAAGAACAACAAAGCTGATTTCCTTACCAAAGGTATCAATGTAATCGGTGTTACACCGCCATTCCAGCCATGTCTTTATCTTACATTACAGAATCATGCTGACAGCTTCTCTTTAAACCTATGTATTTGTGTCGCCGTGGTACTGTTGTGTGATTGTAATATCTGGTTACTGAACCTTCTTTTATTGTGCCACTGAGAGAATAGGTAACTTGATTCCCCGTATAGGATGACTTGTGCCGTAGACTGATTTTCAGTTTTTCTTGTATCTCTAGACAGTAAAAGTTGGAACCTGTTCTGAATGTTATTTTTAGTGATTGCTGTTAGACCGTCTTAATATTGTTACTTATAGATGATAACGCTATAACAAAGGCAGAAATGTGTGCGCAGTTATCATTGTGCTTTCTCTTGGGTGTTAGGGCTACAATTCCTACAAAAGCTTTGTACACGGCTCACAATCTAGGTTGTCTGTTAGTATGTCTTTTGGAGTGTGGGAGGAAACTGGAGAACCCCGAGGAAACTCGCCGAACACGGGGAGAAAATACAAGCTCCTTGCAGATGTTGTCCTTGGTGGGATTTGGAGCAACAGTGCTAACTACTGAGCCACCATGCTGCCGTCATGATGAGTCGATGCCCATATTCTAAATGCCCCTGAATTGGCACTGAGCTTGCAATACCTTGGACATCCACATCCATAGATGATATTTTTCATGTCATTTGCAGTTTACCTCTTCAACATTTATTTAACAGACTTTCCTAACCCTGTATGGCACATGGGGCAACTCTGTGGCTCAGTGGTTAGCACTGTTGCTTTGCAGCACTGGGGTCCTGGGTTCAAGTCCCACCAAGGACAACATCTACAAGGGGTCTGTATGTTCTCCCCGTGCCCTTCTGATTGTGAGCTCCAGTGGGGACAGTGACGATGGTGATGTCTGTGAAGCGCTTTGGAATATGATGGCGCTATATAAGGGAGTAATATAAATATGCATTATTATTTTTTGCTTAAACTCCTGCATTTTACATAGTCTGAGCATTGTCCTTCTCTGCTTTTTACACTATATAGTAGAGTTCATGACTTGAAAGGTAAAATCTGCAACATCCAAAAACCAGTGGAAAACTTGCAGGATCTGCATTGATGAAATGCCATTATATGTTCTCGTATCTCGCCGTCGTGAACTTTGTCCATATGTTGACTGAATGAATGGGAGACTATACAACCTGTGTTAACGCCCACAGTAAGGAAATGGATCTGACCTATGGTCGGCATTAACAGTGATTTTTGTATTCGGTGTCATTCCAGCGTGATCGCAGTATGAAATATACATTGAAGTGGGGCGCGAGTGCTGAAATGTGCGTGTGGCCGGGAACGCTCGGCCCAAGGGTCAGCAGTGAATCGGGCCTCTGAGCCTCATATGGAGGAAAGGTCCAGGAAAATTAAATCCTGCGACCAATCTGAAAAGTTAACCCCTGTGCTGCCATTCCATAAGTGTATATGGAAATATATGGATCTGTTTAAATTGGTCTATACAGATAGGGCAGCTGTATATGTAGTGATGGTGCATCTGCAGTTTCTGTATATGCCAGCGACTGCGGTGCCATACTTATGATAGGCTGATGAAGGCCTTGTGGGCAGATGTGTGCGCCCCTAGTTATTGTACTCACCTCTTTTTTTTTTTGTACTTGCTTTTTTTTTTTTTGTACTAAATTTGATTTTTGACTATGAATCCGACATAAATTCTCTTCTACGTCCCTTTCTGGTGTGTGACTCATTGGATCAGAGTAGAGCCTCGGACTATCCCTTGCAGAGTACTGTATTTTTTTAATGCAAATTTTAAGCTGCGTTTTACAGTACCAGCAAGGCCTATAAGATTTCAGAAACCTCATGCACACACTTTGGTTTTATTTTCCTGACTGATTTGGAAAGCTGCACCAGATCACTTCATTCACCATTTTTGCACCCTGGAAACAATTGATAAGTGCAAAAACGCAGCAAAAAACCCCACAGGTGTCAAGGTTTATGCACCAAAAACCTAGCAAAACCTTAGTAGGCCCTTTAGTTATCAGTGCCTGGGTTTGACTTCCACGTATGTGTCCTTTATAATACTGAGTCTTATGAGGCAGAGGGGAGTTTTGGCCCCTTTAAGCACCAGTGCCGATTGTGGAGACTGCTACCTCTTCCTCTATAGTGACACCTAGCGCTGTCCGCATGTAACTATAGGCTAACCACAGCTGTTCTGTTGGATAGGGATTAGGCATATTTACATGAAATTAAGATCTTAAAGGGGGTTTCCACTTCTTTGATATTGATGACCTATCCAAAGGATGCATCATCAACATCCGATCGATGGGAGTCCGTAAATCGCCACTGCCAACAATTAACTGCTATCGGCTCTAAAAGTGGACTTATGTAATCTAGGCAGGGAATGAAATGCCGTGTCTACTGTGTACTACAGAGTAAAGCCTATTCAAGCTGATCGGTGGAGGTGGCGATGGGTGTCAAACCACCAATGATCTGACATTGATGACCTATCCTACGAAGCTGATATTGATGAGCTATCCTATGGATAGGTCATCCATATAGTAGGAGACAACCCCTTTAACTTGCCTATATACCTTAAATAAATACTGCTGCTCCGTCACTTGAACAGGACTGAATGATCTTACCACACACAACACGTGGTCAGAGTTACCACAATTTCTGGAGGAAAGCAACCTTGTTTTTCAGATCTCAAAACTAGTAACTTATAATTTGAGATCTCTAATATCATAAATTATAGGATAAAGCAGTCTAAACACTGACATTTGATGCAAATTGTTGGACACTAGAGATGGATTGATGGCTGTTTTTTATTTTATTTTTGCTTTTTTGTTTTTTCAATTTATTTAGTTATTTTCACATATTGAAATAAGGTACCATGAACCCTGAACGAAGAGCTTCTTGGCTCAAGTCCTCATTGGATGGTTTTCTGCAGATTAAACATGAGAAAGTCTGCAGTGCGTATCCAGCTCTAAAATGTTTTTTGCTCATCAATTCTTTTGAAGGGTCTCTTGACAATAGATAAGAGAACCTCCAGCAATCAATTGTGATCTGCGGGAAGACCTCTTATTAAAGAGGTTGTCCACTACTCTGACAACCTCTTTAGATTTCTAATGTTTGCCCCTAGTAAAATAGTATCCCTTTTACTCCTCTCCGGTTCCTGCACCTTGTAGTGTCGGCACTGGCTCTCCCGGGGCTCACATGACAATGTCACGGGATCCCTGTGACCAATCATCACTGGATTGACTCTCCTCTCCTACAGAAGTAAATATCATCCATAGGAAGTGAGAGAACAGCAGTAGCTATCCCTTCCTCTGGATGTCTTGATTTGTCCAAAAGAGAGGAGATTGAAGCCAGCGTTGATTGACCGTAGGGATCCCGTGACATAATGTCATGTGAGCCCTGGGAAAGCCAGTTCCGGCACCACTGGAACAGTTCCAGCACTAGGGGTGATTACAAGTGTTATTTTACTGGAGGGAAACATTGGGCTTCAGAAGGGATTGTCGTAGTAGTGGGAAAACCTCTTTACCAGTTACATTTATCTGCAGCACAACCATAAGATAAAAGAAGCATTACAAGGCTTATCATCAGCTTATTTGTATAATTTGGGATAGGACAGGTCCTCCAGAGCAAGACACCCTTTGTAACTCCTCTCCACTGTGAGCAAAATACGAGCATCCTTAACTGAGAATCGCTTTATTTACGGAGGATCCCCCTCTTAACTCAGAAGCCCCCAATAGACTAAGAAAACTATTTTCCTAGAATTTCTTTACATTGAGGTCTTGCACATACTTTATAATACAATATTGTCTTAGTGTTTCAGAAATGTCATCGGCTTTGCTAATATGCATGTCGTACATTCACTATTGTTTTACTTGTAACTTCTTGGAACTCGCTGACTTGTGGAATAGATACCCTTGGATTCGTAAAGGCAAACTATCCAAATCTCTGAATATACAATAGAAATACTGTATTTCTGTGGCAGCCTTTTCTCTAGTGTCCTGTGTTTGTCTTCCATGAAGTCATTCTCATTGTGTCGTCTTTTTCTTTTCAGTGAAATATTTATCTATGAGGTTTTGAGAAACGCTGGAGACAAGAATACTTTGAACCTCAGTTTGGAGAACATTGTGCAAACCGCATCGTAAATCCATCCCAACATGTTCAACCTAATGAAAAAGGATAAGGACCGAGATGGAGTCAAAAAGGACAAAAAGAAAGAAAAGAAGGAGAGGATGTCTGCAGCCGAACTAAAAAGTCTGGAGGAGATGAGCATGAGGAGGGGCTTTTTTAATCTTAATCGTTCTTCAAAAAGGGACTCGAAGACCAAACTGGAAATATCTAATCCTATACCAATAAAGGTAGCTAGCAGCTCTGAGCTTAACCTCACGGACATCGACTCAGACAATGTCAGCAACAGAGGAAGCGCTCTCTACGACTCCGGCCATCTCAGTACTGCCAGCTCCAGTGATGACTTGAAGATCGAGGAGAACAACTTCAAAGGTAGTGTTCTTCAGCGAGCTGCTAAGTTTGGCTCTCTGGCCAAGCAGAATTCTACTGGAATGGCGCAGATGGTCAAACGATTTTCTTTCTCCCAGAAAAGCAAAGACGAGAGTCAGTCTGAAACCTCTACCCCTTCTGAAAACTCTGCCGCTCCTTCTCCGCAGGTTGAGATCAGAGCTTTTGATGCCCAGATTAATAAATACTCTGTGCCTTCAGTGCAGGTTGTCCCACCAAGCAATACTCCACCTATTGTCACCATTCCAGAAGTGGTGGGGAAAACCTTTCCAGCTGATCTGCGGTTACCTTCTGTGCTTCCACCACAGGCACCTGTACCAAGAGAATTGGTGCTACAAAGGAGAAACACTGGAGATTTTGGCTTCTCGTTACGTAGGACAACCATGTTGGATAGGGCACCTGATGGACAGGTATACAGGAGGGTTGTCCACTTTGCAGAACCTGGTGCTGGCACTAAAGATCTCGCTTTGGGGTTGGTACCCGGTGACCGACTGGTTGAAATAAATGGTCGTAATGTGGAGAATAAAACTCGTGATGAAATTGTAGAGATGATCCGCCAATCTGGAGATACAGTGAGGCTAAAAGTTCAGCCTATCCCTGAACTGAGTGAATTAAGTAGAAGTTGGCTGAGGAGTAGTAAAGGACTACGAAAAGAGGCTTATGATGTAAGTATTCTACGATTAGTATTCATGTTCACCAACCCAAAAAGTTTGTTCCATTAATCTGACCATTTTGTTCTACTCTGGTTTTGTATAAATCTGTTTATTGGCATTGGTCATATTTTTGTTATGTCTTTTTTTTTTTTTTTTTGTCTGAGCTGGTGAAGTACTATTTATTTGACTTGAGGTCAAGTAGGAATAATTATTAGACCTTCATCTGTTGGCTGGATAACGGTAGGGTTGTGGAGTCCAACTTCGTTTTCTCTATTTTTCCAAATTTCCAATAATGATTGCTAATGAGCAGTTTTACTGTGACGTCACTAATAAGGGCCATAGAACAATAGTTTGATTAAAAATTTTTTTAAAGAAAAACACAGCATGCTAGTTATTTAAAGGGAATCTGTCAGTAGGTTTTTTTTCTGCTTAATCTGAGCAGCGTGATGTTGGAGCAGAGTCTGATTACAGGGACTTGTCACTTGCTCCGAAGTTTGATTTTAGTTTGAATACAATCAGTATTTTATCAGCTGGAGATTACCGGACTAGATGTCTCATGCCAGGCAGTCCAGCTTTTACTTGTATCACTACGCCCCCACCACTGATTGGCAGGTTAACAATCTACATAGAAAGCTGCCAATCGGGGCCCTGGGCGGGGTTATACAGAGCTCAGGATTCCGACCACTGTTACATCTACAGCAGAGAAAACAAAGATTTTATCAAAACTGCAGCAAGCAGCCCAGTAAGTGACACATCTCGGAATCGGGGTCTAAGCCCCTACATCATACTACTCTCAATTTACATAGCTAAAACCTGCTGACAGCTTTTTGTTAATGAATTAATTAGACAATACTAATGTATAACGTTTAATATATTTCTAGAATAGATACATTTCTACCACCACAGCCATATGTTTATATCATTCCACAATGTTTTTAGTATTAAGAATGTAACCTAACATAACATTGACCTTTTTAAATTTCTGGCTACCGCTGATAGTGCTTTTATTTTCCTTGCCTGCAGCTTTATAAGTGTGTTTGTGTGTTTTTGTTTTTTTTTCGTTTTTTTTTTTTCAATCTACAATATGGAATATGGGTATGTACTTGTCTGACGGACCACCAGCCTTGGTGAAATACATTGCGTGAAAGCATAATAAAAAGTTTACTGATAGAAATCTACATCTTTATTCCGACAAAATTATCCGAGTGTGGAAATTCGCACAGTCTTTCCAATTCGTCCTTTTCTCAAACCATTGGAGGCTTTGCTACGTTCCTGTCTGTAGATGTTTGTCAGGTGGTGGAAGGCGATTGTACTATTGCCTTTTCCTTACTTTATTCATGGCTTATACATCATGTTTTTCTCATCCATTCTCTTCTAATTGCCTCTGTTTTAATTATGATAGTCCATGTATATATATTTTATTGTTCTGGGGCCACTGGTTCAAATCCAGCCAAGCAACATCTGGATGGAGTTTTCGTGTTGTCCCTGAGTTTTGTGTGGGTTTCCTCTGGGTACTTTTGTGTTTTTTTTATGCTGTACTCAGAAAACAAACTGGAAGGTAACTTGACTTCTTGTTATGCTGGCCTGAATGATTGGGAGTCCGGGAATCTAGATTGCAAATGCCATTGTGGTCAAGAACCATTTTGGCCGAATGCTGAATACATTTGCAAATTGATTCGGTATGTGCTAGTTCTTTATTAATAACAGCCGCTTTTTGGGTCATTTTACCTGAAAATGGTGTTCCAGACCCAAAAAGCTCATCTTAGGTTCTACAATGGAAATATAACAAACGTCCCAATATTATACTGTATACTTCTCAATGGGTATTTAGATGGCTGGACTGCTTGTCATGTGAGCTGTAGTCCAGGCAGTGTTAATCCACTGCTTATAAAACACTGTTTGCATTGAAGCTACAACATACCACCTAATAAGTGACACATTCCTGGAATCGGGGTCCTGTGACTTTTATTATGCTACTCTCATATTAAATAGCAAAAATTACGAACAGATTCCCTTTAAAGGGTTCCCTTATCACATTTTTTGTATGGAAAAAGTGCTACGGCAATATACAGTAGATAGGCTGAAATCTAGCATAGAAGTGATATGCAAATCAGATTGGAAGTGCACTGGGGGAGTGTCGGTGCACTAGAACTGCAGCTTTTGCGTACACTGGCACGCCCCTAGTGCACTTCCAACCTGATTTGCATATGGCTTCCGCATTATATTTCTCATAACTGGCAATTAGGATCTCTCAAAAAGAAAAAAAAAAAAAAAAAGGATAATTTGTATTAGGGGACAAGTGTTTTCCAAGCTTTTCCATTTCTTCCATATGTAAAAATGTGCTGACGGATTTCGTAGCCGCTTACCGAAATTCACTTGTTCCTATGCAAATTCCAAACAAAAAGTTATACAAAAGATGCTCTCAAAAAAAAGACAAATTAACTAAAGAAGCTTACTCTTAAAAAAATTTTTAAAAGATAAAAAAATTTAAAAAATACAAAAATTTAAAAAAATTGCGCAGATTCGCCTGTCACAAAAAGAGACTTTGTGTGCACATTCCCTAAAGCGACCTCTTCAGTTCCTCCTTGCTAAAGTTCATTCGTCTCCGTTTATGAGCATTTATCTGGGGTACAGCTTTTCCTTGGCAATCCATACTTGATTTCTATTACTGCTTGGGCAGGATGATCATAATCTCCGCATGCACAGACTCACTGGTGATCATCTGAGATGGGAGGGAGAGAAGACAGGGGGTGTGTCCCTGACTACCCTAGATTCCTATGTGCACTGTAGCTAATCTGTAGTCACAGACCTCAGCTCTGTTTTTAATGGAGAACATCTGAAAAAACAAACAAAATAAAGCAAAAAAAAACAAAAAAAAACGGCCAGGCAGCAAGATCTGAAGTAAAATATTCATCCTTTGTAGGTACTGGCTTACAATAAATTCTTAAACTTCAAATTGGGCAGTCACTTTAAGGTCATTGCTACCATTACATAGTGGATAAAGAGATTTATTATTCATGGCCATTTATCATGTTCATATCATTTTATGTGTCAGTGACCTTGGGGCGCCCCAGGCATCCTGGAGCGGGTGCGTGCCGTACCTCTGCACCTCTCCATGAGGACCAGGCCTCACAGCTTTAACCAACAGTGAGGAACCTCTTTGTAGATCTGGTATAGAATGTATGTCAGTAGAGAAGTCCTTTTTTATATATAGGTTTTATAAAGGAAGCTGCGAAATAAATCTTCATTTCAGAACAGACTTGTGCGTGCCGGCAGCATAATGTGCATGACTGCAATCCTTATTTTGAAGCGTGCACTGTCTTCCTCGGTGACGGGTGTAATGATAATCCTGTAAGGTAATCCTATATGGCTGGAGGCAAATTGGCACCTTTCAAGGATTTTTGTTTGCTAAGAAGTGTCATCTGTAATTTGCGGTAGATTAAAGTGGGTCCACTGACTGTTTCCCCAAATATGTGGAATGATGATGGGTCAGTGGTCTCCAGTTATTTAATACTACATGACGCAGCCATGGATTTATACCGACTGATAATGGATCATGATTTTTTTTTTTTTCTTAAACCAGCAGGTGCGATCCCACAGCCATATTTCGTGGACAGGGGGACAAGGTATAATTTTAGGCACAACCAGTAGAGAGTGGCACTATTTGGAGCCATTGCAAAAGACTAGATCTAGTGGTGCTTCACATTGTATATATTTGTATCATGGGAGTCTATGGGTGATGGACGACCCTGGATGGCTTCTGTCATAGTATGCATCGGGATACTTTCCCAGGTATATGTCAAAGGAGCAAATAAACGTGATATGAGCACAGCCTTAGGCCATGTGCACACGTTCAGGTTTTTTCGCGGTTTTTAGCAATAAAAACGCTATAAAAACTCATTAAAACCGCATGCATTATGCATTCTATCATTTAGAATGCATTCTGCATGTTTTGTGCACATGGATGCGTTTTTTTCCGCGAGAAAAAACGCATCACGGTAAAAAAAAATGAGCATTTTCATTAATTTTGCGGATTTTCTGCGTTTTTCCCGCGATTCTATGCATCTGAGAAAAAAAACGCTCAAAAAACGCGTCAGAAACGAGTCAAAAAACGCGAAAAAAACCCATGCGGATTTCTGGCAGAAATTTCCGTTTTTTTGTCAGGAAAATTTCTGCAAGAAATCCTGACGTGTGCACATACCCTAAGGGTACTGTCACACAGTGAAATTTTGATCGCTACGACGGCACGATCCGTGACGTCGCAGCGATCGTATGATTATCGCTCCAGCGTCGTAGACTGCGGTCACACGTTGCAATCACGGCGCTGGAGCGATGCCGAAGTCCCCGGGTAACCAGGGTAAACATCGGGTAACTAAGCGCAGGGCCGCGCTTAGTAACCCGATGTTTACCCTGGTTACCAGCGTAAACGTAAAAAAAACAAACAGTACATACTCACATTCCGGTGTCTGTCCCCGGCGTTCTGCTTCTCTCCACTGTGTAAGCGCCATAGCCGGAAAGCACAGCGGTGACGTCAGACGTCACCGCTGTGCTCGCTTTCCGGCTGGCCGGCGCTCACACTGCAGAGAAGCTGAGACGCCGGAGGACAGACACTGGAATGTAAGTATGTACTGTTTGTTTTTTTTACGTTTACGCTGGTAACCAGGGTAAACATCGGGTTACTAAGCGCGGCCCTGCGCTTAGTTACCCGATGTTTACCCTGGTTACAAGCGAACACATCGCTGGATCGCTGTCACACACAACGATCCAGCGATGTCAGCGGGTGATCAAGCGACGAAAGAAAGTTCCAAACGATCTGCTACGACGTACGATTCTCAGCAGGATCCCTGATCGCTGCTGCGTGTCAGACACTGCGATATCGTAACGATATCGCTAGAACGTCACGAATCGTACCGTCGTAGCGATCAAAATTTCACTGTGTGACAGTACCCTTAGGCCAAGTATTTTCTCTTATCCGAAAGAGTTTGGCCAATTATGCTAATCGCAGTGTGATAAGATTTTGATCAGAGAGCTCTGATTTTCTCAGATTAAGTGAAGATGGGAAAAAAGTTTTCTCCATTTTGTCTTTCCGTGAAGATCGGGTCACTTGAATGTCATATTTTCCACATACTCGTTGCGAACTGAAAATTGGTTGCAAATCATGCATGCTATGATTTTTATGTTTTTCCCTTTTCCCTCGGACAGACTGTGTCCGAGTTAAAAATCGGACATATGCACGGCCCCGGCCCCATGAACTAATATTGGTCTGAGTCTGATCCGATGTTTTGTCGTCTTCATGAATCCTTACAAGTATATTCGGTGAAGCTAAAAGGCCATGCACCACTAATTGGCTACATTTCCACGGTGAGTGGATGATTCTTTTTTCTCTCTGCCGCAGAACTTTTTCTTTTCTCTCCTGGTTGAAAACTTGAACTCTCGGGTAATCCAAAAACCCATATGTATGGTGAAGTCAAGAGATGGCCGTTGGCCGCTATCTGATGTGTATGGCCAGCCTAACTCTTTATATACCCTTCTTTCAGCCAGGAAAGTAGACCCTCTTTTTCTAATCTTTGTTCTTCTACTTTAACTCACAAGTGACAATAAGTTAAAATACGGTAATTGTTGGCATGCTCTAGTAAGGTACAGACTATAGACGTGAGAATTACACCCAAATGGTGGCTGTGATTGGCATTGCAGTTCAGCTCCAAAATGTCCAAGTAGGATTAAGTTTCTAAAAAGTGCAATCATGCTAAAATATGTCGTGCTACTTGGTTCTCCAAAGAAATTGCTTATTATGAGACACCATACTTCATACACTTACTGGTATGTGTGTGGTCTAGAAGTGCGGGTGCAGGGTGTCCCAAACTGAGCTCCTAAGCAGTGCCCACATCTGATCCACAAAATAGCCCTGGGCATAAATTATGAATTGCTTAATTCTAGTTTAATTGAGGCAGAAATTTTAATAGGGGCTCCTCAAACATGGAAACCTTTTCCAGGGGTTCCCCTACTATAATTAGGTGGGAAATTGTTGGCATAATGGATGAGAATATTAGGATCCCTCAGATGATTGCACCTTTGCTTGCAAATCGAAGTATCTTTGAGCAGCTTTAAACCATAAATCACATTGCATTTAAGTACAATATTCTCACAACCACTCCCTATAGACAGGAGAGTGACCCAGCTATAACATAAGGGGCTACATAAGATTCAGTTTTCTCAGTTACTTTGCAAATCCATTAGTAAAGTACAGGCCGACGTCTGGTGAGGACTTGTAGACCTGATGTAAAAGTCCAGGTGATGTGCTCTGCTGCGTCATCCCACCGTCCAGTATGTTATGTCATATCCTGATAGAATATTAAAAGTGGATGAAGGAGTAGCTTTGTGTTACAACAACGCTCATTTTTTTTCTTTTTTGGGTGGTGGGATATCTCTTATGTAGTCATACATACTAAGATCTGGAGAGCGTTGCTCCTGGTGAATTAGCGGGGATGGGTGGTTTTGTGTTGCTCCCGCTGTGTTCTGCACGTGCCTCTGGCCTGTGATGGATTACTGGTGTATAGTGTTACCTAGGTGCACGCTCCATACATACAGCCGAGTATTAACAGACAAGGATTCTAGCCGTGCGTGGAAACAGGAAATTCCACATTAAAAGCTGTGTTCCCGAAACAAGACGAGGCAATTTTCAGGATTATGAATTCTGGGAAATGACAAGAACCCAAAACTTTTCTCGCACTTCATCCAGTTAATTATAGCATGGTATCTCTCCATACTGGTGATTAATTGTGAGGTTACGGAGATGAAAGAAAACCTTCAAAGGGGAAATCTCCTGTTTTCAAAAGCTGAGCACATAAGGCTTTCTATACCCTGTACTCGAAGCTCTTCCTTTTACCCCAGCAATTATTCGGTTTGCAGGTAAATACGACCAGGCCAAGGCAGAGTCACTTGTTGGTGCCTTCCTCATCTTCACCACGGCTAAAGATGTCTTCAAGATCGAACAATTGGACCGATGTGAATGGTTCTTCCCCACTGTTCTGATGGCAGATGTTATAAGCAAATGGTAATCAACTGTATCAAATAAACATTTAGGCCATTTCCACATCATTTTATCACGCAAATAAACTTGGCCAAAGGAGTATCTTTTAGGCCCCTGTTGGGCACAAGTCAGTATATTGCAAGAAAGGTATAGAGTAGTGTAATAGACAGCGCTATTTCATTAAACAGAATCTAGTAAAAAAAATAAATACTCCGTGTTGTAGCCTCCCATCTTAAAGTATACAAGTGACGGTATATGGCTTTTTTAGAGGTATATGTTGGGACTATTTCCAAAGGGCATACCCTTCTGAAAAGGTCCCAAAATTAAACCTATTCACGTTTGCCTATTTGGATCCATAAACATGGTGTGAACAAGGCGTTACTTGTAGGTTGTATGGCTGAACCTGCATGTACCACTATAAAGCTGGACATATACAAAATGATCATTGGCCGAACATTCCTCCGGCAAACTATCGGTCTTGACTCCCCCTTCCACCCTCAAGCCCGTGACTTGCCCCGGGCGCGCGAGCGAGCGTCAGGCCCGTGACTCGCCCCGGGCGCGCGCGCGAGCGAGCGTCAGGCCCGTGACTCGACGCAGGCGCACGAGCGCCCGGTTCGTGACTCGACGCAGGCACAGAAGTTTTCAAGAGCTTGAGAGGAGATTGAAATTTCAACTTCCTGTCCTTCTCTCACCCAACATAATCTGTGAAGGGAGAGTCCTAAAACCCCCATACAAATAAGATGGCCATCCAGTTCTGCCCAAATTTTCAGGTTTAGTTAACTTTTGCCTAATATTTATGGGGGCTTTTAGAATGGGGGTATCTTCGGTTATCTCTGGTGAGTACATACTTTAGGAAGTGTCCCTAGCCGTATGACACATGAGCCCATAGCATGGTTGGCCTTTTTGAAGGACGTGGTCATGTTTTCTGAGCATCTACAGCTTCACAACTACTGCAACCCCATTTGTACTTTTCATCCTCCGTGATTGTAGCTCTGAATTAAGCATTTTATATTGGATCAGATGGGATATATAGTTTCATTTTGCTTGTTGTATTATAATGTGATTTGGGAAATATTTAGTGGTGCTGCTACCGCTGAGCAGCGTCCGGTCATGCTGAGCTGTCTTTTATTGGACTGGGCATGGGAGTTGTTGTTATTGTCTTGAGGTCCATCCTGTATGACCGCTGTCGGCACGCAGAGGCTCCTCCGCACATAGGACTGTTGCTGCTTGCAGTAAAGTAATCAGGAAGCTCTTGGCCCTTGCAGGCAAAGCAGATCTTAGGTGGGAGCATTGTGTATAATGTAGTTCTGTTTAACACGTTTTAAGCTTTGCCTGTTGTGTAAAGGGGGGAACAAAAATTTTGATTAAAGGCAGTATATGTAATAAAACAAGCATTACTTTCCTGATTAAATTCATGGTCGCTCCAGCACCACTGCTCCGGTGGTCCCTGTATCCCAGCGTTGGCTATGATCCTAATCTTGACGTCACTACTGCCAAGGTGTAAACTAGGTATTCTGGTATTCCCACCCCAATGACTTATGACAAAAAAAAAGACCAGGCATGTTGGATTTTAATATTCCCTCTCTTACAGTATCTGGCCGCAGTTTATTTCCCTTTCACTACTGATCACAGTCACACTTGGCTGAGCTTGCATTTATTTTTGGGGGGGTGGGTTGAAGTGGTTAGATATTGGCCAAGCAAGGATTTAACCAAAATTTCTCTAAGAGCAAATTGAGAGATCTGTGATATACAGCCTGATTGCAGATCTCCCGTCATGAAATCAACGGTCTCTTGGGCCTATGAGGTTGTTGAGTTTGGGTTGGGAGACTCGCGGCCAGTCTGCACATCACGGACGTCTGAATTCGGCCAAAGGTGTATGACCTCCTAAACGAAGGCTGATTGTTTTCAGTGACTAGTATTAGTACTCAATGGCATTTTCTTACTCTTTTACATCCTCAGAACAGTGTTATAGATGTCCCTAACATATCATCCAGAAGCTTGGAACTCCATCAATCTCTAAAATGCAGAGGAAATATCACTCTGTAATAATTAGACCCCTTTGTCGTAATGGGTCTCATCGTTCCGTCAGTGTTAGGTTGGGCATGATATGGAGACTCCTGGAGACCTGGCATGTCAGAAGATGGATATGGGATGATTCCGCCTGGAGGATGTTTGTGTTGATCTTACAAGGAAGTATGTTACTCTTCTGTGGTTTGTACATCATGGGTAGGACAAGGCGGTGTTTGTTGTTGTGTGGTCAGTGGTATCGTGTATTATCTCCATTATCTTATGTATAACAGAATATGTCTATCACTTTCCAGCAGGGGCAGGTTTATCATATCCACCACGTATGGGCTAAAATAATCATCTTTGTGCACGCAAATGTAATAAATGGGTTTTCTGAGATTTTATGAACATTAGGCAATATAATGACATAAAAATAACCAAAATCCTCCCACTAATCTAGTGCTGGCGCTTTGGTAGCTCCACTGATCCTGCTGTGCATCAATTACGAAACCCCAAAAATGCCAAGTTGGAATTTATTATTTATTTTCTTCACAATTCCCCCCCAATTGGGATTCTTTTTTTTTTTTTTTTTTTTTTTTTTTTATAAAGCACATTATATAGTAATGTGAAGGATGTAATTAAGAACAAGTCCTGTTGCAAATCCTTTTTAAAAAAAGTTATGCCTCTTGGAGGGACAGGAAGAAATGAAAACCGGCCTGGTCTTCAAGGGGATAAAGGGGAGTTATGGTTGTTCTGTTACCACATTGCCTTTTGTCAGGCACATTTTTTTTTAAAAATTCCGTAAACCTCCTTAAAAATTCCAAGATCAGCTCCTTATGTGCACCCAGTGTCTGTTTCAGGCAGATTCTGCAAATGGTGCTCCATGGAATGCACATAATGCACAGTGATGTAACCCCTTCACCCTCGGCCATGTTTTTAAATTTTTCGCTTCCCTTCTTCCCAGAGCCATTACTTTTTTATTTTTTTAGTCAGTAGGCCGTGTGAAGGCTTGTTTTTTGCAGGGCGAGTTGTACTTTTGAATGACCCCATTGATTTTACCATATAGTGTACTGTAAAATGGTAGGAAAAAAATTCCAAGTACGGTGAAATTGCAAAAATACGGTAAGTGCAACTCCACAATTGTGTTTTTTTAAATTTTTTTTACTACCATTGTAACTAAATGCTAAAACTAACCTGCCATTATCCTGCCATTATGATTCTCCATATCATTACAAGTTTGCAGATACCAAACATGTATAGGTGGTTTTTTGTTTTCAAACAAATTTGTGCCATTTTTCGAGTCCGGTAGTGTCTCCATTTTTCAGGATATGGGGCTGAATGAGGACTTATTTCTTTGTGTGCTGAGCTGACGTTTTTATTTATACCATTTTGGTGCAGATACGATCTTTTGATCGCCTGTTATTGCGTTTTATTGCAATGTTGCGGCAACCAAAAAAAAGTCCACGCATCCATTTGTTTTGTTTTTCTCGTTACGCCATTTACCGATCAGATTAATTGTTTTTATATTTTTATCGGGCGTTTCTGAACACAGCAGTGCCATGTATGTATGTTTTTGATTTTTTTTTTTTAAATTGTTTTATTTTGAATGATTTGAACTTTTATATTTTTTAATGTAATTATTATTTTTTTTACTTTTTTTTACTTGCTTCAATAGTGTCCTTTGGCGACTTGAATCTGCGATTTTCTGTTTGCTTGTGCTACACATAGCAGGACTGCAGGTCTGCTGTGTGTAGCAGAAATGTTCATCTGGTATGAACGTTGGCCACGGGGCGGTGCTCCTAGCAGATTGGCAATGACAACCACAGGGGTCTTGTGCAAACCATGGATTGTTATGCCCGCTAATTGGTGCCCCGGGTCATGTGACAAGGGAGAGTTAGTGCTGTGCTTCCAGCATGATCATATTAAATGCCTCTGTCAAATGGAGAGTGGCATTTAACATCTTAACAGCTGCAAGTGGATCGCTATTAGGGGCACGTGATGGCTGATTACAGTAAATCACTTGTCATGTGCCGGAAAACATGCAGGCTCAGTGCCGGAGCCCGCATCAAAGGGGAAGACATGATATGACGTACATATGTCACATGTCGTTAAAGGGGTTGTCTGTCTCTCTTGCTAGAGATTTGTCCTCACATCGCACACGCTGCGCACTGAGATGATCCTCAAGTGTCGGCTCCAAGAACAATGGTAATGTGACCGCAAAAATGGGATATGCATACTCCAGATCATTCTGACTAAATGGGTGCGGCCCCCTGGTCTAAAAGGTGCTGTGTGCACATAACCTTACTTCGGTTATTATTATTATCATTATTATTATTCGGTGTGGCAGACTTTTTTTTTGTGAAATTTGACAGTTGGAGGAGGTGAAAAGTAACCTGTTTTAGCTCACTATATTCCCACTGCTTGCTCAGTCTTTTTAATTTTTCCCCCTCCCTTTTTCTCGCGTGCCGCCACTGTATCCCTCGTGTTCATTTTAGGAGTGCCATGTCTTTAGACTGCTGTACGTACGGTTTCCCCACTGTGTGAACACCACTCCTTTCCATAAAAACAAAAATATAACCTGGGGAGCAGCATAAATAGAATTGGCCACAAAAATGACAGATTCCAGCCTCCCGAATAGTTTTCATCCTATTTCCTTGGGATCTTGCACAGGCTCATGTAACAAATGACCAGACATGCTTCTGACAATTCCTTGACTCTGAATTTTGGCTAATACTATTGTTTCCTTGGCATGGAATTGTAAAGAAAAAAAACGAAGGGGGATGGGTAAAAAATGAAAACATGCTCTGACCTGTCATTAATATAAATGGCAGCGGTGTAATGGCATACACAAGAAAGAAAAAGGCAAGGAAAGGTTAGAATGTGACCATTAATAAAGGGAAGATTCCTCCCTAGATAACCCTCTAGGGATTGGCATTCCTCTCCCCTGACTAGTCCTCTCTTCTCACTGCATTATTGTGATTCTTGTCTGATTGATCTTTGTGTCTTTAGAATTTTTGTCCTGAAATTGAAGGTCTCCTGACATTTATATTGTGTAACCATCCGTGACTTTTGGGACTTTTTATGTTTAGTATTATCATTTACAATTCTACAAAGTTTGGCAAACCGGGTAAAATATTCCGACTGACCCAAATTACTTTTACAGTTTTCAATTCCATTCTGTAGGGTGTCTGCAGACGTAATAGGATTGGCCAAAACATATTTCAGCAGGTGCCCCTTTTGTAGGCTGCAACTGTGGCAAGTTAATTCTAATGGGTCCAGGGTGAGGTAATAAATAAAACTCAAACTTGTGTCCACACTGTCACAGCTCCACCACACTTTGTATTGTCTCTCCTAGGTGTGTGTATGGGAAGGAGTGGGGTGGGCTTCGTGTGACCACTGCAGCCTGATTGGCTGTAGCTCTCGCATTCCATTGAAAAGGAAGAAACTGATTCAGATGGAAGACTGTGTCAGTAATGAAAAATCCCCTTTAAATAGGAGGTTTGTGTCTTGAAAAGATCTTGAGGATTTTGTAAAGTAAATGAAGCCAAGAGCATCTTTGCGTCATCAATCTCATTGACTCGTGCATGTGGGGGTGTCACGATATATATTGCGACCCAACGGGGGGGGGGGGTGTCGGTCAACGGATGGCGCAACACACACACAATGTGAAGGAAATGGGGAAGAGGAAGGCCCTACTGATGGGGAAGTGGAGTATGGTCACTACCTGAACTCAAACCTGAGCCTGTCCCTGCACTCCCCTAACGCCCTAAATGGGTCCCCCCCACCGCCGTCAGGAACCTTGTCCCTCGCTGTTACCTAGCACTGTCCTGGCTAGTGCACTGGCCGGCAAGGGGCGCGAGCCTCACCACTGCAGATAGTATCACACCGGGGACAGTGACAAACATGAAAGTGACGAGGAGAAAACTCCACAATTAGCTTCCAGATTCTGCTGCCAAGCTCCACACCACAGATGACACAGAAGCTGGACTCCAAACTCCAGAAACAGCAGACACCAGGGAGATTCCACTGCACGGCTGGTCTCCATAGGGAGACTCTTATCACCAACAGTCAGCTGGTGCATTAGGTGACCATTTAAAGGATGGTACGAGTGGTCACCACCGACATCAGCTGAACCAGCAACTCTGCAACTGCAGTAGATTGCCAGCCAGGGAAAAACTGACATTAACGCCCGCTGACCCTGAAAGGAAAAAAAGCTACATTTAAGAGTGAAACCAGAGCTGCCACGATTCCAAAAATGGATCGTGACAGGGAGACATCCGTTTCTGCCATTGTACAAGATCTGCTGTCTGTATGTATCTGACACATCCCATGTGTGCACAGGCCTGGCTTCATAGTTGTCTACAGAATGGTTGCCCCAGTGTTTCTTTTCTTGTCCATTTTTCCTTCAGGATAAATGACCAGTCAATCAGCTTTCAGGGATAGGTCTGTATATGAGATTTATGGCAATGTCCTTTGCACCAAATAAATTTTTTTTTATCTTACCGTATATTTTATTCACAAGACCACACACATCGGGCACATGGGGCGGTTTCCCATGGAGCAAGTATCCTGTTCTTCCACAATGAAATTATCTTAGCTCCATATTTCCTTCAAATATTTAGCAAAACAAATTTTACTCTTATTTATGGCCTAAAGACATCCTGCTGGTCATGTAGGGGAACACTTGTAGTAAACCATATAACACATAAGGGTTTCCTTTTGTATATTTTTATACCGCAAGGAATGGGAATTGTAAAGAAAAGACCTCTCCTTACTGCTAGATCCATTCCTGGCTTTGGCTCAGAAAACTGCATCAAAAACTGCAGTGGTTGTTTTCTAAAAAAATAAAAGTGTATGTGTGTGAAGCTTAACTAAAAACGCAGCAAAAAACCTTTAGCTTTATTTATTTTTGGTAAATATTATAGTTGCCGTAACAATGAGTAACACTTTTCTTTAAGTATGTCTGATAAATCAGCAAAACCACTAAATTGCTGGGCAACCCTAGCTCAAGAATCAGGGGCCCAAAAATCACCTTCTGTTCCGACGCTGTCCTAGACATATTGACACCGTTGTTCACGGAGATTAATGTGATTTTGTAGCATTAGCTGCAGCCAATCATAGTCCTGTGCTGTCCATTTTGGCTTTGACCACGTAGAGTTTGCCTTGGTTTATAGTTTGCACGTTCCGAACTTTGATATCTCTGTAGCTTTTTGATGTTCTTTCGACCAAGCGATATCAGCAAAAGATGTCCTTACCGCTTTGATCCTGGCAAGTCATGAGCATTAGTCACACTTGGTTCCACCATTGGCTCTTCCCCCGTAGCTTGTTGAGTGCCTTTTGACCCAGGGGCGCATCTTCCAGCTGTTTTGAATTCCATTAGATTAGGCTTCCAGTACCATCTGTACGCTGATGACACTCGTATCTACCTCTGTGGCCCAGACGTCGCCTATCTGCTGTCCAGAATCCCAGAGTTTATATCAGCCATATCCTGCTTTTCCTCTCGCTTCCGCAAGCTCAATGTGGACAAATCTGAACTCCTTTTTTGTCCTCAATCTCTCGCATCTTCCTAGCTGATCTATCAATCACTGTAAATGACATCACACTTTCCCCTGTACTGGAAATCCATTGCCTCGGAGTAACCCTAGATTCTACCCTGTCCTTCAAACCGCACATCCAAGCTCTCACCACCTCCTGTCACCTCCAGCTCAAAAATATTTCCTGAATCCTTCCTTTCTTCAACCCTCGATCTTCTAAAATGCTACTGAATGCCCTCATCATCTCCCGCCTCGACTACTGCAACATCGTCCTCTATGGCCTACCTTCTAACACTAGCACCTCTCCAGTCCAGTCTTAATTCTGCTGGCCGACTAATTTATCTCTCTCTCCTCGCGACTCCCCTGCTTTGCCCCCCTCTGCAAATCCCTTCATTGGTTCCATATTCCCCAGGATATCCAATTCAAGCTACTAACACTGACCTACAAAGCCATCCATAACCTTTCTCCTCTGTATATTTCTGAACTAATCTCACAATATCTTCCCTCACGTAAGCTCCGGTCCTCCCAATACCTCCTTCTCTCCTCCACACTTATTCGTTCCTCACTAGTGATGAGCGAATATACTCGTTACTCAAGATTTCCCGAGCACGCTTAGGTGTCTTCCAAGTATTTTTTAGTGCTCGGAGATTTAGGTTTTTTGCCGCAGCTGGATGATTTACAGCTACTAGCCTGCTTGATTACATGTGGGGATTCCCTAGCGACCAGGCAACCCCCACATGTACTTAGCCTGGCTAATAGCTGTAAATCATTCAGCTGAGGCGATGAAAACGAAATCTCCGAGCACTAAAAAATACTCGGAGGACACCCGAGCGTGCAGTAACGAGTATATTCGCTCATCACTATCCACCCAATTTTAAATGGAATTGTGGCCATAGTCGCTTCCAAAACGCAGAGTGGAAAGAGGGATTCACCCCACTACCAAATCCCTCTAAGAGTAAAAGCCCTTTAGTGGCTTTTCCTAAAAATCTGACTGAGTCACTACTTGTGACTCACAGACGCTCTGCTGTGAACACAAGGCACTCCAGCGGGTTTCATAGGACTCCTTCCGCATCCAGGGGGACACATATCGACCCTCACCTATGATCCCCTTCACTGCCTCATAGCTTCTATTGGAGCAGTGACCTAATAAGATAGAATAGATAAATGTCCTGTAGATATGTCACAAGCCCTTTGCATATAATAAACCTGCACCCTTTAGTGCCTTTCATGTGGCACTAAAGGGTGTTTGGCCTAAAAAACCCCCCAAAAACAGACATGATGTCCCCCTTATTATTGGTAACCAGCCAAGTTAAAGGAGACAGCTGTGGGCTTATATTATCAGGCTGGGAAGGTTCCTGGTTATTGGGCTCTTCACAGCCTAAATATACCAGCCCGCAGCCGCCCCAGATTTGGCAAATCACATTACATATGCCTTTGCTCTTCCCGATTCCCCTTGTTCAGTGGCATTCTGTGTTGGGGTTGATGACAGCTGTGATTTGTCAAAAATCCCAGCTGCCATCAAGCCCTGGGGTTAGTAATGGAGATGTGTCGATCAGACATCTCCATTACTAATCCAATAATGAAATAAAAACACAGGCAGAAAAATAAATTTTTATTTAAAAAAAAAAAAAAAAGTAAAAAAAAAAAAACATCCAGGTCCTGGGAATTCGCCGTAATCCACAAATCGAAACCTGAAAAAAAATAAAACGAGAACATTTAAAGACAACCATCATGCACCAATATATTAGAAAACAAGAATTTCCCATGCATGATCCACAGGATATTGGCCCCATGGAGTGCTTCACAGGATATTGGCCCCATGTAGTGCTCCACAGGATATTGTCCCCATGTAGTGCTCCACAGGATATTGGGCCCCATGGAATGCTTCACGGGATATTGGCCCCATGGAGTGCTCCACAGGATATTGGTCCCATGTATTGTATCTTGGTATATGTATATGATCCCTCCATCCTGGTATATGACCCCCATATATTCAATGCAAAGAAAAAAAGACAAACTCTACTTACCTTCTTTGCACTCCCACGCAGCGCTGTGTTTGTGTCCTCTGAACCGGTTGGAGGTGATCACAGCCTGTACTATAATACTGACAGGCTGTGATAACTGCTGCCTGCTGCTCCCGCAGAAACTCACTCCCCTCACCCTGGACCTTCTCTCCACTGCAGCTCCTGTCATCGCACACAGTGACTGAGCAATGTTTGCAATGACAGGAGGAAAGTGGGGCCTCCAGCATGCTGCGGGCTTCACTAAGATGGCTATCTCCTCCCTTAGCTATGAACTGGACAGCCCAGGGGGCGCACCAAGGTAATAGCTAGAGGCAGGAGGAGCAGCCTCAATACAAGAGATGCGGTCTCCTTCGAACCGCAGGCTGTTATGCCCAGGGTCTGTCCCCAATGGTTAAAGTAAAAATTAATAAACAAATAAAGTGGTACATTTAATTTTGTGTTAATAATTATTGATTATATGAATCAATTATTTTATATAATCAATAATACAAAATGTAAAAATCCCTTCCCTTTAAAGAGGTTGTCCAGTTTGTGTGATTGCAGATGAATGAGTCCTCCCAGCACACGCACCGTGTGTTGCTCGGACTCGCTGATTTCTGAGTCCGGAACAGCGGTGATTTATGCATATGATGAAACTTGCTGGTTTCTGAGTCAGGACTGACTGGTACCTATGCGTTGTACATACTCCCGTCCAGAGCCCGTCTAGTGGGCATGACCTCACTTCATGCACTTGTATCTGAGTGATGCTACGTCTGGTATAGTGACAGCCCACTCCCACCGGATGGCCACATCTCCATACAAGTGTATGGAGCGAAGCCGTGTCCACTAGACAGGCTCTGGCTGGGAGATGGGTGGTGACCATGGCGGCCATTTTGAAGTCAGCCTATATTTTTTCCAATGGGAAGAGGGTCATGTGACACATCAAACTTATTGAGAATTTCGCAAGAAAAACAATGGTGTGCTTGTTTTTTAACGTAACTTTATTAGTTCATGACTTATTTACAAGTTTATGACCACTTATAAAATGTGTTCAAAGTGCTGCCCATAGTGTTGGATTGTCAATGTAACCCTCTTCTCCTACTCTTGACACACTGATAGCAACACCGCAGAAGAAATTCTAGCACAGTATCTTCACAGCATAGACCATTGCCTTCAGATGACCCCAAAGATAAAAGTCTAAGGGGGTCAGATCGGGAGACCTTGGTGGCCATTCAACTGGCCCACGACGACCAATCCACTTTCCAAGAAACTGTTCATGCAGGAATGCTCGGACTTGACACTCAAGATGGTGCACCATCACATTATGGGTGTCAGGTTTTGGATCCAAAATGGCCAACTTCAAAATGGCCGCAATGGTCACCACCCATCTTGAAAAGTTTTCCCCTCCCATGTACCAATGTGCCACAAACAGGAGGTTGATATCACCAACCATTCCCATTTTATTTAGGTGTATCCATATAAATGACCCACCCTGTATATGTCCGGTACTGCAAGGAGTTTATGTTCTCCCCGTATTTGCGTATTTCCTCCTACACTCCAAAGACCTACTGATAGGGAATCTAGATTGTGCGCCCCATCGGGGATAGCGATGATTATGTGTGTAAAGTGCTGCAGAATTAATGGCGCTATATGTGAGTAAAATCTATATATATATTATAATCTGACTGTGTGCATGAGGCAATATGTTCACTGCCGCCACTACATAGGAGGAAAAAATGTAGGACTTTGCACAGAATACCAACCTCCACGCAAAACCCTGTCATACATGGCGTAAAGAAGAATGAAAGTGTAATCGGACGGGCTCATGATGTATAGCGCTATATTCTCTCCATTAATCCTTTCCTTTGTAACTTCCTTTTTTACATTTGTTTTCCAGCAGGTGTAATTAGTTATGAAGAACGGAATTGCAGGTACCGCATGGGTTGTGTGTTCATCTAAGTTTCAGTCACACTAACCCACTACTCTATTGTGTGTGAAGTGACGGCCGCACATTTCACTTACCACGGAGTGTGCATGCTCGCTTATCGCCTGAGGTGTAATCACTGGCATCTAGGGTTAACGCTCAAGTGTTGCTTCACCTTTGGAGCCGCTGTAAACGTTGTATACATAGCACTGATATGACAACATCTTACTTAGTGTTTTATTCTAAGGTTTGAACACGTCACTTCTCTGATATTCCCAGGTCACCCCTCGAAGCTATGGGGTCCCTAAGAGATTTCTAACACCATAATAATTACAGAGCACATGTTCTAACATGTTACATTCAATTCGTCTCTTATTTTACATCTCTATAAACCTGCTACTAGGTAAAGCTAAGCAATAAACTTCTCTCCAAGGAGTTATTTGCATATTTTTCTGTTTGTGCCTAGTTGGAAAGTTTGGTCAAATGCCGCTAGACAATACATTATGCAATATGCAAATTACAGTTGGAACAAAGGCACAATTTTTTTTTGTTATGCTCATCTCCTTGTAACGTTTTCATTTACATAGGGGCATGATGTGAGCTGCAACAATGTAAGCCATGGGAGCTGTAAAGAACTTCAATTCCCATGATTCCTCTTGTCTCTCACGGACATTGCCTGTGACGCTGAGTCACTTTTCGCGGACTAAGGCCTGTCCCACACGTCCAGATAATTCCAGTACCGGAAAAATCGGTACCGGAATTAGCCGTGTCCGTGTGCCCATGCGTTTCTGTGGCACATCAGTGTGGCACACGTGTGCTGCCCTTGTGTTGACTGGGTACCACACGCACCGTGCAGGAGACAGCGCTAGAGATAAGCGCTGTCCCCCCCACGTGGTGCTGAAGGCGCCATTCATATCTTCTCTGCAGCAGCGTTTGCTGTAGAGAAGATATGAATAATCCTTTTTTTTTTTTGTTTCTCGTGTTTAACATAAAGATCCCTGTCCCCACCCCCTGTGCGCCCGCCCGCTGTTATTAAAATACTCATGCGGCTCCCTCGCAGTGTCCTGTCCTGGCCGCACCTTCTACTGTATGAGCGGTCACGTGGGGCCGCCGATTACAGTCATGAATATGCGACTCCACCTCCCATAGGGGTGGAGCCGCATATTCATTTCTGTAATGGGCGGCCCCACGTGACCGCATACAGGAGAAGCTGCGGCCAGGACAGGACACTGCGAGGGAGGTGGGTGAGTATTTTAATAACAGCGGGCGGGCGCACAGGGGGTGGGAGGGGGGTGGGGACAGGGATCTTTATGTTAAACACGAGAAACAAAAAAAAAAAAGATTATTCATATCTTCTCTACAGCAAACGCTGCTGCAGAGAAGATATGAATGGCGCCTTCAGCACCACGTGGGGGGGACAGCGCTTACTGTAGCGCTGTCTCCTGCACGGCACACAGACTGCACACGGACAACGTCCGTGTGTGGTACGTGTTTTACACGGACCCATTGACTTTAATGGGTCCGTGTAATCCGTGCTCTCCCACGAACACTGACATGTCTCCGTGTTTGGCACACGGAGACACGGTCCGCAAAAAATCAATGACATCTGCACAGATGCATTCATTTCAATGTGTCTACGTGTGTCAGTGGCTTCGGTACGTGAGGAAACTGACACCTCACGTACCGGAATCACTGACGTGTGAAACCGGCCTAAACGAGTGTCAGGGTAGTCAAGGAGTCCGAGGTCAAAACCCAGGAGGGTACGTCATTGACAGAGGGAAGAAACAAAGGCGTAGTCAATTTCAAGGTCAGAATACCAGGAGGAAAGTGGATCATGGCAAAGGAAGCACAAGCAGAACACAAGGCACAGAGAGACAAACCGCACAGATCTGAATGTACGTCCGGCAGAGATCTGCGACCGGCAGAGATCTGCGACCGACAGCCCAGTTAAGTAGCTAGTGAATCATCTGGGACAGGGAACACCTGAAGATGACCCAGAACCTCCTAAACTCAGAGTGGCTGGCTGAGCTGTCAGTTAAGTTACTGACATTTTCAGCACGCCCCCTGCACCAGATTGGACGACTGAGTTGTCAGTAACTGCATCACAGACACATTGAGGGGTGGAAACTTGACATTACATATATTAACAGTTGCCTATATGCCCTTTTATGATAAAGTGTAAGGTAATTGCATTTCCACTGCACAATCTGCTGCTCAGCATGAGAAACAGTGTTCCTGAACTCCACCAACAGATCACATTTGGGGACCGCTTCTCTTGACAGGTAGAGAGTGATAGGGCAAGGAGCGGTGTCAGTGAGTACGGTCTGTGATGTCTGACCACCAGGACTCTACTTGTTCAGTTTAGAGGAGTCGCACAACCAAGATTCGCCCCTAGGGCAGAGTCATAAGACTGCATGTAATGACGTGTATTTTGGCTACAGGCTAAAATACAAATCTTCATGCAAATTATATGTAAACTTCTTTTTAAGGACTAAAAAATGCCTTTTCAGCTATGTGAACATATGATTGCAGTATGGTGATAATGGAGGTATCTGGTATGTAAGGAGAAGATGGGAGCTGCACCGTGCAAGACGCACTGCACGCTTAGACCAGAGTATACACCATAAACGGCAGATTTTTGATAAACCTGTATTGTAATGTTAGCCCCCCCGCGTAAACCTGAAAGAAATATAGCGGGGGTCTCATGGCCTCATGGACCCTGTCATTTAATATGACTTTCTGTCAGAAGAAAGGTCAAATAAAGGTCAGGTCAGTCATCTCTGAAAGTGTGACACTGGTTTTATCCAGTTTTTTCTGGTATGTTTGGTGCCTATTGTAACGGTTTTCTATTGGCTGTTAGCAGCTTTGCCGCTCTTTTTTGAATATATAAACACCTGTTTTGTGGTATCTGGTCATTCTGTCAGCGGAAGAAGATAAAGAAGACCCCACCCTCCCTCCCCTGAATTCTTGTAATTTTACTGTCGTGTAGTTTAATTGTGGGAAAATCACCCATGTCTGGGTGGATTGGTTTATTGGAAAAGTTTGGTACTTTGGTTTTATAATTTATGGAGTTTATTTATTGGTGATTAATTAATTTATGTAACCCTAAATAAACTACACGGCCATTTTTATCCACAATTAAAGCGTTTTGTGTTTTTATTGTATGAATGGGTTCTATGAGGCCATGTTCTGTGTAGAACAAACCTCTGCAACATTCTGGATTCAGTGATGTCCTTTTACAAATGTTCAATAACTGTTGTAGTGGATTACTGGTCCTAACCCAATGGATGGTTTTTACACAATTTGAGCTAAGTTCACAGTTCTTGCAGCCCATGCTACAGACTATAACCTGAAAGAAAAGTTGGTTTTTGGCTCTGACTATATATGAAATTTATAAGTGATTTCTCACCTTAGCAATTAGCATAAGAAGAGCACAGAGTAGTTACCGCAGCTCTCCAGTATGAATAATGTCGAACAGCAATGCGGATCTCAGCTTCCAGTTGAAAATGGTCTTTGCTTTATGTAGCTGGTGACAGTTTTTGTATGTGCAGATGCTTGGCCTCTGCCCCAGTGATGGATGCAATGCACCAGGGGCTAAAGTGAATAAAATATGTATATTAGACAGATGCATCTTACCGTCACACTGCTGCTGAGTAAATGCGATGGTGTTCAAAGACCACGGTAAATCTCCACAATGGCAATAATGTGCTGCAATAAACCCACTTTGTATAGTACCCCTTCCTATACATCATAGGCCTTACTTCCAAAATGGCTATGCATCAGTGTGGAGCCTTTCAGGAGCCTTGCCACATGACTAAGGATATTTGGCTAAACTAGAAGTATTTTCTAAGTAATGTGGCATGACTTTTTAAAGGATCACTGTATTTTCCGCATATGAGTTGTTTTTCTTTTCCGTCTCCTGCCTCCGAACTCATCATTTACACATAAAAACTGCTAAAATGAATCTTTGTCCCAAGAAAAAGAATGCTTCAGTTTCCTGAAGCATTCAATTTAAATTTTCTTATTAATGTCTTTGGAGAGGATGAGTGAGGAGAATCACAGTGAGAGAGGCAGAAAGATCACACTTTCGCTTTGGATTCACAGCTGTGCTGCTCAGTACTTCTCTTTGATGTCCTCTGTGCTGTTACTCTACCTGGAGGTGTGTTGCATAGAGGCGTTAAGGAATCTTCTGTTTCTGTGAACTGTGTATAGGAGATATCCTAGCAGTTAGTCTCCATCCTCTAACTCGGCAACAACTGGAAATCTGGAGATAAAAAAGGAAAAAAATGCAAGTTGCAAGTCATATAATGGCCAGAAATAGTGTTACTTCCCATGTACATGGACACCACATCTCATGATTGTGTACATGCAAACTTTGGGGACAATGGTCAATAATTTCCCAAAAATTGAGCTTTACTCCAAGTAATATTATTTATTACAGGAGAGCTGTCACAGTTTTATCATTAGATGAAATATTGATAACTGCATTGGAACCCAAACACTCCATTTAAAGTGACAGACATTCTTTACTGATGAGATTATGGTCGAGGAGGCGGGGGGGCTAAGGCCTGCATCCTGTCCATTATTTTTTAGAAAACCTGGACTTGAATTGCACACACTTGAATGGATTCCCTATGTGTCCCTGGCTGAAGTCTTGCTTCCTCCTGTACAGGACTTGACTGCTGGGTCCCTAGATATACTGGAGAGGAGGTCCTGTACAGGAAGGGAAAGAAAATGAGACTCTTCAAAGTCTGTGATGCGCAGCTTCTTTCCTTTGCCGTAGCCTGTTTTTGTACACACGCATTCCCCGGCTGGGATGGCCGCTCTTCCTTTGCTGAAGTCTTCTTCCTGCTTTCATCTACTCGAGACCTGAGTCATTGTATCTGTGTGGGTGTTCACTAAATCTCAGCAGTAAATTCTTATTACTATTTTATCACAGCTCTAATTGTGCTGTCACTATGACAAGTTACCGGATAATGGGAGAATAATTACTTTTATAATCTCGTCACACCCAAAATTGTGAGCAGTGGACAGGTCATGTCTTGGGATCGTGCAGTATTCCAGCTGAGGACTGGTCGGCTATGGGTGTGGTGCTTCTTGTAGGAAATTACCTGGATCATCCGATTCAGATACCAAGCTCTACGGTGCATGAATTTTTCTTTCTTTACATATTCTTTTAAGGCCGGGATCACACATACGCGAGATACGGCTGAGTATCGCAGGTGAAAACCAAGCTCTGGCGCCGGCACTCCGGAGCGGAGCATGCGGCTCCATGTATTGCTGTGCGGCTGCACGCTCCGCTCCGGAGTGCCGGTGCCAGAGCTTGGTTTTCACCTGCGAGACTCGGCCGTATCTCGCGTATGTGTGATCCTGGCCTAAAAAGGTTTTCTTCGGGGGGGGGGGGGGGGACTGAGCATCTAGTGTTTGGTCATCTTTACATGGAAAAAAATGACGCTTTTCAATGTACTCATACTGCTAAAAATGTTTGGACCCTCCCTATGATAC
Organism: Ranitomeya variabilis; assembly: GCF_051348905.1. Classification (NCBI taxonomy): domain Eukaryota; kingdom Metazoa; phylum Chordata; class Amphibia; order Anura; family Dendrobatidae; genus Ranitomeya; species Ranitomeya variabilis. The sequence continues at coordinate 84,041,836 of NC_135234.1, forward strand.
TGTGGATAAGATGATTCTGCCCTATTAGATTTTCGGACTCTTGCTGATGTCCTATCCATCACACGGCTCATGCTTCCATCTGACCTCTTTAATGTCTCCTAAAAAGAACGATGGAAATGCTCATACATATACAAAGTATGTTCGATTTGAAGCCACTTGGTTTATTTTAGCGTACCCAACTCATTACCTCCACTGGGGAGCATTGATCTCCTGGTGTACAGGGTACATATCGGGCAGGTGGAAGATTGAGTCTACAAAGATGGTGTCAGGAGATGGTGGACAAGCCTTGTAACTGGTAAGGAGATGGACTTGGGTGTACTTGGAGCTGGCTAAGAATCCAGTGGTATGTCATTTTGGAAATGCATCATGAAAACTATTGGGGCCATGGTGTTTTCAAAAATGACCGAAAGTTTTGGAAAACTCCCTTTAAACTAGACGAACTTGAGTTTCTTTTCTCCGTGTAGCTCAGTCATGTCATTCATGGACATACTTTTGAGCCTGGAGATTCTCGGCTAAAGGTTCCCACGCGTTTTTTCTTTATTTTTTTCTTGCGCTTAAAAAAAACTGTCTAGTATTTTTTATTTTTTTTTTATTTTTTTATTTATTCAATTCCAATGGAGTCTGTCTGTACGAGTCCAGTAAAGCTGTGTGCACTGGGTTGTCACTGCAGTAATATACTTACCATGTAGCAGCTGAGACAAATGGAGAATGTCGTGTAGCCACATTCCGTACCCAGATAGTGATGGTATGCCGATGCGCCACAGCAGCCGGCAGCTCTCCTTGTTATTCCTGTGGCGGTATTGAGCTATGCATGACTGCACTTGTTAGTGGCCTTTTTGTGTCATGGCTTCTGGCTTTCTGCTTTTCATATGACGAAGAAGATAAGAAGCACATCCATAACTGGACTGTATTGTTTGTGAAAGACCTGAGCAAATACGTTACAGGTTATTGAATGCACCAGCTGTTACCATCACTTTTAACAAAAATAGCATGGGAGTAGAAAAAGTCTAGGATGGCATGAGAAGCAGTCTTTGTATTCGTTTCCAAAAATATAATCAATTTTAAAAAATCTATCATTGTCGTGTCTCAACCTCAGATATGCTGTAGGCAGTTCTTGCCATGCTTCCATTTTCCATGGCTTCTTGATGGTCCGCCAGCCGGGCCTTCGGTCTCCCCGATTTCATTTTACCCCTGACCATTCCAAGCAGCATCTCCTCCTTCTTCAGTTAAATTTGCAAGTGACTGGTTTCCAATTGCGACATATGGCTGACATGTGGAAATTTGGGAATGCAGGCAGAAGAAAAATTAATGCCTTTGAGATGTGGTGCTGGAGAAAACTTTAACGAATCCCATGTACCGCTAGTATCACCAACAAAGATATTTATCATTGATCGTCCCTGGAAGGCAAGATCACCAAATAGAATCTGATTTATTTTAGATATGTGATGAAGGCAAATTCACCCCAAAATTAGTGGTTATTATACTGTGACCACCCCAATTTGCCGGAGCCTACTGCAGACAACTACTTCCTTTATAAGAAATACTATTGGAAACTCCATTGTATATGGTTCTTTCACAAACACAGACCCTTATTTAAAGCTGCTGTTGTAATTAACTGTGTCCTTTTCATAATTTTCTTCTGTCCATCCATGTAACTTATTAGAGCGTATCCCTATTTTGGAGTAGAGAGGGTCTTCAGGGGTTTCCGTCTGAGTCCATATGTCCGAATACGGTATCTCGGCTAGGCTTCTTGGCATGAGTTAAGCCCTAGGGCATAGCCTTAAAAAGCAACAGTGATGAGAAATGAACAAAAAATTGCTCTTGGTTACATGAGAACTGTACATGACATATAAACCGTATATTTACCATACCATGTCAAATCTACGAAAGGAAGCTCTTCCTGCAAGGGACTAGTCTGTTACGGAAAATGTCGTACACATGGGGCTGCTCTACTCGTTCACAAATGGCCAGCAGTATTTATTCTGTAATATTTCCTTCTGTACAAGAGTCCCATTTGTTCCACTGCCGTATAGATTCCTTGGCTGTAATTCTCTAGACTGATATGTTAAATTTGGGTGTGTTCACACAATGTGATCAAATCACATTTTTTGTTGTTGTCACGATTGCCTCAAAATCACGACACAATGTTCTATCTTTGCCTCAATTTTGCAAGAAAAAAACCCTGCCACTTTGCTGCAATTTGATCTCCATATATAAATGTACCCTACTAATACGTTCTATCAGAGTTTTTGGTGGCACGACACAGTATGTTGGTAACCTTAGGGGAATTAGGGAATTTTCTAATGACTTAACGGTGATGTGTTCTTGGACCAGAGATTGGAATAAAACTAAGGTTCAACCAGAGGTAAGTATGAGACAAAAAAATGCAGCTTCTATCATTATCCTATAAAATATATAATTTTATTGAAGAAAAAAACATTAAAAACAGCTACAACAATAGTTAACTGAGCTGTCGTGGGGTGCAAGAGGGAAGTACTTGGCAACTATCTGCCTCTTAGATTTTAGAACAAACGTGAAAAAAAAAAAAAAAGTCTTGGATAACCTCTTTAAATATCCCTTTTAAATGATGGCCCGATAGTGGCTTAAGGGGAACATGTCTGCAAAAAAACAAAGCAAAACTGGACGTGCTATTTATCTTCAGATGCAGTGGTAATCTGCAGGTGAGTACCAGTGTAAACCTATGTGATAGTCTAACTGGAAGTGCAGCTGCAGGGAGAAAAGGAAGTTATTTTATCCCTGCTGCCACTTGTTGCAGTCATCTGGGCGGTGCCGAGGCTGCGAACAGTCACTGTTCGCTTCACAGTGATTCCAGCTCGCTCGCTGCGTAGTGAGCTCTGAACGTTTCCTGCAGCCGCACTTCTTATTAGAGACTGCTGGATGTGCCCGATTACTAATATGGCAGCAAGTAAATAACATTTTTTCTCTTTTCTATTTTAATTGGAACAAGCCAGAGGTCAGGAAGTTAAATTTAAGCTGTGGTCGAAAACCTGAGGTCCTTGATCCCAGAAGGGAGTTGCTTATTGCCAAAATATTCTCTGGGTAGAAAAGTTGCATTCCTGAGCTGTGTCACTGCCTCATCCGTCAGTTCTTCTGATAGGGGCTGAAATCTGAAAATAGACATCTAAAAAGTATGAAGAAGACTAAAGAATGTGCATTTACATATCAATTTGTCGGCTGCTGGAAGGAAGCGTTCCTTGCAGAGATTTGAGATTATTTCCAATAATGCTGTCATAATCTGCTCTTGTTTTTGGACCACATTGTGGAAGTAGTAAACTATTAGCAACGGCACTGTCAATCGAGACCTAAATGAAGAATTCTGCCTCTTCTTCTAGGTTCTTTTTTTTTCTTTTGTCTTTTCGTACACCAAAAAACATTCCTGCTATGTTGCCAGTCATTTCCTTTACGGCGATGTTCTCACAGCCGGCTTTTTTCTCTTCCGTTTTTTTGTTTCCTTCATGAATACTGACAGTATTTTTGGATTTAATTGTTTTGCTGATTTTTCTATTGTTTTCACTTGAGATTATCCTTATAATATTTCCTGCTGAGATCTTGTATGATGTGGGACTAATATATATACCATATATAATAATCTCCACTACTGTTATGTGAGATGGGGAAAAGCTACCTAGATCATAAATGCTTTATTTAGAATTTTGTTAATTTTCACATCTCTGTGAACGAGTCTGTTACATCTGGAGTGTGAATTTTCTGGGAATCCTTTCCCTCTCATCCACTGTGGAGGGTTTAGGACAGTGACTTATTGACAGCTTGTGCTATAATGTCAGCTCAGACTTGTGTTTTCTATACCCCGGCCTGGATTTCAGTATGTGGGAGGCGGAGAGAGCCATGGGAAGAAAGGAACTTCAATGGCTTTGAGCAGCTGGAAGAAAGTACATGTCAGTGGGAAAGATAGTTTCCGAGTAGGAAGTAGATCTAATATAGGGTATTTATAATTTTTTTTTTTTCTCTTTCCTTTTTTGAGTGACCCTGAATTCACCCATACCACTCTGAATATAATTCCATAACATTATATGTATACATAGAGTTGAAGACGATGCGGCACTTCTGGAGTGTGAAGAGGGTGCCCAAGTAGGGTTCCAACCCGTCAGTGATCTAGTAGACAAAACGTGCGGTAAAGAATAGATAACTTGTGTAATAGGTAATCTGAAGCAAAATTAACGTTTCGGTCCTACATTGGACCTTCATCGGGACTGATTGGCAGCAGAATGATCGAAGAAAAAGAGTGTGCAACAGTGCTGGGTATTGTGACGCACGTAGCTTCTGGAATGGCGCTATTCCTCACCCATGCCATGCATGAAACGGATATTGCCTGGGCTATTGCAGATGTGTATGCTTTATTCTGAATTTCCGCGATGTTTCAGAGAAAACAATCATCATTTGTGTTTTTTTTTTCTTTAAGTCCCTTTTCATTTTTTACTTGGGGGTTTTTGCTGACATTTTTGCATTAAATTCATCAAAATGGCAAATCCAAAAATTTATGAATTGAGAGATAGACACGTAAAAAAAATGGTGGAAATGCAATGACTAATCAGACCTACAGATTGAAAAGCCTGTGGGCCCGATTCATCAAGATTGGTGTTTACCCCGGTATTGATGAGGGGGTTTGCTGGAGTCTGACGCCCCTGATTCACAAAGAGGTCTATACCACATCATGAATCCGTAGCGTCTGACGAGTGGCGTGCCCCTGCATAGAAAACTCATTCAAGTCAAGGACTGGAGTAAGATGTCTGGTGTACGGAACAACGCAGCTCCTCATGACTTGGATGATCTGTGGAGTCATGCCTCCACTCCACCCAATGTGGTAGAGCTGGGAGGAACTGATGTGAAAATGCCAAAAGTTACAAATTCGCAATTTCTACATCACTATAAATGCAGCATTTTGCCCTAGCAGATTTCCAATGTTTAGGCCTTCTTCACATGTTGCATTTTTGCTGCGTTTTTTTTTTCCGCAGGCAAAACCTGACCTTTTGCCAGTAAAGAAGCTGCTTAAAAAAAGCATGTTTTGCTGCATTTTTAGAATCCCATAGTTCACCTTTTCTTCCACCACAGAAGCATGAACACAGGTCACCAATTCAAGACATATTTGAAACCATAAAAACATTTTTGGAAAAAGAGCAATTTGATCAAATTTAGTGGAAAAAGATTTGTCTGAAAAAATAGTGACTATTCTGATGAGTTCACATGAGTTCATGAAAAAATACACAATTACAAATGTAACAGCAGGGGTAGGTGAATTGGTCCTGAATAGTTTACCTAAGACATTGGCAGAGCATTGAGTTTGTAGGACACTGATTACTTTTACACTTTGGTAGGCCACAGGCATTGTTCAATTTCACACCTTGGTCAGCCAATTTTCACATTATACACATCACTAATTAAACTGTACTAATCCCAACTGCCATAAACACCAACACATTATGGTTAAACTTGGGGAAGATCACAAAAATAAATGGGTTTCACATAATGCCGTACCTGCTATTTTTCACTAAAAACGCTGCAAAACCGTATACCTGCATTTGTTTTTGCTGCATTTTTTAACTTACCCATTGTTTCCAATGCGTGAAAAAACACTGAGGCTATGTGCCCACGTTGCGGATATCTGTGCGGATTTTTCCGCTCCGTTTTTGATTACCCACGGATTTACCGTGGATTTGCAGCATTTTTTGTGCGGATTTCACCTGTGTTTTTACACCTGCGGATTCCTATTGAGGAACAGGTGTAAAACGCTGCGGAATCCGCACAAAGAATTGACATGCTGCGGAAAATAAACCGCAGCATTTCAGTGCAGTATTTTCCGCAGTATGGGCACTGCAGATTTGATTTTCCATAGGTTTACATGGTACTGTAAACCTGATGGAAAACTGCTGCGAATCCACAGTGGACAATCTGCAGCGGATCCGCAGGCAAATCCGCAACGTGTGCACATACCCTGAAAGTGACATGCTGCAGTTTTCAAAAACACAGCAGTTTTCCAAATAAGTTGGGGAAAAACCACAATGTGTGTCCATGAGACTTCTGAAGTCTCCTAGGCTTTGCCGGTACTGTAAAACGCAGCTTAAAATTTGCATTAAAAAAAGAAGCAAAACTGCAAAAGAGTGAACATAGGCTTAGGTTGTATTTCCATGCTACAGGTTGTATGGCAGAAACCTCTGCATCTGAAAATCTGTTCCATTTACCCATGTAGAGTTGTTTCCGATTCACTTTCCAAAATCCGCTATGATATATGCCGTTTATTCATTTTAAATGCTGTGATTTTGTGTGTGGCAAAAAGGTGTGGAAAACAAAATGTGGCAAAAACGCAGTGTGATCAAGCCCTTAAAGGGACAGATTTCCTGCAGGCTGGTCTATAATTCTGTGCAGATTTTAAAGCTTGGTACCTTGCGTAGAGGTAGCCGCCAGATGTTTGTATCAGTAAAAACAAATATTACAGTGTGGTGGTTTTATTTATTTTTTTAATTTTATAATCCTGGGTATCGATGTCTTACGCCACCTTTTTCCTCTAGCTCAGTTTTTGGAAACCAGTCAGTGAATGATGCAATAAATAATGTATCAGATTTTCCTCACTGTATTAGACATTTGACTTTTATAAAACCGTCTCGCATTTTTTTTTTTTAACTACGTGGATTACACCCTCCACCCAAGTCAGGTGGAACAAACTAGGTCATAGTGCAAGGAGCGCGTACTGGCTGTGGCCTGTCAGGGCGAGGCTCTTATCTGTGTGTTAATGGCAGCAATAACAGCAGCTGCCGAGTCCGTGACTATAATAAAAATCTATACATACAGTACATATTGAAGAGCAGGGGTGGGCAATTAACTTACCCAAGGGGCCACCTGAGAAACTGGCACTTCTGTGGAGGGCAGGGGTAGGCAGTTAATTTCCCCAAGGGGCCACAGGAGAGAATTTTACTTATGTGGAAGGCAGAACCAATCGGCTGAACTTATAGGGGCGAAACTAAAGGTGAATCTTCATACTAAATGTATATCTATTTAGTGTAACAATCTAATCTCATTTCTCTAATATACTTCAATGATAAATTCCCTAACATGAGATTCCGCACTGCATGCTGGGATAATGAAGTGAGCCGTCATCAGGGGGTCCGTGCTCCGTGCCTCTGCACCCTCTCTGAAATGAGGCGCAATCAGTGATGTCTGTTTAGGAGGCCGGGCTAGTCCTGCTCACCTGATAATGCGTTGGTTGTAAATTCTGACACATGCCCCGTATGAGCTCCCTTTGCTATATTCCTCTGACTGCACAGTGACAGTGCGCTCCATCCTGGCTCTAAGGAGAAGTGATGACCCGGCAGGGACCAGTCCAGTCTCTGAAACAGATGACTCTTAATTTCAAAGTGGGGAAAGCAGCTGTGACAGTGACCGCAGCGTCTGCCCCCTACTGTTGTCCCATGTGAGCATCCCAAAATGCACTTGGCTTCCCAAACAAAAACATAATTGGGAATTAAAAAAAAAAAAAAAAAAAAGCAAACAGGAAGTTACAGTAGGGAGAGAACAGTAGAATTTTTTTTTTTTAAAAATGAAGTATATTCGGATCAGCCTTTAATTCTGCATAATATTAATTTTATCGCAGTTGATTATATGGTTACCTTTACATGCTTGAAGGATGTTCTTTTAAGATGACGGCCATATTGTTCTAGGAGGTTCCTGGGGAAGCTGTGACAAACTGATGATTTACATTTTGGATTGATTGAGGTCTCACTGTCCTGATTAAGACGTTGGTAGAAAACGCTGCTCCATGTGTATTATGCTGTACTGTGCTCAATAATTTTATTTTTGGGGTCTACCATAGTATCTACTTTTTATGGATGGATTAATAAACATTGAATTTTTATGAAAAGGAACTTAATTCCCACTTTATTACACTCCTTCTTTTCATACCACTTTTTTGGCTTTGTCTGGTATCTAGGAAAGGTGATTGATTTGTGCCTCTGCTGTTATCTGCAGCTTGCTTGATGCCTTCTGTGTTTTTTTTTGCCATTTTAATTGGTTTTCCACATTTGATCTCAATGGATAAAGAATGTTAAAACCACAAGTGAAAGTTTGCTTGTTTTCATGCACTACCACAATGTGGTTCCCTAAGAAGCGTTTCTAGGAATAATGAGTGGTAACATATTTTTGGAAGCTGTAGTGGTGCAGTTCTCGCTTCTTTATAATGCAGCACGTGGTCACAATGCCATTTTTAACTTTTTTTTTTCATTCAACATCTATCTACTGGAAGGATTTTGTGTGAAGATTCTTCCAAGTGGCTGAAAGGGTAATGTATCCCCTATATTATTCTTTAATAATGAAAAACACACAGTGTAGAATATATTTTTTTTTTATGGCATTATTATTGATGCAGCCATCTTGCATCTACTGACAGTCTTCATAAATGTGCTTTTCGGCAGTCATATGAGCCAAACTGGATCTTGCTTGGTGACCTCTATAGGAGCATTTTCTAGACATGCTCTGTAACCTGTGCAGAGATCACTGCGCAGGGAAAGGGAAGGATGTGAATGATGGATCCTGTGTTATCCATATACAGGTGGTAGCTTTCATTTATAATCCTGCCTGTAGTGATAACGAGACAGTAGAAAAGTAAAGACCTCCATATATGTTAGATGGCTATTGGCCGAACAATGCTGTATCTCAGCCGTCTCCCCCAGAAACAGGAGCATTGCTTGTGTTCTCTGTGAGAAATCCACGGAAATCTTTACTGACTTCTTATCTCCATCAGAACAGAGCGATCAATATCTCCCCTAACAATCAGTTGGCCGGTGCCCCCATAGACATTAGATCGTCGATATTGACAGGTGCTACCGACATTAGTTTGTGTATGGAGCTTGAGGGCCAATATAGACAAACCAATCCATGCAATTAAAACGACCATCGATGGTCGATATAAAAGCTGATCGGTGGTCACTTGCTGACCTATTTACATAGGCAGGTGGAACAGTGAAGGGACACACTGATTACTAATATGATCGATGCTTCCTTATACAGTATCATGTTATCGACAGCACATCACCTTTTTACACTTTGTGCTGCCGATAACAATGATTTCCATGCATGCATTTTGCTTGATGAGCGGTTGATTACCGGCTTGTTCAGACCAGACCAATAAACTTATGAATTCACGTTTGTAAATTACTGGCTCTTCTAAATGGTCCATAAGTCTATGTCTAATGCTTCATTCACATATCCGGCGTGTCACTGTCCGAGCACAGACCGCGATGTGTGGACCGCGCCATAGTCTCCTCCTCCTCGACCTGTCGGCTGCCTTTGACACAGTGGACCATTCCCTATTATTACAGACCCTCTCATCCCTTGGCATCACAGACTTGGCCCTATCCTGGATCTCATCATACCTAACAGACCGGACATTCAGCGTCTCCCACTCGCACACCACCTCCTCACCTCGCCCCCTCTCTGTCGGAGTCCCACAAGGTTCAGTCCTTGGGCCCCTGCTCTTCTCCATTTACACCTTTGACCTGGGACAGCTCATAGAATCTCCTGGCTTTCAGTATCACCTCTATGCTGATGACACACAGATCTACATCTCTGGACCAGATATCACCTCCCTACTAACCAGAATCCCTCAATGTCTGTCCACTATTTCATCCTTCTTCTCCGCTAAATTTCTGAAACTTAACATGGACAAAACAGAATTCATCATCTTTCCCCCATCTCACGTGACCCCCCAACGAACCTATCCATTACAGTAAATGGCTGCCCACTCTCCCCAGTCCCACAAGCTCGCTGCCTCGGGGTTATCCTTGACGCTGATCTCTCCTTCAAACCACATATCCAAGCCCTTTCCACTTCCTGCCGACTTTAACTCAAAAATATTGCACGAATCCGTTCATTCCTCAACCAAGAATCTGCAAAAACCCTAGTCCATGCCCTCATCATCTCTCGCCTTGACTACTGCAACCTCCTGCTCTGTGGCCTCCCCTCAAACACTCTCGCACCCCTCCAATCTATTCTAAACTCTGCTGCCCGACTAATCCACCTGTCCCCCCGCTATTCTTCGGCCTCTCCCCTCTGTCAATCCCTTCACTGGCTCCCCATTGCCCAGAGACTCCAGTACAAAACCCTAACCATGACGTACAAAGCCATCCACAACCTGTCTCCTCCTTACATCTGTGACCTCACCTCCCGGTACTTTCCTACACGCAACCTCCGATCCTCACAAGATCTCCTTCTCTACTCCCCTCTTATCTCCTCTTCCCACAATCGTATACAAGATTTCTCTCGCGTATCACCCCTACTCTGGAACCCTCTACCACAACACATCAGACTCTCGCCCACCATCGAAACCTTCAAAAAGAACCTGAAGACCCTCCTCTTCCAACAAGCCTACAACCTGCAGTAACCACCGATCCACCAAACCACTGCATGACCAGCTCTACCCTCACCTACTGTATCCTCACCCATCCCTTGTAGATTGTGAGCCTTCGCGGGCAGGGTCCTCTCTCCTACTGTACCTATGATGACTTGTATTGTTCAAGATTATTGTACTTGTTTTTATTATGTATACCCCTCCTCCCATGTAAAGCGCCATGGAATAAATGGCGCTATAACAATAAATAATAATAATAATAATAACTAGATGGGCATTTCCTGAAGGAAATACATGGTGCTTGAACAGCGCTGCCAGCTGCCAATGAACCTCAGGAGCAAGTCTGGCATGCAGGGCCCTGCCCCTGGGTATCCAATTTGGCCCCTTGGTAGCCACTTTGATGTGCGGGGCCCCTTGTTAGCAACTTTGGCCCCTTGGTAGCCATTTTGGCATGCAGGAATCCTTGGTAGCCACTTTGGCCACATCCTCTTATATACAAACATCACTCCTATATACAGACACCACTTCTATATACAGACATCCCTCTATATACAGACACCACTACCATATACAGAGATCCCTCTATATACAGATACCACTCCTATATACAGACATACCCCTATATACAGACAGCACTACAATATACAGAAATCCCCCTATATACAGACACCACTTCTATATAAAGACATCCCTCTATATACACACACCACTCCTATATACAGACACCACTCCTATATGCAGGCATCTCTCCTATTTACAGACATCCCTCTATATACAGACACCACTCCTATATACAGACATCCCACTATATACAGACACCACTCCTATATACAGACATCCCCCTATATACAGACATCCCCCTATATACAGACATCCCCCTATATACAGACATCTCTACTATATACAGACATCCCTCTATATACAGACATCTCTCCTATATACAGACATCCCTCTATATACAGACACCACTCCTATATACAGACATCCCCCTATATACAGACACCACTCCTATATACAGACATCCCTCTATATACAGACATCTCTCCTATATACAGACATCCCTCTATATACAGACACCACTCCTATATACAGACATCCCCCAATATAGAGACACCACTCCTATATACAGACATCCCTCTATTTACAGACATCTCTCCTATATACAGACATCCCTCTATATACAGACACCACTCCTATATACAGACATCCCCCTATATACAGACACCACTCCTATATACAGACACCACTCCTATATGCAGGCACCTCTACTATATACAGACATCCCCCTATATGGAGACACCACTCCTATATACAGACATCCCTCTGTATACAGACACAACTCATATATACAGACATCCCTCTATATACAGACACCACTCCTATATACAGACATCCCTCTATATACAGACATCTCTCCTATATACAGACATCCCTCTATATACAGACACCACTCCTATATACAGACATCCCTCTATATACAGACATCTCTCCTATATACAGACATCCCTCTATATACAGACACCACTCCTAAATACAGACATCCCCCTATATACAGACACCACTACTATATACAGACATCCCTCTATATACAGACACCACTCCTATATACAGACATCCCTCTATATACAGACACCACTCCTATATACAGACATCCCTCTATATACAGACACCACTCCTATATACAGACAACCCTCTGTATACAGACACCACTCCTATATACAGACATCCCTCTATATACAGACACCACTCCTATATACAGATATCCCCCTATAAACAGACACCACTCCTATATACAGACATCCCTCTATATACAGACATCTCTCCTATATACAGACATCCCTCTATATACAGACACCACTCCTATATACAGACATCCCCCAATATAGAGACACCACTCCTATATACAGACATCCCTCTATTTACAGACATCTCTCCTATATACAGACATCCCTCTATATACAGACACCACTCCTATATACAGACATCCCCCTATATACAGACACCACTCCTATATACAGACATCCCTCTGTATACAGACACCACTCCTATATACAGACACCACTCCTATATACAGACATCCCTCTATATACGGACACCACTCCTATATACAGACATCCCTCTATATACGGACACCACTCCTATATACAGACATCCCTCTATATACAGACACCACTCCTATATACAGACATCCCTGTATATACAGACATCTCTCCTATATAGAGACATCCCTCTATATACAGACACCACTCCTATATACAGACATCCCCCTATATACAGACACCACTCCTATATACAGACATCCCCCTATATACAGACATCCCCCTATATACAGACACCACTCCTATATACAGACATCCCTCTTTATACAGACACCACTCCTATATACAGACATCCCTCTATATACAGACACCACTCCTATATACAGACATCCCTCTATATACAGACACCACTCCTATATACAGACATCCCCCTATATACAGACACCAATCCTATATACAGACATCCCTCTATATACAGACACCACTCCTATATACAGACATCCCTCTGTATACAGACACCACTACTATATACAGACATCCCTCTATATACAGACACCACTCCTATATACAAACATCCCTCTATGTACAGACACCACTCCCATATACAGACATCCCTCTATATACAGACATCTCTCCTATATACAGACATCCCTCTATATACAGACACCACTCCTATATACAGTCATCCCCCTATATACAGACACCACTCTTATATACAGACACCACTCCTATATACAGACATCCCCCTATATACAGACACCACTCCTATATACAGACATCCCCCTATATACAGAAACCACTCCTATATACAGACATCCCCCTATATACAGACATCCCTCTATATACAGACACCACTCCTATATACAGACATCCCTCTATATACAGACACCACTCTTATATACAGACATCCCTCTATATACAGACACCACTCCTATATACAGACATCCCTCTGTATACAGACACCACTCCTATATAGACATCCCACTATATACAGACACCACTCGTATATACAGACATCCCTCTATATACAGACACCACTCCTATATACAGACATCCCCATATATACAGACACCACTCCTATATACAGACATCCCTCTATATACAGACACCACTCCTATATACAGACATCCCTCTATATACAGACACCACTCCTATATACAGACATCCCCCTATATACAGACACCACTCCTATATACAGACATCCCTCTATATACAGACACCACTCCTATATACAGACATCCCTCTATATACAGACACCACTCCTATATACAGACATCCCTCTATATACAGACACCACTCCTATATACAGACATCCCTCTATATACAGACACCACTCCAATATACAGACATCCCTCTATATACAGACACCACTCCTATATACAGACATCCCTCTATATAGACATCTCTCCTATATACAGACATCCCTCTATATACAGACACCACTCCTATATACAGACATCCCCCTATATACAGACACTACTCCTATATTCAGACATCCCTCTATATACAGACACCACTCCTACATACAGACATCCCTCTATATACAGACACCACTCCTATATACAGACATCCCCCTATATACAGACATCCCCCTATATACAGACACCACTCCTATATACAGACATCCCTCTATACAGACACCTCTCCTATATACAGACATCCCTCTATATACAGACAACACTCCTATATACAGACATCCCCCTATATACAGACATCCCCCTGTATACAGACACCACTCCTATATACAGACATCCCTCTGTATACAGACACCACTCCTATATACAGACATCCCTCTATATACAGACACCACTCCTATATACAGACATCCCTCTATATACAGACACCACTCCTATATACAGACATCCCCTATATACAGACACCACTCCTATATACAGACATCCCTCTATATACAGACACCTCTCCTATATACAGACATCCCTCTATATACAGACAACACTCCTATATACAGACATCCCCCTATATACAGACACCACTCCTATATACAGACATCCCTCTGTATACAGACACCACTCCTATATACAGACATCCCTCTATATACAGACACCACTCCTATATACAGACATCCCTCTATATACAGACATCTCTCCTATATACAGACATCCCTCTATATACAGACACCACTCCTATATACAGACATCCCCCTATATAAAGACACCACTCCTATATACAGACATCCCTCTAAATACAGACACCACTCCTATATACAGACATCCCTCTATATACAGACACCACTCCTATATACAGACATCCCTCTATATACAGACACCACTCCTATATACAGACATCCCTCTATATACAGACATCTCTCCTATATACAGACATCCCTCTATATACAGACACCACTCCTACATACAGACATCCCTCTATATACAGACACCACTCCTATATACAGACATCCCCCTATATACAGACATCCCCCTATATACAGACACCACTCCTATATACAGACATCCCTCTATACAGACACCTCTCCTATATACAGACATCCCTCTATATACAGACAACACTCCTATATACAGACATCCCCCTATATACAGACATCCCCCTGTATACAGACACCACTCCTATATACAGACATCCCTCTGTATACAGACACCACTCCTATATACAGACATCCCTCTATATACAGACACCACTCCTATATACAGACATCCCTCTATATACAGACACCACTCCTATATACAGACATCCCCTATATACAGACACCACTCCTATATACAGACGTCCCTCTATATACAGACACCTCTCCTATATACAGACATCCCTCTATATACAGACAACACTCCTATATACAGACATCCCCCTATATACAGACACCACTCCTATATACAGACATCCCTCTGTATACAGACACCACTCCTATATACAGACATCCCTCTATATACAGACACCACTCCTATATACAGACATCCCTCTATATACAGACATCTCTCCTATATACAGACATCCCTCTATATACAGACACCACTCCTATATACAGACATCCCCCTATATAAAGACACCACTCCTATATACAGACATCCCTCTAAATACAGACACCACTCCTATATACAGACACCCCTCTATATACAGACACCACTCCTATATTCAGACATCCCTCTATATACAGACACCACTCCTATATACAGACATCCCTCTATATACAGACATCTCTCCTATATACAGACATCCCTCTATATACAGACACCACTCCTATATACAGACATCCCCCTATATAAAGACACCACTCCTATATACAGACATCCCTCTAAATACAGACACCACTCCTATATACAGACATCCCCCTATATACAGACTCCTATATACAGGTCAGAGTTGTGGGTCACTTACTTTTCACACACGGGGCCGGTGGGCACTTAATTTTCAAACACAGGGCCGGGGGGCACTTACTTTTCACATACGGGGCCGGGGGGGCACTTACTTTTCACATACGGGGCCGGGGGGGCACTTACTTTTCACACACGGGGCCGGGGGGCACTTAATTTTCACACACGGGGCCAAGGGGGCACTTACTTTTCACACACGGGGCCGGGGGTGCACTTACTTTTCACACACGGGGCCGGGGGGCACTTAATTTTCACACACGGGGCCAAGGGGGCACTTACTTTTCACACACGGGGCCGGGGGTGCACTTACTTTTGCACACGGGGCCGGGGGAGCACTTACTTTTGCACACGGGGCCGGGGGCGCACTTACTTTTGCACACGGGGCCGGGGGCGCACTTACTTTTGCACACGGGGACGGGGGCGCACTTACTTTTGCACACGGGGACGGGGGCGCACTTACTTTTGCACACGGGGCCGGGGGCGCACTTACTTTTGCACACGGGGCCGGGTGCGCACTTACTTTTGCACACGGGGCCGGGGGCGCACTTACTTTTGCACACGGGGCCGGGGGCGCACTTACTTTTGCACACGGGGCCGGGGGCGCACTTACTTTTGCACACGGGGCCGGGGGCGCACTTACTTTTGCACACGGGGCCGGGGGCGCACTTACTTTTGCACACGGGGCCGGGGGCGCACTTACTTTTGCACACGGGGCCGGGGGCGCACTTACTTTTGCACACGGGGCCGGGGGCGCACTTACTTTTGCACACGGGGCCGGGGGCGCACTTACTTTTCCACACGGGGCCGGGGGCGCACTTACTTTTGCACACGGGGCCGGGGGCGCACTTACTTTTGCACACGGGGCCGGGGGCGCACTTACTTTTGCACACGGGGCCGGGGGCGCACTTACTTTTGCACACGGGGCCGGGGGCGCACTTACTTTTCCACACGGGGCCGGGGGCGCACTTACTTTTGCACACGGGGCCGGGGGCGCACTTACTTTTGCACACGGGGCCGGGGGCGCACTTACTTTTGCACACGGGGCCGGGGGCGCACTTACTTTTGCACACGGGGCCGGGGGCGCTCTTACTTTTGCACACGGGGCCGGGGGCGCACTTACTTTTGCACACGGGGCCGTGTGATAAATGATCATGTCCTAAAATGGATACCGTACATTTGCATAGCTGCCATCTTTGGAAGGTCAAGTTCGGGGTAATGGAAAGTTCGCCATTATTTCCTATGGGAAATTTTTCTTTTTAAATGTGATTTAAATAAAATCTACATATCGGATCGACTATAAAAGTCATAGCACACCTGTCCTTACCGAGGGCTTCGAAACGCCGCCTGAACGGGGTCTCTGCGCCGAGCGGTTCGGGCCGCATTAATTGCGGAAAACGCGGAGAAGAAGAAGAATAATAATAACTAGATGGGCATTTCCTGAAGGAAATACATGGTGCTTGAACAGCGCACTTACTTTTGCACACGGGACCGGGGGCGCACTTACTTTTGCACACGGGGCCGGGGGCGCACTTACTTTTGCACACGGGGCCGGGGGCGCACTTACTTTTGCACACGGGGCCGGGGGCGCACTTACTTTTGCACACGGGGCCGGGGGCGCACTTACTTTTGCACACGGGGCCGGGGGCGCTCTTACTTTTGCACACGGGGCCGGGGGCGCACTTACTTTTGCACACGGGGCCGGGGGCGCACTTACTTTTGCACACGGGGCCGGGGGCGCACTTACTTTTGCACACGGGCCCGGGGCGCACTTACTTTTGCACACGGGGCCGTGTGATAAATGATCATGTCCTAAAATGGATACCGTACATTTGCATAGCTGCCATCTTTGGAAGGTCAAGTTTGGGGTAATGGAAAGTTCGCCATTATTTCCTATGGGAAATTTTTTTTTTTAAATGCGATTTAAATAAAATCTACATATCGGATCGACTATAAAAGTCATAGCACACCTGTCCCCACCGAGGGCTTCGAAACGCCGCCTGAACGGGGTCTCTGCGCCGAGCGGTTCGGGCCGCATTAATTGCGGAAAACGCGGAGAAGAATAATAATAATAATAATAATAATAACTAGATGGGCATTTCCTGAAGGAAATACATGGTGCTTGAACAGCACTGCCAGCTGCCAATGAACCTCAGGAGCAAGTCTGGCATGCAGGGCCCTGCCCCTGGGTATCCAATTTGGCCCCTTGGTAGCCACTTTGATGTGCGGGGCCCCTTGTTAGCAACTTTGGCCCCTTGGTAGAAACTTTGATGTGCGGGGCCCCTTGTTAGCAACTTTGGCCCCTTGGTAGCCATTTTGGCATGCAGGAATCCTTGGTAGCCATTTTGGCATTTAGGAATCCTCGGTAGCCACTTTAATCGGAGGCCGGGGACCCTCGGCCTCCGATTTGGAGGCCGGGGACCCTCGGCCTCCGATTTGGAGGCCGGGGACCCTCGGCCTCCGATTTGGAGGCCGGGGACCCTCGGCCTCCGATTTGGTGGGCGGGGACCCTCGGCCTCCGATTTGGAGGCCGGGGACCCTCGGCCTCCGATTTGGAGGCCGGGGACCCTCGGCCTCCGATTTGGTGGGCGGGGACCCTCGGCCTCCGATTTGGAGGCCGGGGACCCTCGGCCTCCGATTTGGAGGCCGGGGACCCTCGGCCTCCGATTTGGAGGCCGGGGACCCTCGGCCTCCGATTTGGTGGCCGGGGACCCTCGGCCTCCGATTTGGTGGCCGGGGACCCTCGGCCTCCGATTTGGAGGCCGGGGACCCTCGGCCTCCGATTTGGAGGCCGGGGACCCTCGGCCTCCGATTTGGAGGCCGGGGACCCTCGGCCTCCGATTTGGAGGCCGGGGACCCTCGGCCTCCGATTTGGAGGCCGGGGACCCTCGGCCTCCGATTTGGTGGCCGGGGACCCTCGGCCTCCGATTTGGTGGCCGGGGACCCTCGGCCTCCGATTTGGAGGCCGGGGACCCTCGGCCTCCGATTTGGTGGCCGGGGACCCTCGGCCTCCGATTTGGAGGCCGGGGACCCTCGGCCTCCGATTTGGAGGCCGGGGACCCTCGGCCTCCGATTTGGAGGCCGGGGACCCTCGGCCTCCGATTTGGAGGCCGGGGACCCTCGGCCTCCGATTTGGAGGCCGGGGACCCTCGGCCTCCGATTTGGAGGCCGGGGACCCTCGGCCTCCGATTTGGTGGCCGGGGACCCTCGGCCTCCGATTTGGTGGCCGGGGACCCTCGGCCTCCGATTTGGAGGCCGGGGACCCTCGGCCTTTGATTCGGAGGCCGGGGACCCTCGGCCTCCGATTCGGTGGCCGGGGACCCTCGGCCTCCGATTCGGAGGCCGGGGACCCTCGGTCTCCGATTTGGTGGGCGGGGCCGGGGGGGCACTTACTTTTCACACACGGGGCCGGGGGGGCACTTACTTTTCACACACGGGGCCGGGGGGGCACTTACTTTTCACACACGGGGCCGGGGGGGCACTTACTTTTCACACACGGGGCCGGGGGGGCACTTACTTTTCACACACGGGGCCGGGGGGGCACTTACTTTTCACACACGGGGCCGGGGGGGCACTTACTTTTCACACACGGGGCCGGGGGGGCACTTACTTTTCACACACGGGGCCGGGGGGGCACTTACTTTTCACACACGGGGCCGGGGGGGCACTTACTTTTCACACACGGGGCCGGGGGGGCACTTACTTTTCACACACGGGGCCGGGGGGGCACTTACTTTTCACACACGGGGCCGGGGGGCACTTACTTTTCACACACGGGGCCGGGGGAGCACTTACTTTTCACACACGGGACGAGAGGGTGTCATATTGACTTTATTCTGATGTTTGACTGTGATAAATGATCATGTCCTAAAATGGACACCGTACATTTGCATAGCTGCCATCTTTGGAAGGTCAAGCTGGGGGTAATGGAAAGTTCGCCATTATTTCCTATGGGAAATTTTTTTTTTTAAATGCGATTTAAATAAAATCTACATATCGGATCGACTATAAAAGTCATAGCACACCTGTCCCCACCGAGGCCTTCGAAACGCCGCCTGAACGGGGTCTCTGCGCCGAGCGGTTCGGGCCGCATTAATTGCGGAAAACGCGGAGAAGAAGAAGAATAATAATAAAATATAAGAAATCGGATTACAATATGTTGCTTGAACCTAGGAGGTTCAAGCACCATAATAAGAAAATATAAGAAATCGGATTACAATATGTTGCTTGAACCTAGGAGGTTCAAGCACCATAACTAGATGGGCATTTCCTGAAGGAAATACATGGTGCTTGAACAGCACTGCCAGCTGCCAATGAACCTCAGGAGCAAGTCTGGCATGCAGGGCCCTGCCCCTGGGTATCCAATTTGGCCCCTTGGTAGCCACTTTGATGTGCGGGGCCCCTTGTTAGCAACTTTGGCCCCTTGGTAGAAACTTTGATGTGCGGGGCCCCTTGTTAGCAACTTTGGCCCCTTGGTAGCCATTTTGGCATGCAGGAATCCTTGGTAGCCATTTTGGCATTTAGGAATCCTCGGTATCCACTTTAATCGGAGGCCGGGGACCCTCGGCCTCCGATTTGGTGGCCGGGGACCCCCGGCCTTGGAGGCCGGGGACCCTCGGCCTCCGATTTGGAGGCCGGGGACCCTCGGCCTCCGATTTGGAGGCCGGGGACCCTCGGCCTCCGATTTGGTGGCCGGGGACCCTCGGCCTCCGATTTGGAGGCCGGGGACCCTCGGCCTCCGATTTGGAGGCCGGGGACCCTCGGCCTCCGATTTGGAGGCCGGGGACCCTCGGCCTCCGATTTGGAGGCCGGGGACCCTCGGCCTCCGATTTGGAGGCCGGGGACCCTCGGCCTCCGATTTGGTGGCCGGGGACACTCGGCCTCCGATTTGGAGGCCGGGGACCCTCGGCCTCCGATTTGGAAGCCGGGGACCCTCGGCCTCCGATTTGGAGGCCGGGGACCCTCGGCCTCCGATTTGGAGGCCGGGGACCCTCGGCCTCCGATTTGGAGGCCGGGGACCCCCGGCCTTGGAGGCCGGGGACCCTCGGCCTCCGATTTGGAGGCCGGGGACCCTCGGCCTCCGATTTGGAGGCCGGGGACCCCCGGCCTTGGAGGCCGGGGACCCTCGGCCTCCGATTTGGAGGCCGGGGACCCTCGGCCTCCGATTTGGAGGCCGGGGACCCTCGGCCTCCGATTTGGAGGCCGGGGACCCCCGGCCTTGGAGGCCGGGGACCCTCGGCCTCCGATTTGGAGGCCGGGGACCCTCGGCCTCCGATTTGGTGGCCGGGGACCCTCGGCCTCCGATTTGGAGGCCGGGGACCCTCGGCCTCCGATTTGGTGGCCGGGGACCCTCGGCCTCCGATTTGGAGGCCGGGGACCCTCGGCCTCCGATTTGGAGGCCGGGGACCCTCGGCCTCCGATTTGGTGGCCGGGGACCCTCGGCCTCCGATTTGGAGGCCGGGGACCCTCGGCCTCCGATTTGGAGGCCGGGGACCCCCGGCCTTGGTGGAGGCCGGGGACCCTCGGCCTCCGATTTGGAGGCCGGGGACCCTCGGCCTCCGATTTGGAGGCCGGGGACCCTCGGCCTCCGATTTGGTGGCCGGGGACCCTCGGCCTCCGATTTGGAGGCCGGGGACCCTCGGCCTCCGATTTGGAGGCCGGGGACCCTCGGCCTCCGATTTGGAGGCCGGGGACCCTCGGCCTCCGATTTGGAGGCCGGGGACCCTCGGCCTCCGATTTGGAGGCCGGGGACCCTCGGCCTCCGATTTGGAGGCCGGGGACCCTCGGCCTCCGATTTGGTGGCCGGGGACACTCGGCCTCCGATTTGGAGGCCGGGGACCCTCGGCCTCCGATTTGGAAGCCGGGGACCCTCGGCCTCCGATTTGGAGGCCGGGGACCCTCGGCCTCCGATTTGGAGGCCGGGGACCCTCGGCCTCCGATTTGGAGGCCGGGGACCCTCGGCCTCCGATTTGGAGGCCGGGGACCCTCGGCCTCCGATTTGGTGCCCGGGGACCCTCGGCCTCCGATTTGGAGGCCGGGGACCCTCGGCCTCCGATTTGGAGGCCGGGGACCCTCGGCCTCCGATTTGGTGCCCGGGGACCCTCGGCCTCCGATTTGGAGGCCGGGGACCCTCGGCCTCCGATTCGGTGGCCGGGGACCCTCGGCCTCCGATTCGGTGGCCGGGGACCCTCGGCCTCCGATTCGGTGGCCGGGGACCCTCGGCCTCCGATTCGGTGGCCGGGGACCCTCGGCCTCCGATTCGGTGGGCGGGGCCGGGGGGGCACTTACTTTTCACACACGGGACCGGGGGGGCACTTACTTTTCACACACGGGGCCGGGGGGCACTTACTTTTCACACACGGGGCCGGGGGGCACTTACTTTTCACACACGGGGCCGGGGGGGCACTTACTTTTCACACACGGGACGAGAGGGTGTCATATTCACTTTATTCTGATGTTTGACTGTGATAAATGATCATGTCCTAAAATGGACACCGTACATTTGCATAGCTGCCATCTTTGGAAGGTCAAGCTGGGGGTAATGGAAAGTTCGCCGTTATTTCCTATGGGAAATTTTTTTTTTTAAATGCGATTTAAATAAAATCTACATATCGGATCGACTATAAAAGTCATAGCACACCTGTCCCCACCGAGGCCTTCGAAACGCCGCCTGAACGGGGTCTCTGCGCCGAGCGGTTCGGGCCGCATTAATTGCGGAAAACGCGGAGAAGAATAATAATAATAATAATAAAATATAAGAAATCGGATTACAATATGTTGCTTGAACCTAGGAGGTTCAAGCACCATAATAATAATAATAAAATATAAGAAATCGGATTACAATATGTTGCTTGAACCTAGGAGGTTCAAGCACCATAATAATAATAATAGACCTGTGTGAGACTGTCCAGATCAGGTCAGGACCGTCTGTGCTTGGATCGGGACACTGAGGTGTCAATGTAACATTATATTGGGCTAGGAAGTCAGAGTAAAAATGCAGAATTTCAGTTTTGTTTTATGAAATGCAGTAATAAGTGTAGTTTGAAAAAAAAAAAATTAAGGCTACGTTCACATTTGCGTTGTGCGCCGCAGCATCGGCGCCGCAGCGCACAACGCAAACAAAAACGCAGTAAAACGCATGCACAACGCTGCGTTTTGCGCCGCATGCGTCGTTTTTTTCATTGAATTTGGACGCAGCAAAAATGCAACTTGCTGCGTCCTCTGCGCCCCGACGCGGGCGCCGCAGCGACGCATGCGGCGCAAAACGCAAGTGCGCCGCATGTCCATGCGCCCCCATGTTAAATATAGGGGCGCATGATGCATGCGGCGCCGCTGCGGCGCCCGACGCTGCGGCGCTGGCCGCAAATGTGAACGTAGCCTTACACAGTTTTCTGAAGACACAGTCCAATTAATGGGGTGGTCATTTTCTTGGTGGTTTGGTCCTAGTTTTTGCTTACTAGCATATAGTCATGTGTTGTACTTGCTGACGTTAGCACTGCCCCAAGATTCTAGTAGAGTAGCACACGACTGCTGCAGCCACTGATTGGCTGCAGTGGTCATTTTATGTATAGGAGAAGACTAGTGATTTATTATTTCAATACATGAAAAACAATTATGGTAAAAACGGACACCTGGACCAAACACTGATGAAAATCAGATGCAATGCACTAATGAACAACGGTCTGTATTTTACCAAAGGTGAAAAATCACTGATGTCTGAATGAGGCCTAAGTGGAAGTCAAGTTCATTAATCCAGTGTTTAAGTCTCATGCACCTTTGATAAATTCTGCCCTTGCCTGTTAGTGCCTCCTATTAGGCCCCAAAACAGTAGCATATCCAAGAATCCCAATGCCTCATAAAATAACCATTCAAAAGTTTGTTGTTTATAGCATAGTATTGAAAATTCACAATTGCAAGACCAGGCAACGTTTCTACCATATCTGGCCTATTTTGAGGCTTGAGAAAGGCCAGACATGGCCTAAATGTTGCCCTGTCTTCCTATTGTGATTTTTTTTTTTTTTTTTTTTTTAATAATAATATGGAACAAAGATATAACTTTCTAAGGTTATCCTATAGGGCATCAGGGTTCTTGAAGTTAAGTTCATGGCAAGAGACTCGCGGCTGGTCTGTGCATCACGCTCCATACTCGGATCGGTTCGGCCTAAGGGCTCATTCAGAAGTCTGATTTTTCCACATAGGGTAAAAACGGACTGATTATTGTGATTAGTGGTCCCAGTTTTGTCCTTTTCCGCCATCTCCATTATGACAGTCTGTGAATTTTTTTCACGAACCCATTGACTTAAATTACCAATTTTGATAACGACTCCCTGATCAAAATGTGACATGTCCGTGACTTTTTTATTAACATGTGAATGGCCCCACAGACTATAACAGGTTTTTCACGGATAGCACTCGTTTGTGAAAATCGGACGTTCTTCGTTGTGGAAATGTTGGTGCTGATTGAATTGATTGAAGAAACGAATAGTCATTGTTTTTTTCTTTTTTTTAAATGCCGATATTTTACAGATTCCTTCACTGTATCCTCATAGTGAAAGAGGAAACAGCTTGTGTGAGCTGCTGGAATGAGAGGAATTTCTGTATTATCATTTCTGCTGAATTTCACAATCCCCGTCCCGGCATCGCTGAGGGAGTCGGTGGCGTGTGTAGACTTAAGTCATTTTGCATAATATCTGAAGGTGGATCAGATTCCTCTGCTCTAATTACAATGATGTTTTGGCAGAGATTACAGCTCTCCCTCTGTTCCCAACCCTTTTTTTTCCCTCCATTGTTGTGAATGTGTTGAACATTGACGACAGAATAACCTATGGGTGCTTTGTTGTGGTGTATAGCAAGCGTGGCTTTCAGAATGGAAACCTGTGAAGTAAAAAGAATAATGGAACCGGCTACTGTGAGGTAGATGGGTGAAGACGTGGCCTCCGGGTCATGAGATGTGGATATGAGGAGCATTTTATGCTTTTATTTATCGATTTCTTAATGTGTAAATCCGTTACATAGGGCGACCCTTATTATACATTTATTTCACTTCACTATTGATTGCTAAAATGTCCTTCGCTCTATGGATGACATGTCTCTCCACCATGCTTTACGCTGCTACATAGTGAAATCAGCGATATTACATAGGTAGAACATAGTTCAACCTTTCTCCGCAAATATTGAATGGTTCTGGTCAGCAAAAGCACTTTGAAGTCCAATGAATACTATTGGACAAAAGATTTAGAGACCCATTTGCCATTTTTGTTGTTTCTTTTAAGTAACTTTTTATTTTTTGTTTTGTACAATTAAACTTTTTTGGCGTCAAATTCTGGTGCCATTGGGTTCATGATTATTTTTTTTTTTGTATTTTACCTTTTTGAGTGCCTTTTTTAGTGTAAAAAGTAACATCTTCTATTCGTTTTCTCAAAAGTTCCAGATGTACTGGAGTACATTTCTCAACAAAAAGTAAACAATTTAGTGATTTTTAAAAGTCGCCATTGATCCGTCAGCTGCAGAGATCTGGAAAAGACTCACAGGGGCAAAAATAAAATGCATGTCACTTCTTTGAAGCTGGTCCTGATGGAATTCACTCCAAGCTGGGCTCTGATGAATCAGAAGACTGCGAGAAACTCTTCCAGGGGGAGAAAAAATTTATATATCAAAAGCTCTTTAAAACCACTTCAGAATAAGAAAAATTCATGCAAAAATTCTCCAAACAAGGAGCGTTTCCAGAAGCGGTTTCCACTTGAAAAACTTGTAAAGCCTTACTTTTCTGAAGCTAGTGTATTTTTTTTCAGCAGCAACTGTGCCTTTCACTTCCACGAATATGAAGCTCCAGCTGGATTCTTCTAACCCCAGGATGTTGGTGTTATTAGTCTAATCTTACTTTGTGGTTCATTTGTATTTCATCTTTTTTTATTGTATGGAGGAAATTAAAGTTCTAAAATGTTATTTCTTATACACATAAGTGAAATTTGTCCATGCACATATGTACATGGTCGTGTTCGACCATCTGATGTGATGTTTAACCGGAGCCTGGCAGTGGATTCATTCTGGCAGCATGAATCTGAGACTCTGACATGTTGCAGTGAAAAGCCATGGGCGGGATGATGCGAATAGGATGACTAGTCCAAGAGGCAGGTCCCTGGCTTCTTTTCTCCTCCCCACTCATTGTATGTACAGTGCCTACAAGAAGTATTCAACCCCCTGCAGATTTAGCAGGTTTACACATTTGGAATTAACTTGGCATTGTGACATTTGGACTGTAGATCAGCCTGGAAGTGTGAAATGCACTGCAGCAAAAAAGAATGTTATTTCTTTGTTTATTTTTTTTTTTAATTGTGAAAAGTCTTTTCAGAGGGTCATTTATTATTCAACCCCTCAACCCACCAGAATTCTGTTTGGTTCTCCTAAAGTATTAAGAAGTAGTTCAGGCACAAAGAACAATGAGCTTCACATGTTGGGATTAATTATCTCTTTTTCCAGCCTTTTCTGACTATTTAAAACCCTCCACAAACTTGTGAACAGCACTCAAACATGGTCAACATGGGAAAGACAAAGGAGCATTCCAAGGCCATCAGAGACAAGATCGTGGAGGGTCACAAGGCTGGCAAGGGGTACAAAACCCTTTCCAAGGAGTTGGGCCTTGTGTCTCCACTGTTGGGAGCATCATCCGGAAGTGGAAGGCTTATGGAACTACTGTTAGCCTTCCACGGCCTGGACAGCCTTTGAAAGTTTCCTCCCGTGCCGAGGCCAGGCTTGTCCGAAGAGTCAAGGCTAACCCAAGGACAACAAGGAAGGAGCTCCGGGAAGATCTCATGGCAGTGGGGACATTGGTTTCAGTCAATACCATAAGTAACGTACTCCACCGCAATGGTCTCCGTTCCAGACGAGCCCATAAGGTACCTTTACTTTCAAAGCGTCATGTCAAGGCTCATCTACAGTTTGCTCATGATCACTTGGAGGACTCTGAGACTGACTGGTTCAAGGTTCTCTGGTCTGATGAGACCAAGATCGAGATCTTTGGTGCCAACCACACACGTGACGTTTGGAGACTGGATGGCACTGCATACGACCCCAAGAATACCATCCCTACAGTCAAGCATGGTGGTGGCAGCATCATGCTGTGGGGCTGTTTCTCAGCCAAGGGGCCTGGCCATCTGGTCCGCATCCATGGGAAGATGAATAGCACTGCCTACCTGGAGATTTTGGCCAAGAACCTCCGCTCCTCCATCAAGGATCTTAAGATGGGTCGTCATTTCATCTTCCAACAAGACAACGACCCAAAGCACACAGCCAAGAAAACCAAGGCCTGGTTCAAGAGGCAAAAAATCAAGGTGTTGCAGTGGCCTAGTCAGTCTCCTGACCTTAACCCAATTGAAAACTTGTGGAAGGAGCTCAAGATTAAAGTCCACATGAGACACCCAAAGAACCTAGATAACTTGGAGAAGATCTGCATGGAGGAGTGGGCCAAGATAACTCCAGAGACCTGTGCCGGCCTGATCAGGTCTTATAAAAGACGATTATTAGCTGTAATTGCAAACAAAGGTTATTCCACAAAATATTAAACCTAGGGGTTGAATAATAATTGACCCACACTTTTATTTTTAAAATTTATAAAAATTTAACTGAGCAACAAAACTTTTTGGTTTGTAAGATTTCTGCATCTGTTAATAAATCCTGCTCTTGTTTGAAGTTTGAAGGCTCTAACTTATTTGCATCTTATTAAACCTGTTAAATCTGCAGGGGGTTGAATACTACTTGTAGGCACTGTATGTGTGAGATTTCTGAAGACCTGTCTGTCAACATGAGGCCGCCGGGGACCTGCCTTTTGGTACAGTCATCTTACTTGCATCATCCCTGACCAACTTTTAACCGTATGTTCTCTCTGAAATGCTGCAATAACAGCACTTGTCCCTAGAGCCATTTAACATACCAGATCCGTTGTTTTCATGTGATACAAGCCATTGCTAGAAGAGTCTAACAGCAGCTTATTTCTCTCCCACCATTGAGAACACCTGTATTGGGGGAGTCGGGAAGAATAACCGTCAGGCGACAGCTGTAGACGTATATCTATATTTCTTTAGCTTAAAGTCCATCCACATGGGACATATTTTTCTCAGCAAACTATAAAAATTTGTTGCCGATTTTTCCTGTATGTTGGCCACAAATTTCACCCCTTGCTTTGCATATTGTAAAATCCACAGTGAAAATCCAAAGCCTAAATTGACATGCGTGTGTGTGTGTATATGTATGTGTATATGTGTGTGTGTATATGTATGTATGTATGTGTGTATATATATATAAATAAAAATTTTATATTTTTTTTGAGATTTGGAGAGTTTCCGCTGTTTCTACTCCAGAAAGACTCTGTGCTCATAGTGACTGACAGTCATTTTCCTTGTAATTTTTCTGTTCACTTTATACATATATGATAAGTCTTGAGGAATAATCGTCCTTGCAGTGCTATTACTGTAATGTGTGCTCTTACACAGAAAATCTGTGGTGTGAAAATGGCTGATACACGTAGTCTTTTATGTAACTATATATCAGGACTTTTGTGTTGACTTTCTGACTGAGCAGATCTCGAAATGTTATTTTTCCGGCGCCTCAGTGACCATTTACTGTTTGTTCATTCTCCTCATTGGGAAAGGTTTAGCCCTTCTATTATTTTTACTTCTGGGAAACATCAGCAAGAAGTCACTTGCAAAACAAAATACTTTTGTAACTGGACTATCAAGATGGGAAAGAACAGAAAAACTGGTTTGGCTGCTTGGGTTGTCATAGGGACAACAGCAACAAAAAAGTAAGACTTTTTATAGTCTTTTATGGAAATACCTTTTTTTTTCTTTTTTATCTGTCAATTAGTGATGAGCGAACTTGCTCAGATAAGTTTTTATCCGATCATGCTTGTGTGCTAAGTGTCTTCGGCGTGCTAGAAAAATATGTTCGATTCCCCACGGCTGTTCAACAGGCAAGACATGAAGGCATGAAGACTCGAATATATTTTTTGAGCATGCCGTGCCGAAGATACTCCTCACACAAGCGTGCTCGGAGAACGCCTTATCAGAGCACGTTCGCTCATCACTACTGTCTATTCAACAAGATGAAGTACCCACCCATCTGCAGCTGAACGGTGCTGGGTATAGTGATCCTGATTCCTGCGGCCTCTGATCGAGTGTACGCGGGTATTGTGGAGGACGGATAGTAGTGCCAGTCCCCACGACTAGTGCTGCCACATGGCTGTGGAGAAGGGATAGTGCATATCCCCACGACTAGTGCTGCCACATGGTTGTGGAGGAGGGATAGTAGAGGATATCCCCACGACTAGTGCTGCCACATTGTTGTGGAGAAGGGATAGTGCATATTCCCACGACTAGTGCTGCCACATGGTTGTGGAGGAGGGATAGTAGAGGATATCCCCACGACTAGTGCTGCCACATGGTTGTGGAGGAGGGATAGTAGAGGATATCCCCACGACTAGTGCTGCCACATGGCTGTGGAGGAGGGATAGTAGAGGATATCCCCACGACTAGTGCTGCCACATGGTTGTGGAGGAGGGATAGTAGAGGATATCCCCACGACTAGTGCTGCCACATGGTTGTGGAGGAGGGATAGTAGAGGATATCCCCACGACTAGTGCTGCCACATGGTTGTGGAGGAGGGATAGTAGAGGATATCCCCACGACTAGTGCTGCCACATGGTTGTGGAGGAGGGATAGTAGAGGATATCCCCACGACTAGTGCTGCCACATGGTTGTGGAGGAGGGATAGTAGAGGATATCCCCACGACTAGTGCTGCCACATGGTTGTGGAGGAGGGATAGTAGAGGATATCCCCACGACTAGTGCTGCCACATGGTTGTGGAGGAGGGATAGTAGAGGATATCCCCACGACTAGTGCTGCCACATGGTTGTGGAGGAGGGATAGTAGAGGATATCCCCACGACTAGTGCTGCCACAAGGTTGTGGAGGAGAGATAGTAGAGGATATCCCCACGACTAGTGCTGCCACATGGTGCCTCTGTTCAGCACTGTATTACGGGGGTATGCTCCCCAGCAGTGAAACTATGGGAGGTTGGGTGTAAAGTTTTGCATCTAATGGGGGCTTGCCCAGTGTTTTTTTTTTTTTCTAGTCATCTGGAAGACTGAAAAACAATATGTGAAATCTGAGGCATATGGCGATCCACAGGCCTCATATAGGCATGTGGATTGGAGAGCATGTTGGGAGTTGTAGTTTTGGAACAGCTGAGAAGCCGCAGGTCATGGTCTCTTCTTGGAGATTAGGACAGATCATTTGCAGACAGATCTTACAGGCTAAGGCCGGCGTCACACTGGTGAGTTTTATGGACGTATGAGAGGTGCAGAAAATACGGATTGCATACGGCCCAATGATTCTCTATGTCCCAGCTCCTATCTGCCGTATTTTACTGATCCGTATTATACGGTCTTGTACGGCCGTAGAAAATCGCAGCATGCTGCGTTTGTCACCGTATTGCGCAAAAAAATCGTCAATGAAAGTCTATGGGGACGAGAAAAATACGGATTACACACGGACCATGCGTGTGACTTGCGAGAAATACGCAGCGGTGTTCTATAGAAAAGCCGGTAATTCAATTGCCGGCTTTTCATTTCTCCTTCACAAACCCGACAGGATATGAGACATGGTTTACATACAGTAAACCATCTCATATCCCTTTTTTTTTTTTTTTGCATATTCCACACTACTGTTGTTAGTAGTGTGTATGTTCAAAATTTGGGCGCTGTAGCTTGTAAAATAAAGGGTTAAATCGCAGAAAAAATTGGCGTGGGCTCCCGCGCAATTTTCTCCGCCAGAGTGGTAAAGCCAGTGACTGAGGGCAGATATTAATAGCCTAGAGAGGGTCCATGGTTATTGCCCCCCCTGGCTAAAAACATCTGCCCCCAGCCACCCCAGAAAAGGCACATCTGGAAGATGTGCCTATTCTGGCACTTGGCCACTCTCTTCCCATTCCCGTGTAGCGGTGGGATATGGGGTAATGAAGGGTTAATGTCATCTTGATATTGTAAGGTGACATTAAGCCAGATTAATAATGGAGAGGCGTCAATTATGTCACCTATCCATTATTAATCCAATAGTATGAAATGGTTAATAAAACACATTATTTAAAAGTATTTTAATGAAATAAAGACACAGGGTGTTGTAATATTTTATTATACTGGTAATCCACCTGAAGACCCTTGTCACCTGAAATAAAGTAAAAAACAAACAAACAACAATATTCCATACCTTCCGTCGTTCCGTCAGTCCCACGATGTAAATCCATCTGAAGGGGTTAAATCATTTTACAGCCAGGAGCTCTGCTAATGCACCCGCTCCTGTCTGTAAAATGTTGTGAATGAATGGAGTGCAGGGGAATGTCCTGTAGTTACCTTGAGTCGCGGTGATGCGCCCCCTGCTGGATGTCCTCATATGAACTCGAGCCTGGGAAAAGTACAGGCGTACTTTGTCTGCCCAAAGGTCAGAGAGGCCCGGCGCCTGCGCACTGCAGTACTTTGCTCTGCCCTCAACAGAGCCGCAGCGTGAATACAAAAAGAGGACGTCATCCTATGAAGATGGGAGGCCCCAGACCGGACCGCCACGCCCATCGTACCAGGACCGCCCCTGGGTGAGTATAATCTAACCTCTTTTTCTCATCTTTCAGGATACATCGGGGGCTTATCTACAGCATTGCAGAATGCTGTAGATAAGCCCCTGATGCCGGTGGCCGCAGCTCATCTTCGATTTTGGGGGTGACAGATTCCCTTCAAATTCATGTCCTCTTAAATGATGGTCATCTATTGATAAGTCTCAGCGATGTGGTTTTCTGAAGTTTAATATTTCCTTGCTATCGTAAATATGATCTTCACAGATAAATGAAGGAATGTTATATTGTATATGGAATGTAAAATAAAAAAAATAGAATTCATTCATATCTCTCGAGTTCATGGAATTCTACAATAGTGAAAATCCCCATAAAAGGATAAAAAGAATTAGTGTAAACCTATTAAAGGTCTAATGCTGTGTGTTGTCGCCCTCTAGTGGCCGTATTCTGATATGTTCATTTTTAGTTGTGTGTGGACTTATGCAGTGTATATAACTTTATAGCTTTAATATATCTCATCAGTAATGGTACCAATGGGTAAACTGATGTGTACCCTTATGTAAAATTAAATACAATGTCGGCAATTGAGGAGAAACAAGGTACAAGTTAGAATTTAACCCCAGTCCTGCTGCTGCCAGCTGTATCTCGCAGTTATGGTAAATATCTGCATTTAATAAAAGGTAAAAAAAAAAACCTCCGTATTCTTTAAAAATGTTGTTATACTCCCGTATGATTTGAGCACCATTCCAGCAATGTTGGTGCTGGTTCTCCCTGGGGCTCCTGCGATTTTATGTCACACGAGCCCTGCAGACAATAGACGTTTGCTTCCCTTTCACTTCCTTCATATGAAACGAACACCCGGAATACGCGAGAGCTGCGGAGGGTTTGTCTGAAAGGTTTTCCTGTTTGCGGGATCAGGCATTAAATATACAATTCTCATACATTCATAATACATCTGCACGACTTAAACAGAACCTGTCATCACGGTTTAGTATGTTAAAGTAAAGGTACTTCCATATTGGCGCTCTTCTTCTGACTTAATAGATCCCTGTGTGGAAGAAATCCGCATCCTGGTCCTTGTTTAATTCACGTTCGATGCTTTGGTGCATTGGAGCGGGACTTCAGGGTGGGACTGTGGGTAGGATTTCCAGCTCTGCCGCGGCCCCTCTGCATTTGTACGAGACTCCTTTTTTCAAAGTTTGTGATAGCGCCATCCTTGCCGCTTGCGTATATTCATCTTCAACAAAGTGGCGAAGAATGCGCTGATTCAGACCTCGGTTCAATGATGAGCTGAGATTTTAATCTGTGCATGTGCTACCACCGGTGCCATTTTGCTGAAGACCACTGGATGTCAATCTGTGCATGTGCCACCACCGGTGCCATTTTGCTGAAGACCACTGGATGTCAATCTGTGCATGAATGTGCGCAGGTGCCATCAGCAGCAAGTGTGGCGCTAGTGCAAAATTTTAAAAAGGAGGCTTGTACAAGCGCTGAGGGGCCGCGGCAGAGCCGAAAACTCTACCTGCCGTCCTGCCCCAAAGTCTCACCCTGATGCACAAAGAGGATATTGCACCAAGACATCTAACATGAATGAAACAAGAACCAGAATGTGGATTTCTTCCCTACAGGTATCTATTACATCAATATAAAAGCGCTACTATGGCCATACCTTTATTTTACCGTACTAAATCGCGATGACAGGTTCCCTTTTAAACAATTATTGTTATTGGCAGCACATCACCCCCGGTAAATGGAGGAGGTGCTGCTGATAGGATGTTATATTATGGGAACCTGATAGTTCTGTCATTGTCTGTTAGTCTATATAAATAGCCCACTGGACTAGTAACGAATGTCTTGGGAATAGTTTATAGTCACTAATTTAATGGTACATAGATGGTCCGGAATTGACACGTTTAAATGCAGCATTGCTCTGATTTTGGAGTTTCCCATTTAAAATTGAGCTGAACTTTCAAAAAAAAAAAAAAGTCAGTAATTCCATGGAAGATACTTTGTGTTATATCTTATCAGAGAAATCCGCTTCTCCACTTATCCGACACTATTTCTATTCTCTGATTCCTTACGGTTACTTTCACACATTCACAAATCCGGCGAATTTTGATAAAAACCGATCCAGCAAAAGTTGCCACCAGATCAGTTTTTTTTTTTTCATAGACTTGTAGTAGTGATGGAT
This sequence comes from Ranitomeya variabilis, assembly GCF_051348905.1. Lineage (NCBI taxonomy): Eukaryota > Metazoa > Chordata > Amphibia > Anura > Dendrobatidae > Ranitomeya > Ranitomeya variabilis. The sequence continues at coordinate 84,075,400 of NC_135234.1, forward strand.
GGCCACACGTTTCATCCATTTTTGCCGGATCCGTCGAAAATTCGTTTTCCTGCGGCCGGAGAAAACGAACATACGAATGTTTTTTGTCTGTCGAAAAAGCGGACGTCGACAGATCCTGCGAGAAACGGATGAAATGTGAGGTGAAATGATAGAATTCGGCGACGGATTCTGTTTTTTTTTTTAAACATATCATGTGCATTTTTCATTCTCTCTCTCACACTCTCTCTTCTCTTTCTCTCTCTCTCTTCTCTTTCTCTCTCTCTCTCATCCATTTTTTCCAAAATTCGCTGGATTCTGCCTGACGGCAAAAAATCTGATGTGTTTGAAAATAGCCTAACTTGTTATATGTGCTGGGGAGAAAGACAAAAAAAAAAGCAGAATTTAGTCTGCAGGCTCAGCCACACACAGCCCATTATACTGTATGGAGTGATGAGCAGGGAACAGGAGGAGCAGGGAGAACTATAACGATGGAGATAAGCTTTCTAACAAGTCATTTACCTCACTCCAGCGTTGATTCATATCCAGGCTACTCGGCTCTGCTGTATAATACCCTCCATGTTGCTGTTGCTGGTCTCTGTGAGCTAAAATATGAAAGAAGGGCAGAAATCGCTGTGCTGTCTATGGAAGAAATCACTGCAGCTAGTGTCCTCTCATCAGCTTCCCAGTAGATTGCAAATTAGAGATTGATCCTGCAGAGGGAAAAACTGGTGAAAATGCAGGATAAAAGTTATATAATGGTCAGATGTAGTGTTATTCCTCATGGACACACATAGGGTGCTTAGTCTGAAAAGTTACATGAAAGTATAGTTACTCTTTTAAGATAGCAGACTCTTTTTAGATGGCATATAATATTGATATGCCGTCACTTTCTCAGATTGGGATACTGACTTTTAATATTTATTTTTAAGCAATAAAGCCTCTTCAGATCTTTAATCAGTTGTCTGTTCACTTTTTTCTTTGTATAAATTTGTTTACTACAGGGACTAACCATAACAAGACATCTTTGTTGTACTGCTCATATACTGCCACAAGATGGCGCAGTAAGCCTGTGTGTGGCATCTGCTGGGAGCAGTACTGGGCTTCCTTTCTCTGATTTTTTTTTTAACAAATCCAGCGTGTAGCGTAGCTGAAAAATCCTGTTAGGCATTGCTAGGCACGCAGAACTATTAAAAAGCCCTAATAATAGGCCGTCTCTGCTGAGGGCTTTTATCAGGACTGAGCTGTCACGTACCAATGAGTGGAAAACACTTGACATTTTTTTTTTTTTTTTTTTTGGGGGGGGGGGCTCCAGTAATTTTAGGAGTAGAGCCCCCGTACACAAGTATGTGGCCACCTCTGTATATGCACCGGAGTGATTTATGGCTCCCTATATGGAGGAGAAACTTATTATAAATGTCTTGGGCCGTTGGAAGGACTTTCACAAAACAAAAGATCGGATGTAGACATCTCTGATTCTTGGATGTCTGAACATGACCTAAGATATCCGCTATCCATATAATAGGGGATAATTTACTGATTGCTGGGACCGCCAATGATCCTGAGAACAGGGCTCTGGATCCCAGGAACCATGCTCCGCGGGAAACCCTTCTATGCGCCCTTCATTGTCTATGGGACTGTTGGATTTATTTTTCTTTTTCCTGCTGTCCCATAGGCCATGCATGGGATGAAGGTTGAACACTTTCTCTCCCTTCAGGACGGGACTCGGCTGAGCACGATTCCAAGTTTGCGTCCCATTCTCAGGATTGCTTGGTGATCTAGCAGTCCGATCTCCAGGTATCAGTACATCATCCTCTTTCCTCTTCATAGGGCATGACTTATTATTTTTGGAACAGCCCTGTATGATGTGGCAATCCTTTTAAAGACGCCAAGGGATTTCTCCGTCTTCTCCATTCTATAAGTCCATGAATATTGGACTGCACTCAGATGTCATCTTGGTGTACTCTGATGTTTTCCATAGACTCATTGACTTTCATGACTGAGTGCATCCGAATAGCTTATCCGACTCCGAGATGCTGCTGACATTTGCACAGCACTGCAGAATAACATTGGTCCAAGTTCAATCTGATGTTTTGTCGGACCACACGTGGACCAATAATATGGTCGTCTGCACGAGCCCTTACCATATCTTGGGTACTTTTGATGCTGTTAGACTTGAAATTTGGCTAAAACTTGTGGCCATAACATGGATGCAAAAAAAAAAAAAAAGTGTACAACCATTTCATCATAGCAACACATGTACATTTGTACCAAATGGTACTCCACCCAAAACCATGAAATGCTCCAATACCCTGTCACACAACTGTGAATCACAGACCGTACTCAATCGGAAGACTTGGACCGACCGGATCCTCTCTCATGAACAGACTGCCTATATGGTAGGCATATATGGTCTCTGAAATTGGGAGAACCAGCGGTCAGGTGAAGATCCAATCCCAGTCCGAATATGTGTGAAACCGGAGCCCAACTGCCAGCATTATAGGGATCTACACTGTTCGTTCTGGTTGGTAGGTCATTAGGCCGGGAGTCACCGATGTAATGGGGATGATTAGATGAACTCATGTAATAGTCGTCTGAATGACGTCCAAAGCAGAAATCACACAAGCAGTTTTCTCTTCAGTATATGGAAGCTGCATAAAAAGAAAAAATATATATATTTTTTTCCTTTTTATGAATAAAAATTAAAAGTTGCCAAATGATTTTTTTTAGCCTAAGGGTACGATTTGTACCCCTTATGGTGCAGCGGGGCGGGGGTGTATTATTATTTTTATTATTATTATTATTATTATTATTATTTATTATTATAGCGCCATTTATTCCATGGCGCTTTACATGTAAGGAGAGGTATACATAATAAAAACAAGTACAATAATCTTGAACAATACAAGTCATAACTGGTACAGGAGGAGAGAGGACCCTGCCCGCGAGGGCTCACAGTCTACAAGCGTATGGGTATGGTTTCCAATAGCTCCACAATTGCAACCCAAAATCGAGAGGCGATTGCCCATCACAGTGTGGGAGTGCCACAAAATCTGGACGACTGGAGAGAATTTGTATTTACCGTATTTATTTTTTTATTTTTATTCTTTTGCTTCCACATTAGCTAAAATATAAGGAGAAAAAAAATATATTTGTTTAGATGGCTTTTATGATAAGCGTCTGCCATTCATCAGCCTGTGGTTGTCTGTGATACGTATGTATCTCGGTAGGAGGTGGTGGTCTCGGTAATGAAGCTTGGTGGTGTATATAGCTTGGCAGCCAAATGGTTAATGATACAGTGCACCACCGCACTGGTAGAAGCTCCTGTGACTTCTCTTTATTTCCTTCCTGTATGAAACTTTCCGT